>NC_088247.1:119141982-119441982 GCF_036013445.1 Caloenas nicobarica
TTCGGGGTGTCTGCGTTAGTTTATACATATTACGTAAGCATACATTCTATTCATATTTTTCCGTTTGGCATAAAACAATAAATAACATTAGAACCATTTTTTACCAAATCCCCACTGACGTGGTTAATGGGAGGAGGAGCAGCAATCATTTCATAAACAGTGCTCTGCAACGTTCAGTTTATGTCAGAGTGGCTTCCCTAGAACCAGTTTTAAAGTTAATTTTCAAAGGCAGGCCTCTCCTATCCATGGCCTGTGCCCCCCGCTGGGTTTGTTGTTCAGCTTTCCTTGGGAAAGAGTCGCTCCACAGAAGATCATCTTCATGGTGTCACAGTCCAGGGAGCCGAGCACGTCCGAGCTAATCAGCTTAGAACATCAGTACTGTCTTAATGTGGGATTTGGGACCTTCTGGATGCAGGGTGAGAAGCTGAACTAGTCTGCAAGCACATCACTTTATTCCTTTTGCTTTAAGCAAGAATCATTTGCCTTTTTTTTTTTTTTTCCCCTCTCATCTTTCTTCCTTGTTGTTTTGCCCCTGAAAACTGTGCGGCAAAAGCAACCTCCAGGGTGGACACTAAATCTTCTGATGCAGGCAGAGCAGTGATAACATCTGAACTGAGGGTGCTTTTCCAGGGCATGCTTGACAGATGTAGCAGGGCCTTTTAGGATTTAGTACTGGAGCATATCTATTACCCGCGCCGCAGCACAGCTTGGCAGGAGCTGTGTGGTAATCTCCCATGAATTCTGTCTGACTTATCAGAGCATCTGAGCAGGTTCCTGCAGGATGCAGAGTCACTGCACCAAGTTGGGGAGAGAACAGACCAGACGCTTCCAACTCCGTTAACTCTTGCCGGCCCAAAGCTTTGCCCGCGCCGAGGCGGGGATCTGCCTTTCGGGGAGGAATCGATGCTTTTCCGCCTCTCTTGCTCGTCCTCCCCCCTTCCTCGTCCCCTCCTTCCCTCAGAGCAGGATTTCAAGGAGCAGAATCTCATTTCTCCATATCTGAGAGGGTAAGAGTAATTGCTTTAATGGCATGGCAGCCTGCCGATTTCTTTGGCAGAATGTAGTAAATATGATCCATGTGGTGGAATTTAAGCTTTCGCTGGTTGCAAGTCCAGGACTCGGTTACATATAGGAGTGTGTGCTGAACAGCTTTATTCTCTGCCTTCGCTCGATGTATTTTATCTCTGTCTTCCCGAGCAGAGTATTTAATGTTCTATCTTCATCTGCGGTAACAATTACCTTAACGTTTTATATTTTTATATATACACACACGCACACACATGAACACACACACATATATATTAAAATCCACCCCACCAAGATTGATCACAAACACAACATTGTTTAGATCACAGATTAAAGTTTAATTTTGGAGTTTTGCTCTAGGGTTAGAATTAGCTTCAGAGTGTGAGTTGCATAGGAGGCGCTGTAATTTGTTTTAAGGATAAGGCCTTCAGGCTGCTGTGCATAAAATGAGCATGATTCCTTATTCCCACGGTTGATTTTTGAATGGAAGTGCAATTAGAATTTTTTCACCCAGAAGCACATACAGTACAGAGCAAAGATAATACCTTGAATGCATATCAGCTTGGGGAACTTCTCCTGGAATTTTATTTATTGTTCACCTAGCACTAATTCAGAAAAGATCCATGCAAACCCTAACAATACACTTGCTCTTTAATTTGGAGTCTAGTGTGTTTGTAGAGACTCTTGCAGGGGCTTTATTATTACCGAGCGAGATTTCAATGGTGAATTTTAATGTCAGACACAGAAATGTGCAACCGGTTATTTCTGATAGAATGGAAACTATTACAAACAAAACACTGATGTAGCAATGGCCTCTGTTAATCCTCAATTGCTGCAGATATTTTCCTGTCACACCAGGAAGCTGCACAGCCGACTGGTATTGAACAGCCACCATCTGCATATGAGAGGTATGTAGATGATATTTTCCTCTGATTATCGATGCTGATCACATTCATCTTCCACTGGAAGAAGCGAACAATCGATACTCGCAGAATATTCATTTAACCTGTGAAAGAGAGGTGAATTCCTGCATCCAATTTTTGCATGTCATGGTCACTAAAGAGCCAGATTCTGCCATTTCCACTGCGTGATATCAAAAAGATATTGCCCGGGGTAGACACATGTTAGACATCACCTCAGCCGCTCATTGTGGCAAGGAAGCAGGAATTGATACCGTAGTTTGGGAAGGCTGTTATCTTAAAATAGTTGATTTTTCTTAGAATAATTTTTCATAATTTTATACGTGTACAGGAGCTAATCTAATAATGCCCAAGATAAGCTGAATTTGGGCTATTTATGCCATGTACCTGGCCTGGTATCCAGATGGGCCTGGATGATGTCTAAAAATCCCAGCACAGCACTTCTGAAAAGCATGATTTAGGCAAATTACCACGACCACTTTTTTTTTTTTTTTTTTAAAGGCAAGGACGTTCTTCCCAAAAAAGCTGCTTTTGCAGCAGGGTCCCAACACACTTTGCAAAGACCACTCTGTCACCTCAAGGACTTGCTCCGGTTTAGTGAGCAACCAAAACCAGGTAGGGAACGAGCCCTCCCCGTTGCAGGGAGAGACTTTGGACGTCCCCTGTGGGCACAGATGTCCTTGCACAAATCGCTCCTGGAGCTGGGGGGCTCGGCAGAACTTCCAGCAACACCAAAATGTAGCCCATAGCCATTTTTTTTGCTTTGAAAAAGGATGGTTTTCTCCTTTATTGAACAATCAAGGAGCTTTCTGACATTTATTTTGATGGGGGGGAAATAAAAAAAGACCAAAAAAAATCTATTCACTTATTACAAGGGCCAGGAAGCATAAATTCAGGTTGGCGCTCAGACACCTTACACACAAATTGTATTCAGGTAAATGGTCCCTAAAAATGCCTTGATAGTACAATGTGCATCACAGTTGCTAGAAAGGACATGTAAAGCTCCCCATTACGAAGGATAATACAAAGAAAGAAATGTATTTTCATTATACTCTCATAGTTTCAAAGTATCTCAAGATTTTATTCGGGTCCTAAAGATATTATGAGACAATATCTATGTTACCTTTGAGTCAACTGCCATGTCTTGACACTTGATCAGTCTGTAAAAGCTCCTGGAAGAACCAAAAATAAACAATTTTATGTGTCAAACAGGAAGTCGTGCAGCAAGAATGTTGGTTTTTTTTTTTTTCCTCCTCTGAATATGATTGCTGGTCCTTTAATGCATTTAATCAGAACACTGCGGTCGAATACAACGTTTTTGTACAGTATCTTCGAGAAATACCACCTAGATTAATAAATAAATTTTTAAAAAATCCCCAGTAAAGCCACTTGATGAAAATTCCACGAAACTGTGTGCATTGAGGGCATCTTTTCCATGCCAGTTAGAAGTGAGAGGCTTATTTACACTGAGGCACTGAATAGGTCTTTAAAGTCATGCCCCACATTTGCATTCAGTTGTGTATAGGCTGTTGTTATTTTATCTACAAATTTCTGTGTTGTCTTTCCACTTCTGCTTGCACTAGAAAAGCTCCATTTCCAGGAATGGTTTTATTGGTTGCTATATCTGTGCAGGTTTACTTGGTTTGGTCCTAAGTGGAGATTTAAAACAATGGTTTTAAATCCCAAACATTGGTACTGGAAAAACTGGAGAGAACTATGAAATAGTACTGCCCATCATTTGCTGAGAAAATTGAAAGACTTTAAAATACCGATGGTTTGGGTCCAAAGAGGAAATCTTTTCTCTTGTTCTATTTAGGGTAGTCGTTCTTGTTTGGTATTTGGGGTGGGTTGGTTGGTTGGTTTGGTTTTGCTGTGTGTGTGTGTTTGGTTTTTTGAGTGTGTGTGTTTGGGTTTGTTTGGGGGTTTTTTGTTGGTTTGGGTTTGGTTTTTGTTTATTTGTTTTGGTTTGTTTGTTTGTTTGGGGTTTTTTTGTTTTAATGACAAGTGGTTCTCTTTCATTCTATGTTTTCCTCAAGTACTCAAATATAGGGAATGACTTCTTCCTCTGGCCTGATATCACAGGAGAAAAACTCTATCTGTGGCAGGACAAAGTCAATCTGCTTTAATTAGAGCAAAGAAAAAAAAATGATAGAGGAATGGCCAAATTATTTTAAGTGTGTTTTGAAACAGCATCCCCCGTCCACAAAAGGTTGATGTTTGCCTGAGCTGCTTCAGGAGTCATTGCTCTTCAGCTTCCTCACTGACACAGTTAAGGACAAAAATATGTTAAGATAATGTTAAATATTTGCCCTGGACCATAGCATGAAAAGTGAGTGTTAAAAAGCCAGAGAGAATAACTGGTGCACTGTAAGAACCAGCACACTGATGTTTCCGCTGTATGTTTTTGCAAGAGCGGAACACCCCACAGGTAACGGCCCCACGTGTTCCCACCGCACGGAGCACATCGTCCTTTCCAAACTCACCATCTACCTGGCAAATTAAAGGAATAACTTAATTAATGCTGCCAGTAGAGGGAACTGATGTACATGCGAGTAGATGCGGCAGCATTTCTTCAGGGAAACAAACAAACAAAAAGTTTAAAAATGCAAACACCAGGAAATCCTCTGTATTTGAAGAGCGGGTCAAAGGTGCCATCTCAGGTCAGCCCAGTCAGTGGCTGGAGAGCAAGAAGGGCCTGGGGCTGTTTCCTTATTCCTTATTAAATAGTCCCACCTTCTTCGACAACATTACTCACAGAGTAAGGTACAAAGGTGGCTGAATTCGGCAGTACATGAACATGTATCCACAGGGCTTTAAGAAAAGAGATTTTGGATAATTTGGGGGGTTTGAGACCTCTCGACACAGCTTGAAATGGGCTATTTGAGACAAAGCAGCACGGTTGCCTCTTTTTTTTTTTTTTTCTTCAGTTCCTTTGCTGTAGATTTATACAGCATTCATCTTAAAATCACAGGAGGGTTAGGATATCGAGGTGAGCTTGTAATGAACCAACTGATGTCGCAGTCTTGGATGTTGTTTCTGCTTTCTCCCAGTGTGGGCAGCAGTGGAAAAAGCGCGGGGCAGGGCTGGGAGGTCAGAGAGAAGGAGTCGGACAGTGTCGAGAACAAAACACATGTGCTTTCAGCGACAACAAAGAAATAAGAAAAAAGGCTGATATTAAATAACCCCTTGATTTAAAAAAAAAAAAAAAAAAAAAATCACCGAGCAGGGCTGAATACAATATTTGAAAGGTTCTGCTCAAAGTTGTTATTGCTGAAGTTATTGTCTTTGGAAGCGGCTGCCAACCTAGAGAGAGTGGCAAAACTGGATAAATGAATAAAAATAGACGGCAGGAAATGCGGTGAATTCATTCACCTTTTAGAGAAATCTACCCTGACTGGCCAAAAGCCTGAATTCAGTTTTAACTGTGGATAACTCCTTTGAAATCCTTTATTTCAGAAGTTTCAATGAATGCCTTTATTTTTTTAGTATCTGACATTCTTTGTGCATAGAAAGGAGGAAAGTGATTTGAGTGGAGTCCAGTTTTGGGGGGGTAGTATCCATGCTTATTTTGAGGTGGGTGGTCATATCTAATTTTGCTTGTCGAATACTCTGGTATTTCTTTTTAGGGATGCGTGTCACTGGGAGTAAGGACAGACAAACCACTGAAGATAAGACAGAGACCACCGTCTCCCGTGTCCTAATAATAAAACCCAGCTCAAATGATAAACCTTTCTTTAGATTCTGAAATACTGGGGCAAACGGTTGATGCTTTTTGTTTTGTGTTGGGTTTTTTTCTTTCTTTTTTTTTTTTCCTTTCCCTTCCCAATTCAGGTTTCCGGATAGGATTGGAGCTGAATGTGCCAAAAATACCAGGATAGAAGCTGTTCTCATGGGTGTTTCCATCTGGAATCTAATGTAGAAATGCCAGAAATCCTGTAGGAAAACCTGTTCTCATGTGGTTTCCTGCCCGGTTCAACATTTTTGATATGTTGGGAGAGTTTGGATTAGCAGCAGATAAGCAGAGAAACTGGATCTGAATGCCAAACTCTTTTTGAAGTTTTTCCATGCCCACTGGAAGCATTACGAGGCCCATAGGCATAAGGTATATAGTCTCTCTCCTGCTGGGTAGGGTTCAAAGCTGGCTGCAGAGCAATAAACAAATGCATAAATATATTCCTGTATGAGTAAGGCTTTGCTCTTCACTTCTTTGCAAGGGGTTATTTAACCAGTTCTCCTTTTTGAGATAATCTTTGGTTGGTTGTACAAATATTTGTCTGTCCAGGAAGTTTTATGAATCTTAGCAAGAACAAGCATATGAAAGTTATTTTTCAAGTGTTTACTTTTCATCACTTCCTAGTTATTATTCCACATTTAAATTTCTTGGTGTGTGATTAGCTCAAAGAAACCAACATCATGGTTTTTTTTGGAGGGAGGGTGCTGAGCCCTGGTCTAAGAGGTATGGCAGGTTGCATTTTTCTTTCCCAAATTCTGGTCCAGGTGTGCCAGCAGGTAATATCCAGACCCTGGAGATGCCGATCCTCTCAGAGGTGGAGAGATCTTGGGCAGCCGAATGGTCTGATCTTGCCTCTGAGATGGAGCTCCTGGCTCCGGCCAAGGGTGAAGCTCAGTGGGAGCTGGGGGTGTTTTTTCTCTGGCTCTCATGGAGCCTGTAATTTTTTCGTCTGTCATTTTCAACCCTTTTTCCAGTAATCTTCTGGGTGCTGCTGCAGTTGGGTCTTTCAAAACCTTGTCTATCTGTCCTTGATGCTGCTGGTGATCTGAACCTCTGGTGATCAGTTGTAAGGTCGGGGTCCACACAGCCAAGCTCTCACTCCCCCTCCGCAACAGGACAGAGCAGGGGAAATAAGACAGAAAAGCTTGTGGGACAGGGAGACGCCTTACCAATTGGTGTCATGGGCAAAACAGACTCGACTTGGGGAAAATGAATTTATGGCTGATTGCAATAGGTTCAGATAGGGAGAAACAAAGGACAATTAAAACAACACCTTCCCTCCCTGAAACCCCACTTTTTCCCAGGCTCAAATTCATCTCTTCCCCCTCAACAAACCGTCCTGAGCGGCTCAGGTGGAAGAGAAATGGGGGGCTGCCTGTTCCCCATAATGGCCCCTGTCTGCTGCTCCCTCCTCCTCACGCTTTCCCCCTGCCCCCCTGGGGTGATCTGTCCTGGCTCTGGAGAACCACCACCTCCTCCTCTCCTTTTGGGGCTTACAGGGCTACCACACTATTTCCCCCCTCACACTATTTCCCCCTCACACTATTTCCCCCCTCACACTATTTCCCCTCTCACACTATTTCCCCCTCACACTATTTCCCCCTCACACTATTTCCCCCTCACGCTATTTCCCCCTCACACTATTTCCCCCTCACACTATTTCCCCCTCACACTATTTCCCCCCTCACACTATTTCCCCCCTCACACTATTTCCCCCCTCACACTATTTCCCCCCTCACACTATTTCCCCCCTCACACTTTCCCTCACACCTCACTGCCGGGCGCCATTTTGCTCTCACTTAACCCCCGTTCCCTCACACCTCACTGCCGGGCGCCATTTTGCTCTCACTTAACCCCCCTTCCCTCACACCTCACTGCCGGGCGCCATTTTGCTCTCACTTAACCCCCCTTCCCTCACACCTCACTGCCGGGCGCCATTTTGCTCTCACTTAACCCCCCTTCCCTTGAGGTGCAGTGCGGCTATTGGAACCAGCCTGGGCTGGTATGGCCACAGGTAACTTTGTGGGTGGGAGTTTGTTCATCCCTGGTATTTAGTGAGGAAAAAACGGCGGTTCTGGGCAAAGCGAGCCCTCGGCAGCCGGGCTTCCCGCCTCGCCTGGGCGCCGGTGTCATGGCCGCCTCAAAGCGTGAGGAAGCCGTGGGGGTGAAGGAAGGCGGCACCTGCTGCAGATGGTGTGCTGAGGAATCAAACCGCTTCCAAAAACGAATCTGCGAATTCAGCTTTTTTTCAGCAAAAGCTGATCAGCTCAGCTCCAACGACGTTACCTGGGCGGAGGGAGGCTGGTTTGCTGCGGCGGCCTGGCGCCGAGACCAGGTGTGAGCGACCTTCGGGAGCAAACAGAGAGGCCCTTTTTTATTTCTTATGTTATTTTATTTCATCTCGCGAATCAGATTTAGCCTCTTCTGTTGTCAAAACATGGAATCCTGTGGATCCCCCGCTCCTGGCACCTCCAGGAATTGAACTTGTGCTGAACAGAGCCCTGACACATTTAGTCCCTCGTACAGAGCTGGTTTTAGGCGTAGACTAACACATGCTGAGGGTCTTTCTTATGCTTAATGCCACTCCACGCAGCAGCTATGTATCGAAGCGGAAATGTCCCCAATTCCCTCACACGTGGCGTGAAGGCAGGCGCACCCCAGAGCATTGGAATTGCATGGGCACAGACAACACTTACCTGCCAGAAAGTTGTTTATTTTTGCAGCTCTGTCCTGCTGCCTTCCCCCGCCACGGACACGCATTAACTCCCCATATCAGCTGTCGGTAGCGATCTGCGGAGAACGAACATCTGTATTAAGTTTGCAGAGCTAGTCAAAATGTTTACCAGGGCTGTTTAATGGGGAGATCAATAGCAAGTGCCTCTCTGTTTGTTTTAACGAAACGAAATTGGTTGCAGAGCAAAAACCTTTTTAGAACAACAACAAAAAACCAACAGGCCTGGCGTTACTCCAGCTCAGTGTAACGACATGGGGGAAAAGGGCATTCCTGAGTACTTACTCAGATTTATTTTCATTATGCAGTTATTAGGGTAAGGGAGCATTAGATGACTGGGAGACCGTCTCCCTATAAAACCGGCGTGCTTGGTGCTTCGTTTCCAGGTATCCTGATTTACAGCTGTCAGCTCCTGCCTGACAGTGTCCTGACAAGTTCTGCTGCTAGAAACTTGTTCAAGCTTGAAGCGACACCTCTGTGCTGCCGGTTTTCCTTCCCCGGAGAGGAAACTGCTCTCAAAAGTCCCAATTTCGGCCTCACACCGAATTCCCTTTAAGTGTGCGTTTCCTTGCCCGGGGTCTGATTTGCTACCAGAACACAACATATTAAATCACTTCCCGGAATTATCATATTGGCTCCTCACTTGGGGGCTGTTTAGAGTAGGATTCAGACCACTGCTTGGCCCACATCAAGCCTGATTTGGAAACTGGTAGCATCTCCAGTTGGTAGCTGACAAATCCTGTCAGTTTGAGTCTGGCACAAAATATCAACGGAACATGGGGAAAAGGGGAAAACGGATTATATTCCGTTTTCCAGAAGATAGCTATGAAAGTCTGCTTCATCACATATATGCAAAACAGGTATTAGCTGTTTGTTAAAAAAAAAATAATAATTGGGAAATTATGGCTGCTTGTAATTGAGTCCCCAATTCTGTAATCCCTGATTTTGCTAAAATATATGCGTGTGCTTAAATTTAAGCACCGCGGTACCTCTACCCCTTGCGTTTAAACACGCCTCTTAATAATTAGAAGACTGGATTTATATCCTAAATTTCCAGACAGCTGGTGGGGTTTTTTTCCATCATCTTCACCTCCTAAAATGTTGTGATGTAGCAAATTAGCCATTTCTCACCATTTATTCTGAAGAACAGAAATAAGTGAAATCTGTCTCTGAAAATTAATGCTGCAGGCATGTGAAATAAATGGTAGTCTACATGGCAGCAACCACATAAATATGTTTTGCAGCTTTTAGGTGAGAAGAAGGTGGTAAGTAAAATAGAGGAGGAGGAGCTAAATATTCTGGCAAATATTATGTGTGAAACGTGGGGAAGGCTCCAGAAGAAAGTCAGGAGATGGGAATTATCAACTGTGGAAAGAGAGAGGGACATGTTAGAAGTCTTTGAGTGCATTTATCCCATTTCGGGTACCTTGTACTTTTTAGGAATGCAAAGCATTTGCAGTTTTAAAGATTTTTTCCTGTGCTGTAAACTGCACCACAGTCCCTTTGGTAAATAGTTCCAATGATAAATTAACTCTCTGTGAAATTTGCACTTTCTCCGGCTTCAGCTTCCAGCATTGGGTCTTCTGACAACCGTGTCTCCCAGATGGAAGTGTCCCATGGTACTTATTTTTTGTGACCTGTGTCACCACAAACTGTGACCGAGACCCTCCGTCACCTTTTCTTTGATAAGCTGTAGGGGTGGAGGTCTGTGAAGTGTTCATGACAAGGTATGTTTTCTAGTGCTTTCACCATTCTTGTTTCTCTTTTGAATTCTTTACAATTAGCCAAAGGCACAGGCAGGAGAACCTCTCGACTCTTCCTTGAAACTCCTCTCCGTTTATTCAAGATCTGCACTGGGTTTTGTGGCTACCAGGCTGCAGAGCGATTTTATGACCAGCTGGTAATAACCATCATTTTGGTGCTGCTCAGGGCAGGGGTTTTGGTCTTACGGTGTGGTTGGCACTCGCCGCTCCTGGCGGGATGACAGTGGTTTGTTGAGATGGATATTGTTTGTTTTACAGTCTGCCCAATGGTTCAGAGTGCTTTGTGTGCTCTTTGATCCAGCTCTCCTGCAGTCTCCCTCTCACCCGCAGACTTTATTAATAATGATTTTATTCTGGGTTTTTTTCAATCATTGATTTAAAATGTTAAATAGCATGAGACTAAGGACTGGTGCTGCTGGCCCAGTTCAAACTATTGCTACTCAACTTTCAGACTTCTCTTCACAGTTACAGTTTTAAACCTAAGGTGCCAGTTTTAATCCATTTTAATTCATGCCTTGTTTAGTTTATATCATTTTGCCTACTGAGTCAAACCAGTATGGAGAAGCTTCTCACATGCCTGCACTGCTGCAAGATATTTGTATTTGCTCCTTTCGTATTGTAATATGTAATTTTTGGATCAACTGTCCCATTACCTTACCTAAGATCAAACTGACAGTCCATGTCTAGTTGTTTTAAATTTTGGAGAAATGTCCCTTTGCTTTGGTCCTCTGGAAGACTCTGAGTCCCACTGGGTCCCCGCAGGTGCAGAGTTTCCATGCCCATTCTTTGAAAACTCTCGATGCACATTTACCAGCTGACTGCCTTCAAAATAGCTGTCTTTTCCAGCTACTGTTTTAAATCCCTTTGACTCATTGCTGGGATCGAGTGTGATCCATTATTTTTAGACAATATGTATATAAAATCTGTTTCCCAAATATGGAAGACAGGTATTCATTGAATTCTTATATGTTTTCCCCATTATTATTACATTTTCACTATTTTCTGCCAGTAACAGATGACAACATTTTTGTTCTCAATATGCTTTTAAAAGCCCCAGATATCCTTTCCTCATTGATTTCTCTTTTTTTCCCTTTTTGGCTGCTTTTGTCGTTTTCCTACAGTTATTAGCTTTTGGTTTATAATTGTTATTATCAGTTTTCCTTTATATCGTTAGTTCTTTGTGTTGAAATAAATGTGTTTTCACTCCATGTCTACTTTTACACTGAAGGTAATTTTTAAATACTGTCAATTTCTTTCTTGGTTGTGGAATTGTGGCCTTTGAAATCTAGGAATGTATTCTTAAAACTTTTCTGATTACAGTGAAAAGATTCCTCTGTAGCTGATATTGCTCATAATTATTTCAGCATAGTGGAAATGTGGGGTTTTTTTCAGCAGCAGCTACATTTGCGAATGTACATACTAGAACCCCCATAAACACACACATTACTTTGGATGCGATTCTATATGTTGACAACAAATATGATCGAGTCATGATCACTGGCATTCAAGGAACCATTAATTTTTTACATCTGGGATCGGTTCCTCTCTCTCTGTCATTAGGCAGCCTACCCCAAGCTGGGCTGAGTTAGGAAATTGGCTGCCTGTAATTTTTTTAAATTCCGAGGACTTTTTAGTGCTGGTAGCCTGAGAACACCAGCATATGCCATTCAGATTGAAGTCCCATATGTTAACACAGCTTTTTTTACCAACACATGGTAAATAAGTCTTTAAAGAAGCTGGTCATCTTGTTTTTTACAGTGTTTTGGTGATGTGTAGCAGGCACCAAATAGCTCACCACCTTCTCACCTATTTGTGAGAACACGGATCTACCAGCAGTCAAAATCTTTTGCGCCTGATTTGCACAGACTTGCAGAAGTCATGAGATTTTGAGGCTGTACCACACCCTTTCTTTTTTGCCCCCTTGAGCCCTCGGAGTTGGGTTGTAACTATTCATTTTTACATTCTGATCATGTGAGTTTTCCCAGTAATATCAACCAAGTCGAATTTATGCTCATAAATCAGCAATTCTAATTCCTCTCGTTTATTATCTGACTTCTAGCAAAAGTGTATAGGCAGTTAAATCATTTCATCCCTTTGTGTAAGTGGATGCTTTTGTAATTTTGTTCTCAACAACGTGATTTTGAACTACAACCAAACCCCTCACACCATTTACCTAGGCAGTGATTACACAGACAGAATTTTCTGACTTTTTCTGTTCATAGGACAGGAGGAGCCTTATGATAAAGAATATATACACCTGCTCCTGCTCAATTTGACTGACTACCTCTGTGGAGATATTTCCTACAACTTCCTTGCCAGGGATGCACTCACTGTCTATCTCTGCAGCCTTTTCTTGGTACTTTAGCTAAAGTTGCAAATAATCAGTTAAGTATTTCCCAAGTTTTCTGCCTTGTCTAGTCCCTGTGTGGCCGTTTCCATCCTTTCCCGCAGGGAGTATCTCTGCTTTCCGAGGAAGACTGTTCCAAACTGCTATACTTTATTCTGTGTTGCATCTGTGATGGCACTTCCAAGCCACGGTTTTGTTTCTTTTAGCTTCATCACCATTTGCACATTGGATGTGAGCATCCCAAAACTCTGTCCTGTGGCCAAACCAGAGTCAAAATAACCAGCAGGATCAGGCACATGATTCACCAAGATTTTTAACCTGTAAGTGCTGGAGCCTGCGCTGTATCCTCTGAAATACCCCTGTTCACAGCTCCTAAGGCAGGAGGAGACGTGGAGCTTGCAGTGTCAAACTTGCCAAATTATTCACTGCATGAATGTTCAAGAAAAAAATAAGATTTTGCATCTGTCTCTTTGAAAGGCCGTTCTCCCACAGTTAGCCTGGCAGGATGACTTCCAAGAGCTCTCTTTGAGTGGTGAATTGAGCTGTCACCAGCTACAACAGCCTAAAGCGGGATGGGACCAGTGACATTACGAAGGACCCAGTCAGCTCTAATTGTGCTTTGTTTAATGTGATCGTTAAAACAGCTAATCCTCTGTTAAGTGGCTGTTTGTGTGGGTACCACTGGTCAAATCCCACCCTGGCGAAGGATGCCGGTGATGAACCCAGGCTCGCATCTTTCTAAACCTGAGCTCTGCCTTTTCGATCAGGCTGCTTCTCTACTGTGGATGGGGATGCATCAGACGAGCATTAGGGAGGCATTTCTCCTCATCCGTCTTCCACTGATGTGCTTTTTAGGCTGAGGTTATCCAACAGATGCATGGGAGCTGTAGAGTTTGGGCTTTACATGCAGGTGTGGCGCATGGGCTCCTTTAAATGCCAGCAAAACAGTAAGGACAAATTAAAAATAAAGAAAAAGACAACTGCATGGCATTGTCGTATTCCCTAATAGGATTCCTTGCTGCATTGCCTGCCTTTCCAGGAGGCACTTGGCAGGGTGACATGAAAATTGCTGACCTTCAGCTGGATGGCTGGGGCACCCACCGGCCTCCTGAGGCATGGCCAGCCTCCAGGTGGCCTCCTTTTTTGTGTGTGTGTGTATTCACTTTGCTCTCTTTTTTTCCTTATATATTTTTTCATCCTTGCATCAGTGATGCCTGGAGGCAAAGTCTCCAGGGTTGGGCTCAGCAGAAAGAGGTGTGACCAATAATCCCTTCGCTCAGGGAGTCCCTGCTGCAGCCAAGGGCACGCACACCGCTGGCGACCGAGTCCCAGGAGTGTTCACGCTTTTATTCTCAGGATCCTGCTCATGGGTGCTGTGAGACCCGGTACACACCTCTCCTCTCGCACACGCGTTGCTTTCTCTTTCCGAGTGATGATTGTGTTTGGAGTCGTGCTGGTGAGAGGATATTTCAGTTTAAAAATATCCATCCCTTTGAAATGGCAGAGGGGATTATATTTCTTTTAAACCATACCTAAATCAACTTGTGAAAACCTGAAATATACCTGGACACATCAGATTTATACGAAATAAGGAAAAATGTAATAATTTGGGGGATATTAAATCGAAGGTTCAATGTAGTTGTTCTCGGGCTAAATGATGCTTCGGAAAATGGGTTTTAGATCGTTTTCAGAGATTCCCCTTTCTTTGCTGACAGTCAGAGAAAAGGGGCAAGAGGCTATTGCTTGTGTTTGTTCCTAAAGCAAATCACAGTTGATAGGTCCAGCTTTAGACCGATCGGCCTTGACAAGTTTCCCTTCAATTCTTCCTTGTGTGCAGTTTTAGAAATCTTTGAGCAGCGAGAAGCACAAAAGGTAGAAAGTTAACAAGACTCCACGGGGCTGCGAGATGGTACCTGACAAGGGAGGAGAGACGCTCCTGTGACTAAAATAGGCGACACAGAAGAAGGGTTTGCTCTTGTCTGAGAAATTGGGAATCTTGTTATGGGCCAGGAAGATCTGGTCTGCTCAGACCTACAGTGTTCATAGCAAAATGTGCGGTTTCATTAGCTGAATGTTTTCAGGAGGTTTCTTGTCATTTTCAAATGTGCAATTTTGAAGTGAGTTTATTCTGAGAAGTCACTACTACCAACTCAGTTATTTTGGTGGGGAGTTGGGAGGTGTTTTGACTCTATTTGGGGTTACGAAACAATTGCTGGAGGTGGGGGAAGAGAAAAACCCTTGCTTCAGCACACCAAACCAAAATGTCTTTTTCCACTATCCATCTCCCTTAAAAGAACTGGAGGTTCTGGTTTTGCTCTCCAAACCTGTGCAGGTAATTAGCATCAATGATTTGTCCTTAACAAGCAACTTCGGCCTTGCATTTCAGAGAGAAATGTGGTTATTTTAGACTTAGCAAGTGTGCTTTAGGTTTTGAGCCATAGCTTTGGTTTTCTTGTTATTCATATTGATTGTTCCAATTTGTATGCTGTTTTGCTCTGCGAGTTGTTGATCTGGTTTGTTTCTGTTTTGTTTTTCAATGGCCACAGGTTTCTAATTTTCTGTTTTCTTCTTAGGTTTTCAGATTTAAATTCAATGTGTGTTTTCCAGGATATTTCTCGCTCACTTTGGAACCACTGTCATATCATTGTGTTGTTTGCCTCTTCCTTCCTAGAGACAACAGATATCGTGGGAGGGATATCACCCCTCTCCCCCTACATTTTATATACAGCACTGCACTTGAGTCAAAGTGGATTTTCCTTTGCTGGAAGGGCCCAATCGTAATGCAGGTGGGAACTGTCAGCTTTGTGTTTCTTGGGAATATGTTCCAAAATATATCCTTTACCCATGGTAGCTTTTGCAAGGCTATGATGTAGTGAAAAGCATTAGAATATTAGAACCCAGTTAATGGAAAATGACACTCAGCCTGGAAAGAGTGGAAATCCCTTTGGAAGTCATGCTGGCTAATGGTCCCAGTTAAACCAGTGTATGGTCAGGAAAAGGGTTCGGTCTTTTTGAAACTTATTGTATCCTAAATATTGGCAGAGAGGTAGGGAGCTTTGCAGTCTGCCTGCTCCATCAGCGTTTGTGCTTTCTGGTCATGAATTTAAGAAAGGTGTGCCAATATTGACATTATTCTACTCTACTGAAATCAAGGGGGCTTAGTAATACTTGAAAAACTAACCGATGAAAATCTGGAAGCTCCAGTTTTCGAGCGAATGCCTGTTGGCCAGAGGCACTGTGTGTGAGTGTGCGTGTGCATGGATGGGCTCTCTTCTTTTTTAAAACCTTTGGAGTGAGTTTTTTGCATACTTCAGCCGTCCCTTTTTCTCACCCTCAGATTGTTCGCCGCCTCCCCAGCAGAGTGACATATTGTTTGCAGTGGAATTTGACAGGCTCAGATGGCAGGAGCTGCTGCAAGATTTTTTAGTTCTTGTTGGTGCTACGACAGGTCTCAACAAATTCCCTCGCCCACTCGCCCGTGGTGCATAAGAAACTTTCTCTAGTGCGAGAGGAGCTTGCCCATCAGTTTTGTCAAAATCTCAGCTTTCCTTTAAGCATGATGCAGAAATTCTGGCTTTCTGAATGTGACACAGATCTGCTCTATGGCAGTGGTGTTTGCAGATTCAGGCAGACAGACAAAGGCAACGGGAACGTGAGCTCCCAAATAACCCTGTCTTGGCTTCGTGATGGAAGTGAACTACCTGGGGTATGTGCTGGGAGGAGACCGTGGATTTCTGCCGAGGACACCTGGCCCCGTCCTGTGTGCTGTGTTCAGTGCCCCCATGTCAGTCTGTCCTCTCTCTTTCCTGTGTCTTCGCTACATACGTGGATGACAGATCTGCAAATCCGCCCGTCCTGCATCAAATACCTACAAGGTAGTAGCATATGAGAAGACATCGGTGACTACAACATAAACCCGTGAGCTGGTCACCCATCTCTGATGGTGTGTCCCCTGGCCAATTTAGGCACCTCTTTAGGAAGAGCTGAAATTTGCCCTGAAAGACCCTGTTTTCACCTGATGTCTCTGAAACTCGTTGGGCCGGGGGGGGTCCTCCTGTGTAACCTCTGGGTAAGAGCAGCACCCTGGGCTTGGCATTTGTTCAGAGTGGGACTATTCAGGGTGACAACGGCAGGAAAGGCCGATGCATATCCAGAGGCTGTGTGTATCTTTTTGTGCCTTGTATTCCTGCAAGAAAACTAGGGGAGAAGAAGTTTTCCAAACCAATGAACCCCTTTCCTCCCATTAGCTGAAGACTTTCGGGGTCGGGCATTCCAACCAAACCATGTTTGCTTTAGACTGGGACTCGCAATGTTATTTTCAAGCGGTAGTCCCGGGGCCATCCCACTCCCAGGCCTTTCGGTGGCATAAATAGCATTAGCCCGAGGGTGGCCGTCATCTGTGCCAGACGCCCAGAGCCACAGCAGCAGGGAATCAATGGGGCGTGGGGATATCCCCGCTAATAGCTGCCGTGGTGCAGGAGTCCCTGTGGCACTTCCACATTACCTGGAGATTTCCCAAGGCAGGAAAAATCCTAAGGATAATTAAGCCTGTTTTATTTAGGGCTGAGCTGAGCCATCATCATGGCATAAAGCAGCCTAAACGGACCAGAGGATCTGGCACCTTGTGTGAAAACTAATCATTTTCTGAGGGGGATATAGAATAATTCACACCCACATGTAGCTTTTAATGAGTTGAAAGGCCTCTCCACTGCATGTTCTGGTATTGTGCTCTTTTTAAAAATAACAACGTTGTTTGCATGCAACAAAGTGAGAGAGAGATTGTGGCAGGAACAGGAGTTTGGGGCAGTGTCTTTGTTGCTGTTTTCATCAGGGTTAAGGGCTTGGTGACCATTTGGAAACCTTTTATGGACAAACTGGCTGGCAGCCAGTACTGCAAATTTGCACTCCTGACTTTTTGATTAGTCAGTAGTCCATCAACAGCAGTAGAAACCTGAGAAACATTTGCAGCTAACCACGTGAAAAGCAGGTGTAATAAATCAGGTTGTTCAGGTTTAGTCCCAACTGGGAAATGTGGGGATGGAGGTAGAAATTCCTACTTCTCTGGTGGTGTATGAGAATACCTGCTGCACAGTGCGTTACCCCAGCCCAGCAAGATTTCAGTCTGTAACAGTGATTGCATTCCCTTTGGGAAATCACAGATTTCCAACTTTTTTTTTTTTTTTTTAATCTGTGGTGAAATTGTGTGAATGACAACAGTCCGTCCATCTCGTTGCGGGATCAGGGCCAAAGCATCGTATTTTTAAGCTTAAAGAGCAAGTCCTTAATCGCTGCTGACTGCGCTAAGTGGAAGGGGCTCCGTCCGTGCCAGTGCCCCGGCGGCACCAGAGGCATCTTGTCTATTTATTTGTCTCTGTCCCTCGGGGACTCATGGTGGCTGGAGGGGGGACCCCGGCTCTGCTCCGCGGCTCCTGCCATGTCTGTGCCCAGGCTTTTCCCGGGAGCAAATCAGCAGAGCTGGTGACAGCAGAAGCCATGAAAAGACTGTGGCAGATGTGAGCCTGCTCACATTTATGAATACTGAATCTTTTTTTTTTTTTCAGGGGGAGGGTGGGTGTCTGTCTGTGTAGTTGCTCATTATATTTCACATACGGGGTATACACAACGTTGGAGTGGGGTGTAGTTAATAAAAGTAGCAAAGGCGCATCCTGGGAGATATAATCAGACCGAGGAGCTACAACAAGAGAGGATGGAAGTGTTGGGACCATGAAGGCAGCTCCATGTTACGGGCCATGTAAAGCTTTAAGAGCAAGTTTTAATGCCGCTCCAAACCCAAATGGAAGATTTTTTTCCTAACCTTTTGGGTGGACTACTGAACCAAAATGTTTTGGTAGCTGTGAAGCAGAATTTTATAACAGCTGCACAAGAATTCTCTGTCCCTCAAGTCATGACGTTTTAGGGTTAAACAAACCCTCCCTGTGTCCCACAAGATGGGCATGTGAGTTGCCATCGGATTTAGAAATTAATTTCATGAAAAATTATGAGGATGTGTCCTCCGATCGCAGGAAACAGCAGTTTCCAGCCTTGTGAGGAGGAGCGTGGATGGGACTGGTTTCACCGAGGGGTTACGCTCATCATCTCCTCCTCCCCGTCCCCTTACATCCAGCCTGAACGTCACAGCCATATCATAATTTAGCACTGCCATGGCCTTTGCTGTTAGTGGGTCTGTAGTTAAACCGAGACTTCCAGGCTCTAGCCTTAGCAATCCGATTGCTTTTGTAAGTATTCAAATAACAAAAGAAAGAGAAGCTACTGATATAGGAAGGAGAAAGTGGAGCCCTTCAGCACCCCCAGCACCAGAGAGGCAGCAAGAGCAGCCACATCCGGGGATGGTTTGCACGCTCGGTGCTGTGAGTTGTCAGTGGCGGGGATTTGACAAAACTCCCTTTTTTATAGCAGTTTTAAGAAAAATTTAGTAACAACTAAGCGAACTGCTGAAACCAACTGAGCTGAACAAGGGAATAACAACAAAACAAAAAGCCCAGTGTGTGTCTGTTGCCTGGGGCAAGCTACAGCTGATGGATAAAGTGACAGACGAATCCTTCCCTCATTTCCATTTTAATCTCTGTCTACTAATTGTCATCAATATCATCAGGGTCACTAGACCACTAGTGCGAGTCTACAACCTTGCGGAGAAACGGCGGCTTTATGCCTGCCTGGCCCCCAGGGCTTTGCCCCTTCACTAACTCAGTCTGTACCAGGGGAGGAAGGGCCCTTGGAGGTGACGTGGGTGACGTTGCCCCGCGTCTCGCAGGAGAGGCTACTCTTAGTGTCCCGGCAGTAAAACACAGGACAATTGCAGTCCTCTTTGAAATGAAAATTATTTATACTCCCTTTACGCCAAGGCCAGGATTTGAGAAAAGGGCAGCTGGGAATCCAGCTCCTGTTGGAAGAAAGGGCTCAGTCCGGCTCTTAAATCAACGCCTGTGTGATGAACGCACACTTTGGACCAGACCCAAGGAGGATGGAGTCAAAGCTTTTTGTCAGTTCTCTGCCTGGTGGTTTCTCTTCCTTACTATAGAATCTGTAAGATACATGATGTGCCACACACAAGGGGGTCTCTCCTGGTGACCCAGCAGGCGGTCTCTCGGAATTTTGTCCTGTCACCCCCCTGCCCAGGAACGGCACCCGCGCAGGGTGCTGTAAGGTAATGTTTAACCCAGGGGCTCCAAGCCAAGTCCTGGCCACTGCGCACAGCTTGAGCACAAATTGTGCCCATGGCAACTACGCAGCGACTCACTTGGTTGGAAACCTCCCATCCCCAACTTGGAGGCAGCCACGTGGTCCTCCACTTCTGCTGCTAAAAAGTAAGAGATTTTTGGCGTTAAGTCTGTACTTTTATCCTGCCCCAAATCCTCCTTGCTCTATAGGTGCTGTGTGTCTGGGTGCTTTGGACAAAGCTCTGGGTTTGCTCCGTTGGTAGTGTTTCTTAATGAAAATTTTCAACTTTTTTTTTTTTTTTTAACATTGTGGAGTCTCTTCTATCTCTTACTCACTCACTCTTTCCACTTTTTTTTACTCAATTTCCTTTGTGTTCCCCTCCCAAAGTCTCAACACCCCTTTAGTGGTACCACCTTTCCCCTTCTCTAAACCTGCCTCATCTCTCCCGAATGACACTTTTCCTTAGACTCTCCAAATACTTTCTCTACAACCACATTCACTGGCAGATCACCTCCTCCTTCCTTCTCACACCAGGTAACCACCTCTTGAACAGGAGATGTGAGGATAAAAATAGACTTTTCCTAATTTTGCTGTCGATTTGGGATCTCACGAGTTCAGTAACTGCAGGTGATGCTCTCCTTCATGCAGCTGTAGCTGGTGACAAGGACTCTGCAGGCTTTGAAGAACATCAATCCCCTTTGCTTGATTGTGTCCCTGTTTTAGGATGCCCTGCGGTTTTGGGGTTCCACGTTTGCAAGGCGGTGCCTCTGCTGCCTGGTAGGAGTCAGCTGCGGTTCTGAAGAGGGTTGTCTCGGCCTCAGGGCGGTCCTTCTTGGCTTGCTATTCTATTTATCTAGAGAATTAGGAAGGGACTATTGGTTGTGTGTCCCTTCCATGGCGATGTGGGGGTTTACCGTTTTGGTGTGCTGCAAATCTGGAAGGAAGGGCTGATGCCACCTCGTTGTTTATGTTCTCCTGAGTGATTCACCACCAGCTCTGAGACCAAGGTGGCACAGAGGAAACAAGAAATGACTCTGTGAAGCCATCTGCTGCAAATCTTCACAGAGAATGATCCCCCTGCTCTGGCGATGACAATCTCCAGGGAAGTTCATGCCGTGGAAGTCACAATCCCTGCGGCTGCAACTCCAGATCTTTGGAGCTTATCGGTAACGTATTTGCAAAGCTGCCCTGCTGTGATCACTGATCTCCGCCAGCTTAAATTTTGGGAAATGCTTTACACAGCCTTTCCTCTCCCCTCCTTCAACCCCTGCAGCTCTATATACAAGAACAGAAAGATTTAGTGTTTGAGTGTAAGCACTGGTCAGCCAATCTGCAGCGCATCTTCTCGAAAACCCAAAACAGGTGCTCTTGGGCCATCGAAGTCTTGAAGCAGTTAAACTTCTTTTCACCTCTGTTGCAGTTCCTTTAAAAGAAATAGAGAGATCTTCAAAAGGTGGAAGGGTGGCAGGCCAGAAACGTAAAGCGTGTGCAATCACTCAGATACAAGTGGCACCGCTAAAAATTGCCTTCATATATCAGCTTATGGTTTACACACTGTGGCAGAAAGGACGCTAAAAGGTCAGCAGAAAAAAAATATATATGTCAAGCCTGGAGCTGCTACTCCAAAGGTGTGGAAAGACATGATCTGAGAAGGGTTCTAGAGGGACTGGATAAGTGCTTGATATGGCAGGATTTTTTATTTTATTTTATTTTATTTTTTTGCAAGGGAGCTGCTTGCAAACGTCAGCACAGAAGCCAAGGTATATACTTGCGGTAACCTCTCGCTATGACCCCTGGTGACAAGACGGATAGTTCCATTCATCTGTGGGTGAACAGCGGAGGCTCTCTGCATTTTTTACTTGAAGCCCTGGATGAATTTGTTTGCGGAGGGGAATGTCACCGTCGTGAATGCTCTGATCACTCATGTGCCCGTAGTGAAGTCAGCAGTGGGGGAAGGAGGGGGGCAGAGCGAGGAGGAGAGCAAAGCTGCTCTCTGGGGGGCTTGGGGATGCCAGCTTACATCCAGCAAAACATCTCCAACCCAACATTAATGGAGGATGTGCCTTCGAAGCGGAGGGATCAGCAAATACGCCGTAAATTAATAATGCCCCGTTTTGGTAGCAATTGCTTTATGAAAATCGGTAGGGCTCTGTTTTTTCCTTCCCTTCCCTCTCCTTGTAGAAATAGCTCTGAAATAAGTGGGTCTCACTGGAGTTTTGTTTAAGACTGACCCCTTACTTTATTAACCGTGTAACATTTTAAGGCTGTTTTTTCCTCTCTGTCTCCTCCAGCAAGTCTCTATTGATCACTGTTTACAGTTATAATCCCTTTCAAATTTATCATCCATGACTAACACCGCACGTATTGATTAGTGCTGACGGATGTCCCTGTATGGTATATACCCACAGTGTGATTCTGGCCACTGAAGTACAGTAGATATATTTTTTCTCTCCTTCATTCGCTTTTTATAGCTTTCTGCTCCCCCCTTTTGTTCTCAGTCTGGCTAACCTATTTCACACAAACGGCGTGGGATTAACATGTCTAAATTTAGGACAATTTCTTTATTCCTGATGAGTTCTTTGGAACAGGAAGGAAAAGAAAGGGTAGTGGTGAGCTTTGGGTTTTGTGGTTGTTTTTTCCTCAACTGGGAAGCTACTGGAAAGAGACGGGCCCTATAGGAGATCAGATTTATGAGGGACATCCGTATGTCTTAACCTAAAGCCTAAAGTAACAGAGATGTAAGGGCCAGTTTTTTTAGGGACAAATTAGATGTCAGTGGTGACTAAGGACAAGGTGTCCAAAATCTGGACTATAAATGGAGTCATTTGTCAACAATGCATTTTTGCTTGCCTGCTGCAACATTTCCTCCATCTCTTGTTGGCCAGAAACACCAGTTAAGGTTAATCTCTTTTTCTCGGCCACCTTGATTAAACTGGAATTTACAAACTTGAATAAACAAACAAAGAAAACAGCCTTAAATTACCTCAAGGATTTCGGTGTAGTAGCAGCATGTAATTTCTATCGCTTAAGGTATTTATTGCCTAATGGCTTTAGGTAAGCTGCTAGAATTTCTGCGTATCTCTACAGACATTTTTAGTCCCTTTTCTTGCCTCCCCAGAGAGCTCCTAACTTTCAAATAACTATTGTACCCAAACAGACCTTTCTGTCTACCACAGCCCCAAAAGATGTGATTTTAACTGGTGAAAACTGTGTGTTCCTTGCGAGTCCTGCTGAGCAGAGATGTGCTTGGAGAAGTGGTGGCTGCCATGATTTGGGACAGCGGGTGCCACTCACTGGCCGCTCTGTGGCCATCGGTAGCAGGCACACGAAGATGTGGGGATCTGGGACGCAAACCTGCTGACTTTGTTCTCGTTAACCCTCAAGTGTGAGCCACGCCTTTCAAAGGCTGGGTTCCTTCCAGGTTTTGATAATCCATTTGTAACTAATTTTTTTTTTTGGCGTGCTTTATGCAATAGTTTAAATACATGTTCCTATACATGCGTTTTATTTGGGTGCAATAAGGCAGCAAGTATAAGGCAGAGTTGTTAAACCTCAGTAAAAGGATTTTTTTAATAATCATTTGGCTTTTATTTAATATACAACCACTGTCTTATTAAATCTAACTTTTTAGATTTAATAGGATAGTTTATTGTATTATGGCGTTACTACTGTGACTGTATAGTTATGGTTGAAGAGGCATTTTCATTATAAAATCCTGTTTGCAGGTGCTTATAACTTCCCGAAGTACAGTGCCGCTTTTATTTGCATGTGAAATCACTCACTGTACTTCTTATTTTTTTTTCCTTTCATCTCCATCTCAGAAACAAGGGCATTTAGATGTTAAAAAGAAAAAGAAACCCAGCAGTTACTGAGGAGCAGTATTAGGAGAGTCTGATGTCAGGACAGGTGTGCATGGTGAAGAAGGAATAAAACCTGAGCCCCTAAGTTTGGCAGGAGCATTCATAGCATTTTGCAGAGGTCCTGGCCTGCCCAACCTCACCGTTTCCCGCTGTTTCTTGGAAATAATTGCACCTTTCCTCAAGGCTCCTCAAAAAGCAGCTGCCCCTTGCTTGGGCCACCCACCTGTCTGTGGCAAAGAAAACTGAGGTCTGGGGTGAACTCACACTTTCTTCCTTCTCCCACTGCTTATAAAGAATTCTTTCCTTTGGTTTCTTTTCTATATGGATCTTTTGCAGTGGAGGATAATGAAATACAAATCGTGGACCCGTCTAACATTAAGCACGTGATGTTGGTGGCTACATGGAAAAAGTTAGAATCATAGAATCATTTTGGATGGAAGAGACCCTCAGGATCATCGAGTCCAACCATAACCTAACCTAACTCTAGCACTAAACCTAAGGACCTCGTCTAAACACCTTTTAAGCCCCTCCAGGGATGGTGACTCCAGCACTGCCCTGGGCAGCCTGTTCCTGCTTCAGGGAACCCCGCGACACCCCAGCGTCTGCCCCACCGCCGCTGGGCAAACCTGCCCGTGGCCTGTGCCATCCTTCGGTTTATTCCTCTTCTTCCTTTAACCACCCGCGAAATGAGGAGGAATGCTGATATCTGAGCACGTTCGCAACTCAGAGGAAATCTTGTGTAGATGGAAGAGGAGACTTGACATCCCCCGACTCTCCAGCTGTGATAGACTCCTGGCAGATGCCATGAAGGGGTTTATTTATGACCTTAAAACCAAACTGAGTGGCGTGTAGGTGGGTCATTAGTTTGTCCCAAGTTTGTTTTGTCCCTTTAAGAAGAGACCACTTGGCTCAGGAAGAGCCACACACAAAAAAAAAAAAAAAAAAAAAAAAAGTGTCTTCCATGTGTGTTTCTCCTTTACCACAAGGCAAACAGAGGTTTGTCTGGTGAGGTGCTTAGGACCAGACCCAGGTCAGTGCACTTACTGGGGGTGAACGGGGTTAATTAGCAGGTTTAATGATGAGCAAACAGAGCCCACCCTCAGGAGAGCTGTCCCAGGAAATGATGCGGGTTTTGGTGCCATGTCCTGGCCAGGCCTCTGCAAGGGTGAGTACACATGGTGGTGACATCCCCAGTGGTGACGCCCGCGGTGAGTGGCCATGAGGTTTGCTCTGCTGCCACTGTGGTTTGCCCTCGCAACTTTACGCAGCTTTAGTAAATCGAGCATTTAATGGCTCTCTGGGCTGGGAGCCACTTGTAAGCAAACCTGAGCCTCCGTGGAGACTTTATAGTTAAATAAATAAATGCTGACAAAGAAAGAGTGGAGACACAAGCAACCCAAACAGTAGCACAGCACTAAACTGCCCCATAAAACCTGTGTAAAGAGTGTTTTCCGGTGTTGCAACAACAGACTTTTTGCATGTGTAAATACTTTCCTTTATTTCAGTTCTAGCCCAGAAACTACTGGCGGAGTGGCACTGAGCTGAGTGTTGGTTTTTTTGTTGTTTTCTTTGTGGTTTTATTTTATTTTATAATCACCACGCTTAGGCAAATTTCTCTTTTGGTGATGGTAAAATCCCTGCAGGAAGAGGGACATGTGCCACTGTTGCAAAGGGTGCAGCCCGTCCTTGCTGGGATAAAACTGGGACTGAGCAGTAAATGCCAAGCTGAAAGCTGCTCTTTAAAAGCACCCAGAGTTTTGGTAAACCTCTTGTAGCTGTATGCAGCAATGTGATCCTTTTGCTTACACCTGAGCATTGAGTCTTTCCTGAGAGTGCAGGTAGAGATCAGTGCAAATTCATCAAAACGGAGTTGTTTAAATAGTCAGGTCTCCTGTTCTTGTATGATCCATTCTGCTTTTAGGAATACTAATAGTTTCCTCAAATGAAAAGGCTTTGCCTCTGTCACCCTCAACTCTACCTTACTGAAAAAATAATAATAAAAAAAGAATCAACCACAAAATGTATAAAAGGGCCTGTGCAGAATAGAAGCAAATGCAGTTATTTAAGAGTAGCATCCACAAATAGACTCATTACATGGAATATGTTTATCTAGAGAGGTCTGAGCAGCTCCTGAGTTTCCAGAGAACTTGTAACATATTGCCATTGTTTCAGCCCATTCTGTTATGGGGTTTTTTAGCTATGCAGGTAGAGTGACCCCTTTTGCCAGTTTGAATTTTCCTGCTGTTTTTCAGTAGCTCTGTGCTAGTTAAGGAGTACTATCAATGGATTAATGAGTATTGTGAAGAAATAGGAACCTTGTCTCCTTGATTTTTTTATGTTTTAGTAATAACAAGTATTTTAAAAGCCTCAAAGATACAAGAACTGCAATTTTTCTATTTTTATTTTTTTTATGAGGATGATTTAAAAATATCCGCAAGTTCATTTTTGTGTAATGCCATGTGACTTGGCATGCTTCAGATTGCAGTTAGTCAATTTTTGGTAGAATTCTCTTCTGGAAAAATGTGTGCATGCCATTTTAAAATCATATTCAAGCTTATGGAAAAATCCTTTTTGCTTGCAAAATGTGGAAATCTGGTCAAAAATGGGCTAGCTTTATATTAAAGCCAGTCATTTTTTTTGTTGGAAATGTAATTGGAGCAGAGCTTGGTTTTTGGAGAGAGAAATTCATCTGGCCTGGTAACATTTACTGGTTGGGTCGACCTGGTTTGAAATCTGCAATAAAACAAAAAAAAAAAAAGAGGTGACGCGAAACACCTCCCTTGGGTTTGTTTTTCTGATAACAAAGTCAACCGTGGACTCGCCGTGGTCCCAGGATTTTCCTTGCACCAAGCTCAGAAATCTCCTAAAATTTTGGACCAGTCCCATCAGGCAAGGGGAAAGTCTGGAAATACAGTTCTTAAACTGCAGGTTGCTGGGAATAGTGCGAATATTGGTTGTAAAAAGTTTGTAGAAGCTTCGGTAGCTTCCTTGGATGGAAGAGTGATTGTCAAATAATTTGCGTGAAGGTGGCTTAAAGTCACTTCATGAAACTGTTGCATCAGGAGGAAAAAAATATTTTCTTCCGTATTAAAAAAACCCAACAAACCTCCTGATTGTAATCATCCAGATGTTTATGTCTTCTAATGGTAAAACATTTTGGTTATTTTCAGATTCCAGCCTGGTAACCTTATTGGTTTTCCACATGGGCAGAAGACACCAATGACCTCGATGTAGTTCAGCCTCAAATGGATCTTCTCACAGGTACTTATATTTTATTCTGTTGGGAAATGCATTTTTGCATATTTATCCTGTGTTTCTTTTCACTTCTTTTCTTCCTTTTTGTCTTTTTTTTTTAACCTCAGAGGTAGCAATCCTACTGCTATTAGCAAGATGTCTATTATAGTGTCATTAAAAAAAGCTATAGTCAGAGCATGGAATGACTCACATCATGGAGGAGTTAATAATTCACTATAATAAAAGTATAAAGTTTTATGATAAACCACTCTCAGGGGAGTTAAATATAATCCTTAGTGGGTCACACACTGACTACAAAGCTTACATTTGTAATGGTAATTTGAATTTACTACATCGCCTTTAGTTTTTAAGCGTTTGTATGTCATTAGACCTTATAAATTGATTTATATGTTCAACTCCAGTATAATTCTACATAAAGGTACAATAAATTTTATGGATGATAGATATGGCATCTAAAACAGTTTAGAAAAATAATTTTATTAAATTCACTTAAGCGGCAGTGATGAACAGCGGTGAGGATGCCAGGGTGGCTCAACTTCTGAGAACTGCGCCAGGCAGGAAGGGAGCGGGGGGACGGGGCTGTAACTTGTCACCCAACTGTCATCGAAGGCTTTGGTGACATCCAGTGCTGATGTTTCGCGCAGCCACATCTGTAACTGAGCGGGACCCCCACTCTGCTCCAAACCCGGGTCTCCCAATGGAACGTGTGGGCTCCCTATGGGTGCCACTCTTCATACTTTGTTGGTGATGTTGCTGGTAAAGGTACAAAACTACCTGCAGGAAATTGTTCTGTTGTTTGTACCATATACAAATCTTTTTTTTGTTGTTTTTTTTTCCCATTTGGAGGCACCCCAGCCTGCTGTGGTGGCTTCTGGAGGATGTCTTTCCTCAGGGCTTTGCCTCTTCTGCGCTCTTTATCAGAAATAGCTTGTGAAAAATTAAAATATTATTTGTTTCCTTCCCTCCCTGGGCTTGAATGCAGCAAACAGATAAAAGAAGCAGCCATAAAAAAATAAAAAATGAGACATTCTTTATGGTATAATTTTAGCAAAGCTGACTGTGAGCAAGTGAGTGTCGGTATTTGGTATTTTGCTTCTGACAGAGCAGATCCTGCTCAGAGCCCTCATCCCGTGACCGCCTCTGTTTGCATTCCCAAGGCAGCGCAGGAGACAGCTCAAAAACACTTGATAAACTTTACCGTCTGTTTTTTAAGTGGTTTTAAATAGTCAACCAGCATTTTAATGCTGCTTTTCCTAAAGCCGGTGTAATTTCAGTGCTGATCTTCAAACCCCTCTTGTCTAATCCGGTATGTAATCTTTCCCATAACAAAACTTAAAAAGATCCTTGTACTCCCTGGTGGGCAGTTATCATTGTATTCCCCATCGCACTCACACATTAGCAAAGCTTTATCCCATCATCGTTTTGTTTTTGAAAGCATTGAGGTAAATCTCAGGTGGCATCCTGCACTCAGTGGGTGTGTCGCTGATTAAATGACCCAGCCAGCTGGACAGGTTTATGTACAATTTACTGGAAATGTATTAAATGTGTCTCGGGAAATGATTCTTTAAAATGTTCTCACTGCCAGTGCAGTAAAGATTAAGACCTTGGCATGAAACAGAGGAAAAAAAATTAAATAATTTTCAGAAGCTTGATGTAAAGTAACGATACAAGATGTAACTTGAAGTCACCAAAGGATGAACGTGTAGGCTGAATTCCTGCTCCTCCTGTGATTAATTCCCATAATAATTCAGGGGTCTCTGAAACTTGGAGGCTAAATTTGAGCCCTGGCACACGCACACCGAGTGCTGCTTTATCCCCGGTCGGGCGGTTTGCTGCGACAAATGCAAACCCGGGGTTTGCAGGTGGGCAAGCTCTTGGGAAAACAAACACCATTATTTTCACATAATTATTTGTGATATTCCCATTCCTCTTTTTACATTCATTGGCGTAAATATTGTGAGGGCAGCTGCCTCCCGGATTTTATTTGTGCCTGAATTTCATAAGCCGGTTGAGAGGACTTTACCAGCTCCTTGCTTAACATGTAGCTAGTTTAAAATGTTATTGCACACAGACTTTTTTTATTATTATTTGTGCCTTTTGTATCCATTCGTATTTCATCATTGCTTTGTTCAGTTGCACGGGAGCACAAAGCTGCAGTGGTGCTGGGGTTTTCCTTGATGGGAAGGGGTAGTTGGAGGGGCTCGTCTGCACCTTCTGGTTTTAGCATCTAAAATCCTACCAGGATAAACTGCTTTCTTCAGCATTTACTCCACAGCAAATAAAGGCATTAAGTCTTTCCTGCTCTTCCGAATACACAATTTAGAAATAAAAGGTAATAACCGACGATACGCAAACACTGAAATTTTCATCCTTCACAGATTAAATGATCCTTGCTGCAGATCGTGAAAAGATCCATTAGTGAAAGGAGGGAGGGGGGGACTTTGTCTGGCGACAAGCAGTATATTCTGTGCTTTAATAAGAGAGAAGCTGCAGGATTTACCGTCCCCATGGACACAGCCGGTGGATTTTTGCTGGGGCAGGATGAGTGCGAGGGGATGGAGGAGGCAGAGATGGGGAGCAGAAACTTTTGGAAGTTTGTAATCCTCAGGGCCTTTTTTGAAGAGCATTTTAGCCTTCGCAGACAGGTTCTCAGGGATCCTCTACTCAGGTCGTCAGGCGCATTTTAAGGAAAAGATCTCAACTCCTGTTTAACAAGTCAATAGTAATTATTGTTTAGTACTGGATTATAGACAGGCTTATGGAATTAAATGGAGTTGTTAGGATGTCTTTACAGCTGGCAAAGAGTTAATGACTGCAAGTTGAGATGGAATGGTTACTGCCTAGACTGATTTACTATTTTATTTCTGTGGTGTTTGAAAATCTAATAAATCATTTCACTTTTATCTTGATAGTTAATTCTTTCATTAGGAAAATTAGAGACTTCATTATAATGTTTATCATGAGCTGGAAGGTTTTTTCTTTTTTTTTTTTTTTTAATTTTAGGATGACACAGTTCACTTTTGCCAGGTTTTCATTCTCTTTATCAAGTTTTCATTTTCTTTATCATTCCTAAGTGAATTCAGCAGCTGATCAGACAGCGCAGCAGACCTGGAGCCGGCTTTGGAGATGCCATCCACGCTGTTTACCTTCTTTGGGAGCTGTAGGTGTTTTGGAAAATCAGGCCCTAAGCTCTTTAGACTCTTAGATGCAGAGGTTTTTAAGTCTAGAAGGGACTACAGTTTCGGGAAAATTCAGATGAAAAGTTCCCACCCAGCACCAAGCGAGACCCTTTTATTCCTTCCAATGCAGTGCCGAACACTTGCTCGACATGCTCTAATTTGGCTTGAACATACAATTTAACTTTCTCTTTTGTGCAACATGTTGGTTTTTGTGAAGAAAACCCTTTGTCTGGAAGATTCTTCTATACCTATACAGCATCTGTAAGCGATACATACTCACCACTTAGGCTGATTACTTCCACAATTAATGTGCTTTGGGTTTGTGATTCTGTAATCATCCGTGCATTGCCAAATGTACAGCATATACTGAGAAATGTCTATAGTATATTTTAAAAGGAATTCTTAACTAAGCTTTGACCTTGATGTGCTCTGAAGGTGAAGAGGATCAATTTTAGATAAAAGGAGGGGAGCTCTTGGAGGACTTGCATACCTAAGACTTTCTCTACGTACGATCCTAGATCTGTATTTATTGGTATTTATCTTTCCAAAGCTCAGACAAGTAGAGAGGCTGTAATTGATTTTATTTGAAAGTGAGAGATGGGGCCAAAGGGGAACTTTTTGGTCTTTGGCTTTTACTTTTCAACCCATATAAAATGAGCATTTTTACTAGAGGTGTTTAATGACCTTCCCATTTTTTTTGGCCAAGTGTGTGAACGGGAGCCTCCGGCAAAGCAAACTCCACCTCTCCGAGCTTCAAATGAGCTGGGAAAGATCCTCATCCTGCCAACTCATCCTTAATTGGCCTACATTGTAAGAAGCAATTAAAGCTAAAGGCCCGATTCATAAAAAATGTACGTTCTGTTTATGCGTCTGTGTGCGTAGGGGCTTTTCCTGTACTCCAGCTAAAAGTGCAGGAGGCACATTAGCTTTGCAGTGCATCTTTTTTGCGATTTACTCCTTTCCTTCTTTTTCTGTGTCACAACTGACCTCCTCTTCTGGAAGTCGTCTCTCCCTCTGTGAGTACCTAGAGGTGTGTGGTGTGAACCTTCTGGACAAAAAGCAAAGTTTAGACAACATGTGAAGATACCCAACTAAAAGCTCATGGCTTTGTGTCCGCAGTGCTGCCTTCTGCTGCCTGATTGATTTTCACCAAGCCGCTGGCTTGCTAGACAGATTCTGAAAGGTCTTTGGCTCTGCTGGGTGTGCAAAGCCTGCCATTTCTTTTTGTTTTTTAGAAAAAGAGGAAAAAGTAAAATAGTGTTAAAAGTTAACGCAAAGAGGAAATAGAGGCAAATGGTCCATCTGATGTTGAGGTTCATGCAAAGCCTGATTTGAATCAATTTTTTTTCCTTCCCGTCCTTCTAAATTCTTAGTTAACAATCTGATGTCTAAATGCATTGAAATGTATTAATGCAATTCGTATATATTTTTTTTTCCTAGAAATAGTTTTCTGTGCGGGGTGTGTGTGTGGTGTCTTTTTTTTCTTTTCTCTCTTTTTTTTTTTTTAATCTGCACGGGCTTTTGGGATGTAGTTCATGTGGGTGACTGTACGGTATAAAGCTGAAACATGGTCCATCCGTTGTGAAATACCTGCAGCTTTTCCAATGTTCTCCGCTGCAAACACTGCAGAGTTGGGTTTTGCTGTATCCAGTTTGTTTAAAATCATAGGTGCTTTCCAAAGTGGTTGTTTAAAGATACCCCAAGAAGGCTCCATTTCCAGTTGTTACTATGCCCTGTCTTGAGAGCCAGGCTGCCACACTTTGTTTTTTGATTATTCCCAAAATGATCCTGTTTATATATGGATTGTGCTCCGTGGCAGTGGTGAGGCCGCAGCCCTGGGTGATGCTCAGCACCTTCGGGGATGTCTCCGCTTTGGCAAAGAAAACAAGCGACCGAGTTTCCACGTGTGATGCCAGCCCGGCGCTCACCTTACGGTGTTTTCTGTCGAGGTAAAAATTACCCTCCGGGGGAAGGAGAAGCGGCCTCCGGTCCCACCTTCAGGATCAGAATCCGATAAACAGTTTCAAATGTCAGTGGCCTGTTGTTGGTAATTAAATTGTAATGACAGATCCCCACTGATACCATCAAGGTGCTTTTGTCCCGGGAACCCTGTGCTAAGAGGAGCCGCAACAGCAGTTTTGCTTGTTACCTCTTCCTACTATTACAGTTAAATAGTTCATGGCCAGAGCAGGGATGTGGGCTGTGGGTTTCCTGCGCGATTGCCGGGAACGTGAATGTATCTAAGTACTTGAAATGTTTGTTAGCCTGAGCTAACCAGCATTCCTGGTACAGGCCCCCTAGGCACAGATTTGTTTGTATATTTTTACATCCAGACCTGGAGCCTTTAAAATATATCTGCTAAGTTTTGGAGAAAAGAAGGAAATGTCTATAGAAAGGCTAAAGTTCAAAATGAAGGCGCTCGATCAGAGAAATATCAATATGCAGCTGTCAGGAGAACTTACATTCTGAGTCACAAAAATACATTTTTTTGAGGGGCAGGGTTTAACTTGTTCCACTATAAATGATTAAAACCACACGATCAGTCATGGACATAATAATAGCAGTCGCCTTCTTAAAAACAACAACAATTGCTTTATTCCCGTATTGGTGTTTGTGCCCTGAAAAGAAAAGAAGCGACACGAGAGTGTTTCAAATGTTTTGGTGAGTGAGTGCCTTCAAAGAAGTTTGGAGCCCTTTTCCATCCTGTTCTGTAGAGGTCAGCAAGTTTGAGGAATTACAGGCACTAAGTGAAAATGAAAACATCAAGAGGCTTGCTGTCTATCACAAGTATCACTAAATCTTTTTGAACAACCCTGGGCAGTGAATTATGGAAGCATGGAATTGACTTACAGTTTATTTCTAGTAACAGTCAGTTACTATGTCAAATCTAAAACCATTCAGAAAAGCCTATAAAAAAATATATGACAAACTAACCAGCAACCTCTAGATCTTTTTACATGTGTATGATTTTAAAGAATGCCTCGCTTGTGGAAATGAACAGACAGGACGTTTTCATGAGGATTTTTTTCTTTTTTTCTTTTTTCCTTTTTTTTTTCTCCTCCTTGCTCATGTTGTTTGGCATCACAAAAAGCCTCTGGAGTAGCTTTGCTGGAGGACGACAATCTGGTGTGTGGGCAGGGGAACGGCACAGCTCTCGCTCCTGCCTCCCTCGGTGATGCGCTTCCCTGCACGCTGCTACCCAGCGCTCTCAGCAATCCCCCAAACTCTGATTTCTAGGGGTCTTATGGACACCTGGGAACTTTTCAGCAAAGGTGTCGCCCCATCCATGGCTCACCGGGAGGTCAGAGGTCCCACGGAGGGATGCTGGCTCAGTGTGGAGCTGATGGACCCAGCGTCTCCAAGTCTGGTCCCGCCGCTCGGCAGAAAGGGCAGAGAAAGCCTTGGGATTGTGAGCGACCTCAGTGCTGTGGGGAGCAGAAAACAGCCCCTTAGCTCAGGTGCTCCTGTCTCTCCTTGGGCTGGGTCACTGATTTTAGTGGGCAGGACCGTTTGGACCTAATTCTGTCAGTGATGGAGTCTGGGGGCAGCTCCACAAAACCAAATGAAGATAATTTAAAAATATGAAGCAACTCAAGGCATTAAATAACTCACTATCTAGACACTGTTGTGACAGGCTGACTGGCACTAGTTGGTGGACCTACAAGAAGGGCGTTTGGCTAATTATTTGTGGGGACTACCCTGAACAGACCAAGCAGGGAGCAGATCTTTCAACGCTATCTTTTTGTTTTCTTTCTGTGTAAGAGGCAGCATTAAACGTTTAAACATTTGCCACTGCAAGCGTGAATGCAACATGTCATGACTCAGGATGGCCATTTTGCTTTCCTTGTGGTGCTTGTGCTGGGAAAGCATCCAAACCCAAGTTTGTCTTGTAAGAAATGATTTCAACAGCAGTCCCCTGGCCATTGTATTTTAAAACTAACACAGCCTAATAAACTTTCACTCATGAAACCATCAAAGTTGTGTTTACTAGCAGAACACATAGGTCAATAAAAATACTCCCCACACTAGGATTTGGGATTTTATTATTTTGCGTTTATTGAGAAACAAATTGCAGAATAAAGTGGGGCCATGAATAAAATACTCCTATACAATCAGAATACAATACAAAATGTAATTAGGCAGCACATTGTTAAAAGTCAGTACCAAACTCTAACAATACCATGTCACCAATTGTAAGCCTGTAACTGTATAATACAGAATTGTCAGCTGTTGCGAAAAGATCTCATTTTGATAACACATATTGAGATTGGAAGTCTGTTTATTAATGAGTGGTCTGAAAAATAGTTATTGCTCCAGGATGCTTGATTGCTCTAACTGCAACTTCGTGCCACGCAGGCAAAGAACAGCGAGCTAGAAGGAATACAAACAAAAAATAAGCCCTTTTTAGGGACGAAGAAAGAGGGATGTTTACGGTTAAGTCCTTTATAATCAAAAGATTGAGTCACTGTGATGAATTTCTGTTAATTTCTATTTTGTATGCACCATTTGGCTTTAAAGCTGTTTTTTCAGAGCTGTTCCTGATGGCCTGGGCCTCATCTCTGTGCCGAGGGCTGGGGCCGGTTGCACTAGCAGGTTACACACCTTTTATTTCTGATCCGTGCTGCTTTTATTTTCTCGGCGAGAGATTAAGGAAGTATTGTTAAGGTTGTTCTGGATGCCGCAAAAACTCTGGGTAGCATTTTGCAGTGAATTTCAAAATTTTTGAGTAGAGTTGTGCTGGTAAACCCAGATTTGAACTCCCATGGCATATATTCTGTTCCCTCATTATCCTGTGTGTTCAGGAACTCCGCACAACCCGTTGCCACTTGTTTTCTCAGAGGGAGTGATTACATGTGGTGTAGTTTCTTTTTTGTGTGCGTGTGTGTGTGTCAGTCATATAAAAGCCGGCCTCTGTTATTTTTCAGAGTATTTGTAGCAACTGCAGAGGAAATCTCTGTGTCGCTTTATGTATTAGAAATGGGGGTGGGAGTCTGACGCCTCTGGAGACTCTGCTGACGATGCCGACGGCCTCAGGTGGCACCTCACACCCAGAAGAAATAGTGACTAGTTTGGACTTCAAATAGGTAAAATATAATACCTGATTTTGCATTGTCGTGTACTTGCTGCTGCAGGCAGGGAAGCTGCATTTGTTCAGCCACAGCAACCTGCAGCAGAGTGGAACTGGAAGTTTGTTTCCAGGTTGTTTTGGGAGCAATGGCTCTGCCCAAAAGGTCGGGACCGCGGAGTTCTGCGCTCGCTGGAAACACATGGGAGCTGCTCCCGTGGCTCTGGGATCACGGCGACCCTGTGTGCCACACTAAAAACTGGGGAACTTCACCAAAATAACAGAGCCTGGGTTCTTTCCCTCCTTTCTGCTTCCTCACCGAGTCCTCTGCCTGTTTCATTAGCAGGCTTTTAATGGAAACTTGGGAAGGAGGGGTTGCACACTTTAATTATACAGTTGAAACCACCAGTTATATTGCTTCTAACATCAAGCACTTTTTTTTTTCTTGGTCATTAGCCTTATTAGAGCAAGGCTACAAGCCTGACCTGCATACACTATCCTGCCGCCTTCGCTTTTCTCAATGCATTATGTATTTACCCCGCAAATGTACGTTTTCTTCTATTTTCTCCTTCTTTGGCCTGCGTTTGGCACTGCACCATGGGCTGCAATGCAACCGCATTAAGCGAGGGGTGTGCTGGAGCATCTGGGAGCATCTCCGAAATTCGGGGGTCTCACCGAGGAGCAGCCACTGGCTCCCGCCTCCCCGCTGCCGCTCCGAGCTTTTGTCTGGGCCTCGTAGCTCCACTCCGCTGCGTCTGCGGGACGGCCGGGGACACCGGGGGCTTCATGGGAAGCTGTCAGAAATAATTGCGCTTCTCCCTTTTTGTGCTGTCAGAGGGGATGGTGTTAAACTCTCTGTGGAAGCTGGATGTGAACAGGGATGGGCAGTGGTCTTCGGACCATTACAACTGACTTCCTCTAATTTTTAAAATTTATATACTTTGTAATGCATTATTAATTTTCTTGTGAGTGATATGACTTTCAAGGCTATCAAGGGACTAATCTATTTTTTACATGGAGTAGAGAAGGATTCTAGGTTTGTACAAATAAAATACTCCCTGGAAGCAATACAGCTGAAATGATATCTGCAAACATCACGGCTTTACCTCTCTTCTGAGCAAACATCAGAGTCTCTATAGAAAGTTAACACTTTAATTAGACAGAATTTCAAATGATTGTGGATGTCTGCTATTAAGCTAAAACATTTGTATCCTTTTTTCATGAAGATTACTTTCTTTGTACAGGACTGAGCTAGGTATATTCCGGAAGAGATATCAAAATCCTTAAAGATATTTGGGAAACGCACATGATTAAACCACTGGAATTAGCCGAAATCCAAAAATTGGGTTGCTATGGGTATAGTATATTTGCTTAATTCTAGCTGATTGTTCCTTGCCTGCAAGGAAAATTATGAGTGGTTGCAGAGGATAAAATATGCTTTTTGCAGTGGAACTACAGGTATAATGGTTTCATGTAATGATCTAAGTGTGGAGATAATCTTTGGTTTTGGATGTTAAAAAGTAGTAGGTATGTGCACAGTTATTTAATATAAAATCTGGTGGAAACAAGTAAGATCCAGCAAATGTTTATTTGGAAGTTGGGTTTGACCTGTAGAATCATGTTAACAGAAGCTTTAATGTGCTGAATTAGACTACGTTGTAACGTTTGAAAAAATAGCGTCGGTCCAGTAAAATAGTCTTACTGAAGAGCCAAGTGCAGATGAGGAATGTGGTGTGATTAAAATGTGCCATGCATGAACAGAGAATATTTTTTGATGATTCACATTTCGTGGATATCCAGTTCACCATTTATCTACTTTTTCTTTTCCTTGGGTGCTATTAGCTACAAATCCAAATACCAGCCTATCTGCTTTGGAGGAAAAATAATGTCAATTTTTTTATCTCCGCTGTCTGTTTCCTCCTCTACGCTGTGAAATTCCTGTTGCTGATACCGACCACGAGCACCTCTGTGCAGAAACGTGAAAACCTGGTAGGTGGGAGCTCTGGTTGGGGGATCCCTGGGTGATAATATCCAAAATCATGCTCCTGTCCTCTGCAAGTTGGTGTGTGATAATGTCCAGCCTCAGAAATGGCTTTTGGAGGTGTTATGCTCAGCAATCGTTGCAACCTTGAGCAATCTTGCGTTTTAAAAAAAAAATGCTCTCTGGGGATCAGGAAACATACAGGTGGCTCCAAAGCACTAGTGCTGAAGCCTCGAGCTGGGATGTGTATTGGGCAATTTTCACCCTTCGATTCCTCATTCTTGGCCAGATTGGAACCTTCAGCCCCATTTCCAGGTTTCTGTGGAGCCGTTCGCCCTGCGCAGGGCACACACGTTGCTCAAAAGTGTAGAGATTGCCAAAAGTTGTGTGTTCTTTCCTGATAGGTTCTACTGTAAATGCTTGAGTGGGTCCCTGATTTTGTGTGCAGTACAGTTCTTATAGCTGTTATATTATCGTATGTTATGGAGCCGGGATGGAGGAGCAGGACCACCCAAAAAACTCCAATTCTACTGCGGATCAGAGGAGAAAGCTACTGCCTGTCGAAACCTGAAAAAACTAGTTCTGAAAGCCAAAAAACCCCTCAAAGACTCCATAATTAGTACCATAACTATGAATGAGTTACCCAGAGTTTGCTTGGAGCAGTAGCGCACCCCGAGAGCTCGCGTGGTTTGTACCCAGCTCCGAAACTTTCTCGGTGGCCTTGGGCCAGTCACTTAACTCCCTGTTGTTCGCTGAGCTGCGGAGGGGAGATAACAATTCCTGCCTCCCACGGGGTGGGTTGTGGCAGGATAAATTAGCTGTTGGCTTTTAAAGCACTTTAAAGATGTACTGCAAAGCATTAAGAGCACTTGTTTTTATGAAGACAGTAATGGTTAAATGATAATTCTGCGCTCTCGCTGAATTTGTTAGTTTTAAAGTGTGAGTGTTATGCTTCTACAATATGCTATTAATCCAAACAAATTACTAAGCCTTTGTGTGGTATGTGAGAAAGCCCATGAATTTACCTTTCTGTAGCTGTAAATGCGGTGGAAAGGATTTGAACTTCCCTTCTCACCTCAAAGCCTCTGGCAAACTGGTCACTGGCATAATAAATATTCAGCATTTAATAACGCTTCACTTTTCCTCTTTAAACCATTAGTTGTTTCCTGCTTGACTAAGAAGAACTTCAAATTCAATTCATTAACATTTCTTTAAATAGCCCTCTTAACAATGCCGGTTTGGTTTCCTTGTTATGTTCTGTCACTAATAGCGGTTTTTACTTCTAACCTGTTATTAATTAGAATTAAAGACTGGATCTCTTCATTTCTGAATTAGTTTTAGTGCCTCTTTCCTTGGATGCAGAAGAGGGTCTTTTTTTTTTTTTTTTTTAAAGCCTAGCGTGTCGCATTATATAATTGTCCGCAGGGTAAATAATTTAGCCGGTCGGGGAAAGTGCACTTGTCCCCGCCTGCAGCGGTCAGCCCCGCAGCGGGCAGCCAGGCATGCCAAATCCCAGGCGAAAAAAGAAGAGCACAGCTGCATGAAACTTTCATTAGGGCCGCGGAGGGAAGGGGGGTGGCCGCGGGGCTTTGGGGGTGACCCCCGGGGCCGCCCGTGACCCCCCGGGGCGGGCAGGACCCGCGGCCGCCAGCTTAACGTCTTCGCCGGCAAGGACAAACGAACGGGTGCGGAGGGTCTCGGCCGCCCTAATCTTTTCTTTCCCTACTTCAAAGCCTTCTGCGTTGCGTCTCGGGCTGTAATTACCCTTGAGGTATTTCAGACTCGAAGCGACACCGGGAAAATTGCGCTTCCCGATAATGGGAGTCCGCAGTTGTGTTTAATCAATTATGTAGTTGGTCATGAGACTGTTTTTTTTAGTTACAAGAATTTTAAGGCCAACCTCTAATGCCCTGGCTGAGGAGAGCGACAATACCGAATTAAAGAAACACTATCCATTTGACGTAGCTTAATTTAGGCTTTACCTGCTTAATTAGAAACATGCTGCCAATACCCACTTACTCCTCCATGCTCTAAACAGCCATGCTGTAATTTTCTAAGCAAAGCTGCTTAAGTTAGGTGGAGCTGCAACACTAATTTTTATGGATATAAACAGATTTGCTGGAGCCGGTGGCAGCGCGGTGGCGCGGGGCTCGGAGCTTTGCGGATGCTGGAGAGGAGACGCGCGCTGAGCTGGGAATTGCGAACACGCAGCCTTGCTAACTTGCTCTGAAAGATACATGACAGCCAAAAGCTTCGCTCCTCGCAAGTAATGGAGTTGGCCGGGGTGTGCGTGGGGTGAGGGAGTTGCAGTGGAATAAATTCGGGTGATGCTAACTCGCCAGATGCTCCGAGATGTGGAGTAGCTGGCAGTGGGAAGGTCTTGCTCCGGGAAGCTGGTGATAGTGCTTCAGGCCAGCCAAGGTTAAGTGATGGCGTATGCCTGTCCTTACAGATTCAGTGTGGTGGGTTGTGATGAGAAACTGGCAGCGTGGCTGTTCTGGGAAGGAGAGGAGCGTTCAGGGAGAGGGAACCTGTCCGCGGGGCTGATGAAACGTGTCCTTTCTTGTGCATCAAGCCCACAGAAGCTGCACGACTGGGTTGGCTCTCCCTGGACCTGGGCTGACTCCTCTCTGCCTCCCAATTTCTCTCCTGCCAGGGAGAACAGAGCCCTGTCCTTCCCCCCGTGCTTCTGGGTGCCCATTTGTGGCCAGGAAGGGGGAAGGACATGGAAGGATGTGGGGCCATCAGGCCATGTCCATGCTGGTGAGGAACAGACTTCGTAGCACTCTCGAAGGTTTGCAGCAAGGGTGGGCACTGGCTGGAGTGTCTGAGGCTTTGGGAAACCTCTGTAAGGCTGCAGATGTTTGCCCTTGGACCTCATTGCCTGAGTGTAGACTGGATGACCACTGAATTACTGCTGCTAGAAGAGCATCCAGGCGTCTCCGCCGGCCTCCTGCTTTTCACTGGATCCTCATCCATCTGATTTCTCCTTCCTACCCCAATCTCCATCTGCTTTCCAGCAATAATTAGCAAGCTGCTTGCCTGCTTCTCCTCTTCGGAAAGTCTCACAAAATCTCAGTCACTGGTGGTTTTAATCAAGCACGAGGGACAAGTTTGATGCTGTTTCAGATCTGCTTCACTTGGGGGAGAGGGAAACTTTCAAATTTCAAAAGATTTCACAAATTCGTACATTACTTTGGTTACCTCTGTGCCTGCTAGCGCTTTGCCTGTGATGCCACGTTGTTGCAGAAATGTTATTGTCTCTGAATTTAAGATGTCGGGGAGAGCTGATGATACGTGAGGAGGTATTGATTGATGTATATATACATTTATACCTCTTCTACAAATCCTTCTTTCTCGAATAGCATTACAGATGACTGTCCCAGGAGAAGGCAGCTTTAATACCTGATGTATTATATGGCCACAAGTGGCATGTCTGTCTGTAGTATGGAAGGTAGGTTATTCCTTAGGCCTTTTGTCTCTCTAATTTTAGACTAGCAGCACAATGCAGGAGTTGTTGTTGCCAGTCGTACAAAGGCAGTGGGCTGTCTTGTTGGAAATCACTCGTTGCCCTAACCCAGTTTCAGTTATTCTATTAATATACCACTGGAGTCTGGCTGGAGCACAAAGTCCTCTGTGGACAGGCCAGTAGCAATGTCTCTCTCCTGGAGCAATTATAGGAGAAGTTCTAGAAATATGATAATTCAGATAAAAGTGATTGGAGGGTCACAGTGGAGAGAAAAAGAACCATTGGGGAAAGTCAGGTTGGAGCTCAAAACTGTGTCCCCTGAGCTAATGGGGTTCAGTGGAGGATGTTACAAAAAAATGTGCCTTGTAAGAACAGTCCCAGACTGTTATTGAAAAAAACCATAATCCTTACGGTAGCAAAACTGAACTTCTGAATCTGTTCTCTTGTCATTCCCATGCGGGCGGTGGCAAGTCTTGAGCAAAGCTTTGGTGTCAGCACAAGTGCAGCAGCAACTATTGCTGCACCTCTTGTGCTGCAGCCTGGCTGGGTCTGGGCCTAAGCAGGTTGAGTTTAGTTGGTTATAGCCCTGATCCGTTCCCTGATCATGTTCACCGTATTGTTGCACTTGTGCCGTCTTGGAGCTCCGGTGTGTGTCGCTCCGTTGCTGATGAGGCAGATGGGCTGATATGAGAGCAGTCCCTGGAGCGCTGCTTCCATACCAGTGATTTAGCCGTGTAACTCTCTGGAACGAAGCTTATTGAGGATGGCAGCCTGGGCTGTCCCGTGGAATTCAAGATATATTATTTTTGTTCTGAGGACATTTTTAAAGGATTTTAATTATGTGCATGGTTAATAAATGTCATGCTATCTGTCTTCAGTCATGCGTACACATGCGTTGTGGTGCTCAGGTACCCACTGGCCTGGAGTGAGGATGATGTGCAGCCGTATTTGTGGCACATAATTTCCCGGCTCGCATTTGGGGCAAGTACAGGAAGAGATTGTTCCTATTACCCCTAATATTCCCTATATGACAGATCAGTGCACAGAGTATATGATTCTTTAATGTATCTGCAGCTGAGAAGGGAAGTGGCTGCTGCCCTCTCTGCAGTCAGTTATACCATCTTAATTTGCTCTGACTTAGAATTAGTTTTTCCCCCCATCTTATTTCCTCATACAGAGTGGAGATAGAAGTTGTTATGGTAGAAAATTAAGGTGTCAGGAGGTAGCTTTCAGACCTGAAAGATGAGCAAACAGGGATCATTCTGTTTTCTCAGGTTTTGCAAGGCTATTTGTTGAACGAGCCATTTCCCACTTACCCCAAATCTTGCCCAAAATTTGTGGTGGTGGCTCCTGAGGAGGTTCAGTGCGTTGAGGTGCGAGCGCATCTTCCCGGTGGCTCAAATCAGATATGTTCAGATTGCTGTGGAAAATGACAGCTCTAGCAGCACAGGTGAATCAGTGAGTCACAAAACTGTCGCTGCTTAATTTTGGGATAGTAACTCTTCCTCCATATAGGAAACAAACCCAAAACAAAACAAAAAAATGACTTTCCATTGCACCCTACTTAAGGAACACATGCTGGAGAGTCCTCAGATTTGGCTTCAACACAGCGGGGCACCAGCCCAGAACTTCCCATGCAAGCACACGAGAGAGGTGTGATAATACATGTTTCTCCCCGAAAATTTGTATTTCTCTTTCTGTACTTAATTTTTTTTTTCGTTGACCATCGGCTATGACCATATGGCTTCTCTGCTGTTTTCCTCTGTGTCTTCTACCCCCCTGCTCTGAACATATTATAATGTTCACGAGACATTTTAATATCAGTTCTGGTCTTGCCTAGCAGCATAAAACATCTTGTGTATTTGCATTTTTTAGTTTAATCATTATTTTAATATTTTTGGGCAGTAGCCACGAATCTTTTTCTCTGTATCTCATCTTTAAAGCAACAGTTCGTGCTTCTCCTTACCATACCCCACTGCTACTGTTGCTTTAAACCCATAGCTGAAGAGCGGTTTTGAAAGAGGAGACGACAGTAAACCTGTCTTTAAGACAGGTTTCAGAAGCTCCTGTTGCTCCAGTCATCTTTGGAGCAGGCCTTCAACACTGACATTTATTAGTCAGAACGAGCTATCAGACTCCAGCTAGGGACACCTGGAAATGTAGCTCCTACCGAGGAATGATCTGGCATTAAACAAGTTGTGAAGATTAAAATAATCCTGAGAAGCCTTGAATTAGCAGGAAAGCCCTCTGTCTTTTGCGTTTTGGCTATAGCAGGTTCATTACTTGGTGGTTTTTTAATGGTAGTTATAGCTTAGGTGATATAGCCCAGGAAGTGTCCCCATTACCGGAACCTTTTCTGGTCTTGGGGCTAAATTCAGTCCTGATGCAACTGCCGTTACATGGCGTGTAGTTACACCGATTGTGCCTGGGCTGGATTTGGTCCTGAATGTCAAACTCACTCTTAGTGTCTTGGCTTTACCTCATGATCTCCTTCGTAATCCTTTTACAAACATATTTTCCTTTCAGCTCAAGACAAACCTAATTAGTGGTGTTTTCAGTAAATATGAATACCTATACTGAGTGTCCTTTTTCAAATACAGATTTGCCAGGACCTGACATTAATTTGACCTTCCATAGCATCTCTCAGGGAAGTATCTTGCTTACGTGGATTAATCCAACTTCATAGCATTTACAATGTAGGTAAAATTTTGTTATTCCCAGGATAGAAACAAAAAGACTGAGGGTCAGAATTTTTGTTCAAAATTGCTGGAAGCTTGAAAAATATAGATAAACTGTCCTCTGCCTTATTTCCAAGACCTCTGCGTTGGCACGGCTGTTGTCTGGATGCTTTCCTTACTGACATTCCTGTTCTCCACTTGCACATTCCCCATTGTCTTTCCCTGTTTGTCTTCCCTTAATCTTCGGCCTTAAATATGCCAAAGCATTTGCCTTTACTGTCCTGCCAAAGTCTGAGAAAGGGAGAAGATCGTAGCCCGTGCCCCAGATTGCTCCTCAGCTATTGGGAAAGCGTGAGCGCTCTGGAGTCTGGGGAAACATCTCATTATATCTAAAATGGCCAAAATCAGTATTTTTTCAGAGGGTCCTCTCCAGCAGAGGAAGATCCTGCCTCCACCTTGTTCTGCTTGGGCAAAAATGTACATGCCCTTTCTTTGGAAACACCTTTAAAAACCCAAGGATAGGACTGGAGAAGAAACCGGCTGCGGTGGCATTTTCAGTGCTTTATATTAATCTACATTTTTTTTTTACCCCGGTTGCGATGAGATGTGAACTGTAAAAGAGTGAAGTCAACATTAGCAGTTGCCTGCACTGAATTTGCGGGCACACAGGGTACATAAACCTGCCAAATGCCGCTGCCTCTTCTTGCCCCCGTGGTGCTTCATGCAACGCTGAGATTCCCAACACTGACACCAAAACTAAGGCATCTTATCCCCTAACACACCAAAATCGGTTGCAGTAGCCACCAAACGCAATGAACCTCTCTCTTTGCCGTTTTAGATGTTGCTCACTGTTCTTCAGTCTAAGTTCTTATTTAGAGAGAGATCTGGTTTCAATTATTTATATAAAAGATGCTGGGTTGAATTACATACCAGACAAGCTAGGCTGACTTGTCACAATCTTTTAGGATTGCCTTTTTTTTTTTTTTGGAGGAATCTTAATTTTTTCCCCCTTAGAGAAAATGATTCATAATCATAAATGAGTGCTTGGAAAATGTCACCTCAAGGTACTACAGACGAGGCCTTCCAGGCTTATGAAGCTATAGAGGAGTTAGCTAATGTGACATTTTTTTCTTTGCTCATTTGTTTTCTCTTTGTGGAACAAGAGCTTCTGCTTCACTCCAGATGAGAGCAGCGCATTTTAACCAGCTATGTGGAGAATGTGTCAATGTTCAGTTTTGCTCAGATTTTCCATCTTTGCGTTTTGTATGTATTCCATTATAAACTACAATCAAAACAAAATTACACTTTTTAATGTATTTGAGAGGCTTTTGTCCACACCTACCCTCTTCTTTAAGTTAAACAAGCCTCACGTTTAGATCGTAAGACTGGTTTATGGAAGATATTTCTTCATGGATTACAAACTTGCTTTAAATTTCTTCCTTTTCTCTAACCATTTCTAAGGAGTTAGCTTGGTCTCCTGCCACCAAAAACTCTTTATTTCCTATCTTCAGTGAAATATACTGAATTAAGAATAGGTTTTTCTTCCTATTTGTTTTTATTTGTATGTGCTGACAGTAATTGTTTTCTAAGGGTTTGATTAAAAGGCTCTATCGGTCAGTGGCATTTGGGTTACAAATCATAGAAAACAGGACTGGAAGGGATATCAAGAGACCAACTGATCCGGAGAGGACCTACTGTATCTGTTTAGTTTCTGACAGATGCTTTTCTAATCTACTCTTAAAGATCTCCAGTCACTATTTTTAACCTTAAAATAATTTTCTAGCGTCCGACTGATTTTCCCTTTCTGTCCATTTTTTTCCTGTCCAGTGGACAGGGAGAACAAATCACTTCCCTTCCTTTTGGAAGGAGTCTTCAGCACACTTGAAGACTCTCTTCCTACCTCCTTCAGTTTTTCATCTTGAGGTTCAACACCTCCATTTGTTTGGTTGTCCCACATGGTTTATGTTTCTCTCCTCTGAGTTTTAGTTCTCGGCTATCCATCTTGAATCCTGGAACCCAAAACTGGGTGCAGAAGTCCACCTGACTATGGAGTGAGGTCCTAGTGCTGAGGAGAAACCAAAGAGAGGGGCAGAGGCCTTGGACGTGACAGCACCGTGTAGGTGGCTTGGGGCTTTTCTTCTTGGTCTGCTCGTAGCTGCTGCTTCAGATTAAGGCTTCTCTAAATTACACCAGAAGCAATCAGTCACGTTAAAATATTCCAGAAGCTAAAGACTGCCTGTGTGTGGGAAACTGAGCCACGCGCTTTATAGCGTTGGCCAAGGGAGATGATATAGGCCCTTCTGACACCTGGGAATTAGGCTGCCGATTAGATCTTTCACTGGTGGAGCATAAAATATTCCCCCCACAACGTATTTTCTGTAACTGAGTTGTTGATAGCTCGCAAATATCTTAGTGCTATCCCTTAAGCACTTCAGAGGGAATGTTTATCACCTGTTTTTCTTCAAATGACTTCAGAAAGACCAAAGGGGAGCTGACAAGACAAATCATAGGGTAAACCAGATTATTAGGAGCAAGAAGGCATCCTTCAAGATGCTGAAGTTGTGTGTTCAAGAAAGAAAAGGGAGGACAAGGCTCACAAATCTTTAGGAGCCCTTTGAAGGAGTCCCCAGGCACATGAACAAAGAGATCTGGGTGATATGGTCCTCAGGGAATTCACAAAGGCATTTGAAAAAGTGCTTCACCCAAGGGTCTTGCAGGAAATAACCTCCGTAAGTTTCTCGCATGGGTGAATAATTGTTTAAAAGATGGGAAACAACAGAGAGGAATAGAGAGGTCATTTCCACAGCAGAGCCTTGCACGGGTCTGTGCTGCACCTCATGTTTAGTGTTTTCGTAAACGTTCTAAATAACCGGGGTGAACAATAAGACGACAGGTTTGGAGGTGATGCCAACTTACTCAAGATGATGAAGGCGAGGACCGACTGCAAAGAACCGAAGAATTGGCTTTTCATACCGTGTCCCTGAACAATAAAGTGGGCGATGAAATTCAGTATGGATGTAAGAGAGGAGCAAAGGTGTGGTGAAAGTCCCACCATTGCATCGATGATGATGATGAGGTGGAATTGAATACTATCACTTGGGAGAAAAGATACAGTTGTAACGTGCTTCGAAAACATCACCTCAGTGCTTTGTATTTGTTTTAAAAAAAGCAGACTTACTATTAGGAGCTATTAGTAAAGTAATACAAAACAAAAGAGGAGGCACAAAAGAGGAGACACTCTTTGGCACTTTAGACATCCATGCTTTGCCCACATCTTGAATACTTGGTTCAGGTCCAGCCCTTTGGGCACAGCAGGAGTGGAAAAGGCTTGGAAAATGGAGTGATTAGAGTCAGAGGATGGCTTTGTATGAAGAATCATAAAATAGTCCAGCATTCTTTAGCCTGGAAAAGACATGAGGGGATATGGCAAGGGTTGTAGAATGATAACTACTAGCATTCAGACAAATAACAGGGAAGGATGGTTCATTGTTTCTTCCAACACAAGGGTAAGCGGACATCAAATAAAGCAATGGAGTAAGGCCTTGGAGCAAACCAGGAGTTGCTGCTCCATGGCACGCGTAGCAAACACAGGGTGCTGTGCATGCTGAAAATATTCAGATATTTTAAAAGTGGCTGCTCAGACTTATGGGAGAAAGAAATTTATTAAGGGCTGGTTTATGCCAAGACAGTATCTCTGGCTCGGAAAATCTGTGCGCTGCACATCGCTGGAGGCTGGGAGGGTGGTCAGGGCAGGATCATCGTATGGGCTGGTTCTGTTCTCTTCCTTGGGTACCTGCTGTCTGTGACTGTCACAGACAAGTCACTGCATCTGCCTTTTGGTCTGATATGATGCTGCTGCTGTTATGTTCACTCTTACAGATGTTCAGCCACTGGTTTTAATGGGTTGTTTTCAGTGGTCAAAGGAAATCGTCCAGTTACTCTCAAAGAAATCCAGCCAGGGTGATGAGATCTGGCAATTTCAGGACTGTGGCAATATAACCTAGAAGCGAAAGAATAAAATTATGCTGAAAAAGACTTAGTCCCCTTTAAAGGAGTAGTAGGAAGGAAAAAAATGCACCTAAACAGTCATATATCAGAGTGGCGTGTAAAATGTCCGGCTAAGGAGTGTTATTAATGAAGTGGGGAACTTTAAGTCCATGCATAACATGCCTCCAGTAGGAAAGTTCTTATTTCCAATGCCTGGGGTAATCTAGCAAAATCCGAGCCATATCTTTAATGAACAAGGTAGGCTATCAATCAAGGCGGAGATGACACAAGCATTTCATACAAAAACAAAACCCGACCTGCCCCCCCACCGCCCAAAATCAAGGCCGCTGCCATGGCTCCCAAGGCTGCGCGTCCTCCCCGTGGATCCGCGTGTGGCTGTGGAAGGCAGAGCTCCGACTAAGGAGGTGCCGGTTATTTTTAGCAGCTAGTTTAAATCGTTCCGATATTGAATCTGCACCGTGCAGGGGTAACATCTTTAAAATGCAATTCCGTGGTAGGTGGCAACAATCAAGCTGAATTACTGACATTGTAAGGAAATGAAAAGTCAAACTGCTGACCATGTGTATTTTATGGTATTTAATTAAAAGTAGATAACGTAGTGTGAATGAACCACAAATCAGATAAAAATGGCAGTATATTCTCATATTTAACACATATTTGACTTGTGGTTGCTTGACAATTTACCAGAACAGGTCTATGATGGTCTCCAAATATAAGATCAGGAGTGTAATTAAAAATACTGCAGGGAAGAAGCAATATTCAGCTCAAGCCTGAACTACGTTAATCACAGCCCCAGCTGTATCACTTCCATTCCCTTTAACAAGAGCCTCTTTTTTTTTTTTCTTTTTTTTTTTTCTTTTTCATAAAAGAGAGAAAAAAAAGTCCAGGCTTTTGCTAAATCAGAGTGTCAGGTTTAAAACTTCAGCTCGGGGCTCTGCGTGGCCAAGGACGCGGGCACCAGAACGGCGGCTCCTCTGCTGCCCTTGGCACTGGATCATGCTGTGACCTTGAGAGATTCATTTATTGCAGCCCAGGCCGCAGCTCCTTCCCTCGCCAGGCAGAGCTTTCTTCGCGTTCTCTGCTCATCCCTGTGTTTGGCTGAGGTGGTACCATCCATCTCCTCCCTAGGATTTCGATAAAAAGGCTCGGGTTCTTCTTGTAACTCCCGCTGAAGACGCAGCTCTTAGAGAATGAGTGTTGATTCTTGTTTGATGGCTGGCAGGACAGCTCTCAGCCAAAATAAATAAAGTTAGGCTCTCCATTCAAAGGGAGAGAAAACAAAACAGGGAGTTCATGCTTCCCATGCTCACCTGTGCTGGTGAAAACCTGGCAAATTGAATTCATCCGCATCCGATTTGAAGAATAGAATGTTTTGCAACTTCTTGCAACTGGACAGTTGAGTTTTGCATTTTTTTCAGTGTGTCATTGTACGACTAGGGCTCCCTGTGGCACCCAGGGATTTGTGCACAAAGGAGCCGCATTTGGGACAAGAACTAAACGACCTTCTTGTTTTCAGAGGAAGGATTCGTGAAAGGATTTCTGTGTTGTAATTCCCATTTCCCTCTCTCTTCAGTGGGCTACAGCTGATTAGGAGAGAGCGGGATATTGGTTCTGGTAGCAGAATCCTATTGTCTAAATCTCACTGCTATTATTTTTTACTGTGGGAAACATTAGTTGACATGCAATTGCAGTAATACCCGCTAGTCTCCACAGACATTATTTATTCATTTGGAAAAGGCTGTTGTCTCCTTCAGTTTTGTGTGGAGTTTCAGAATTTCAAAGACACTTTCGGTGAGATTTTCTTGCACTGTATACAGTATAATGCAATATTTTTTGTCCCTCTATTGCAAAGCTAATTGTAGCACCACTTATTAACTCGGGAACCGGGCTAGTTCCTTATCTCTTTTTAAAATCGTACTTTTTAGCTTATTCTTGACTTCACTGTCTTGTAGCCTGAGTGAGTGTAATGCAACACAATGGATTTGCAGGTAATCAATACAAGCTTTGGAGGTCAGAGATGGCATTTGACAAACTTACACTCGTAATTAAATATTCTGCTGAGGGAAATACTGAGAGGGTTTTTTTTAAAAGGTAAACTCAGAGTTGCCCTGATGACCCTGAGGTTATTATTTGGTGCTGCCGTGTAGGGAAGCTGGCTCTGGAGTCCTTTTTTTAGGCCAGCAGAGGCATTGCTTGCTCCTTCGCGGTCACTGGGCTGCTCCTTCTGACTTCTGTAGGGCAAACATCTCACTCAGTTTGAGGGATGTAACCCAGCCACCTGGGTTAGGAGCCTTGACACCCTGGTCTCCCTTATCTAGCCGGTGGAGAGAAATTATTAAAGAAAACCTCTAGAGATGTCTCTTTGAAGAACAGGCTGCCCAGGGAAGTGGTGGAGTCATCATCCCTGGAGGGGTTTAAAAGATGTATAGATGAGGTTCTTAGGGACATGGTTTGGTGCTAGCGTTAGGTTATGGTTGGAGTCAATGATCTTGAGGGTCTCTTCTAACCTAAATGATCGTATTCTATTCTAAAGAAACAGCTGGGTGCAAGTTGGGTTGCAACAGGTTGCTCTGCTGCAGCTCTATGGATGTGACGGGCGGGATTGATTTCAGAGTAGATTTAGTGGTCGAAATGTTCCCGCCAAGCACTAGCGGTTAGAGCAGTTTGGTGCATACCTGGAGCAGAACTTCTGGTCCTGTTTTTCCGAGAGGAAACTGGTTAATGCACACCAGGTGACGCACACCAAACCTGCCTTGTGCCGTCAGTGGGGAACATCAGGGGATTTCCTTCAAAGCTGCACTACTGCTCCAAACCAAAACTCAAAGTGCCAGTGCCCCTTCTGTCGCTGCAGGGACACAGCGTGGTCTCATAAAGTCTTGGTTTGCTGCTGGTTTGCACACTGCCGCTTGGTGGGAAGATGGGAGATGCTTTTACATGGTGGTAGCTTAACTGCAGAGCTGTAAATTCAATGTATTTGAGTCTTAATTCTGTGCATGTGTAGTGCAACCACGAGGAGGCATGTCCTGCTTGAAGGGCAACGGGTGACTTATTAAGAAGGTACTGGAGTAGCATCCAAGTATTTGACAAAGGTAGCAGGCACGTCCAGGAGTAATCATCATCTCCCGTCACTCTTGTCTGGCTGTGGACAGCTCATGGCCAGGAATGATGATGGTCTGCCCATGGGGATTTCTCTTCTGTAGCAAAAATCCTTTTCAGAGTAGTTGGACATCTGTGGCATCCTTCACTCCCAAGGGTTCAAGAGCACGGAGAATAGCTGGCAGTATGAAGGTTGTCTCCAGACTACCTGGCAGGGAATGACGGGGGCAGAATGAGGTCGCTCAAGCTGGAGACATGGAAGGGCATGGAAGCAGTAACACTAACGGGGAATTGTGGTGTGGTAGCAACAGTAGGAAGCAGCAGCAGGAGATGACGTTGGCAAAAGTTTCCCATTTTAGAAGTTAACTCCATGAATTTTCTGGAGTCAGTTGTAGGCACTTTTGGGAAGTGATATTTGGGTGACAGCAGGACGAGTATATTTGTGGCACGGCATCCCAGTACGCCAGTGAGCAGCTTGTCTCGGTGGAAGTAAAATGTGAGAGAAGTACATCATTTTGCACTGAAAACATTTCAAAAGGACACGAGCCAACAGAGTCATAAAACTCCTCTCTCCAGATGTTCTCCCCAGAGCCATTAAAATAGGTGGTCTTAATATTTACTTTTTGATCTCCAGAATGCTACCTTCCCAAAAGCCAGCAACAAAACACATGATTCAATGTGTGCACAGACAAGTTTTCGTGCTGGGGCAGCAGGGCTGGGGGACATAGTGACATCTAGTTTAGTTTGCCACTTCATTTCCAACGAAGCAAGCAGCCTACCCGCCATACCTTGTTTGCCATCTGCATGCTGTGGAGGCCTTCAAAAACTCTTAAGGAAACGCATTTCAAATGTTCTCCCTGTTACAAAGCGTGCAGCCAGCGAAGTCATCCAGCCATGCTGGAGAAATCCGTAAAAACGAAGATGGGCTCATGTAAATCAAAAAGTGAGGGTTGAATCCTGGGAGTTTTGCAACTGCAAAAAGTGCCACATCCCACAGAATGCAATATATAACGAGTATATACTGCACCAGTTACAAGAGCATGACAAATGGCCTCGCAAGCACAACACAGGCTTCTTTTATACTCTTTCCTTTCTGAGGTAGGATGGTAACTCCGTAACGTCTCCGATTTTTTGTTGCTCTAGTGAACCTCCTCCGCTGAGAGGAGAGACAGTTGAGTATGTTAGACTTGCGTTCTCTCAGGTATAATATACAAGATCCATAATAATTCAATAACATGAGAGCTCGGCTCTAGCGTTTGTTGGAAAGGATTTACTTTGCTTTCATTGGGATAATTACAACCGATTGTAATAAGCACGGATATAAACTCTCGATCTTTGCTCTGCTTTCAGTGCTGCAGACTGTGGGTTACACGCGAGTCGAGGACAATTACAACTTAGTTCAAAGTCTGAAGACTTCAAAAAAGGCGTGGGGTGGCGACTCCATTTAGTAAATCATAATTTGACACTTTTCATTCTCTGTCACTCATAATTGCTCTGGAGGTTTTACTTGCACTGACAGTTCCTGGATTCCAGGGCAAGCACATTTTGCAGCATACCTTGTAAATCCCATCTCAAATCGCTATGGTCAGGGTCCTGCCGAGGGCCAAATGTCCACTAAGGACACCGTTTTCTGGCAGCCTCTCGCTTCCCCGAATCGCTTGGGATACGGTATCCTCTGTTTTCCCTAGCACTGCAAACAGGTTGAAATGATAGATGAAAGGGGTTGCGGGATGGAGCTGGGAGTTGGTGCATTAGCCCTTCACGGCTGGATTCCAAGGTTCAGAGTCTTCCTTTGAGCAAATGTGAAAACGGGTTTAATAGTTTCTTTCTGAATCCCTAGTGGACATTTGGCGATGTCATAAAACCACTGCACAATTTGGAAAAGAAATGCCCAAGGTTCGAACAGGAAATCTGTCACCGAAGGTAGAAGGCAGAGAGGTGAGGAGGAACATGCACAGCACCTTCATCTAGGTATTTCTAATAAGCCCACGCTTGCTATACAGCAAGTGCACCCACTAATTAAGGAATAATAAGAAAAAAAAGCTGAAAAGCCTGACTAGTTTTTCTTTGGGAAATGCATGAGACAATTGGAAAGTACACATAGTCCTATTATTCAAGTTAATTTACACTCACTCTCCTAGTCCACCACTAGAATTTATGAGCCTGGAAGAGCTATAAGTCCCTTAACAAAGTAAACAAACTGTAACTCAGTCTTGTGTTCTTCCAGAGACCCACCACCTAAGGGTTTGGGTGGTTTTTTTGGTTTGGGGTTTTGGGTTTTTTTAACTAAAGATGAAGAGATGATTCAGTGTGTAGTGCTACGTCTCTTTTCTCAGGGGCAAACAATTCACATTACGGGAATTAGACTATTAGAATAGGCTTCAAATGCACAGTGAACCTCGGCAAATAAAATCCCCCAGCCTTCAGCTATGACTTGTCTTTGCACGTATGAGGAGTCTCGATCGAGAAGGCAGGACTGTGATGCTCTGCTCTTTGCAAGCGGCTCAGCCTTTTCCGAGCGGCTCCCCCACCTCCAGGCTTGACAAAATCCGAGCAACAACAGCCAGAAGATTAAGCAAGTGTAACTAAAACTATTCTTATATCAGGTTCCTATTTTAATCTCCTCCAAACGATCTGAAGCGTACTCGTTAGTCCGCACAACATATCGTCTCCTCCTGAACGTGTGAGGCACTTAAAGAAAGTTTTTCGCGCTGTATACCAGACGACCTTGATGTGATAGACTGCGGGGTTTTGTGACACTGCACACTCAGTGCTATTCAACACTTTGCCTGAAAGGGAGGAAGGAATGGATTTATTGACTTGTGACTTTGACTCAGGCCTGTGTATCAGGACTGTTATTATGTGGAATGATTAGGCTGCAGTGTCAGGGACAAGTTAAACTAGAACAACAAAGGACCTCCTTAACCTTTACCTGGACACAAGGCCATTCATAATGACTTGCATGGTTTGGAAAACTAAGTATATCTTGCAGCACTCAATACTTCTGCAGCTACAGCAAATGAACAGAAATGGAAAAGATGGATTGCTGAAGGAGATGAAATGTAATTCAATTCTGCGTCGTCCTGTTTAGAATACCGAGTTCAGGTTCATGTCAAAAAGTGGCAAAGGCATCTTTGTTTTCTTCAGGGTAAAGCAGGAATTTTAAAACTGGAAACAACAGATAACCACCCGGGAAACTTTTATTTTTTCAGAGGGTATAACAAATAATGCTGGGCCTCAGTGGAGCTTTCCTCAAGTGAAGTGTCCATGAAACCATCATTAATACTAATAATAGCCAGCTGCCAAACATGAAGAGAAGGTCCTCAAATGGCAAGTGGAATTACTGCCACAAAGCCGGTGGGGATCGTGGTGACAATACTCACGGATCCCTCTCGCTGTGTGTGAGGAGCCGAGTATCTCTTTTGTATAACAGCTAGTGCTGCCTGAGATTCCTGATGGAACAGCCCATTTGTGGTTTGATATTAGATTCAAAATATTGCTTTCCTTTTTTTAATGGTCATTAGCAGATGACATGATGAATGAGTCAGTGGATTTGGGGTGGCTGACGTCTCGCCCTTGCTCAAGCTGGTGATAGTTTTGCCAGACCGGGGCTGGTGCTTTGCAGGGCTGAGCACTCGGCTGTGCACGTTGCCCGGACTCTGCTGCTGGTTCGTGAGCCTGGCGGGCTCCTCTCCTTCCCAACAGCCTTTATTGCTGGTTTTCAAGTGTGGGATTCCAGGCAATTTCCCGTTTGCAAAGGCCCTTCTTCCAGGAAGTGGTTGGACAAGTCACGGTAAAAATGTCTGCAGAAACTAATTAAAATGAGCATGATATGATATGATATGATAGTGGGGATATGAGCAAGCACGCTGCACGGGGAAAGAGAGGCCAGTTTGTGATGAGATGCATTTGATCTCTCCAGTGCTGTATGAACTTCTGAACTTGGTGCTCCCGAGTGTCTCTGAGTTGCAGAACTTTGAGAAACCCGAACCAGAATCTTGTCTTTGCTCCTGTCCAGCACAGGCCCCCAAAAGCTACAGGATAAAGAGAATTCTTCTTCTCTTTTGCCTTGATGTATGTGATGAGTGGGAATTGGTGTTCCAAGCTAAACATGCCTGCTAGATTGGAAAACAGCTGGAATATTGCATCTGGTATTTTTTTAAGTGCTTAGTAAAGCAACGCCGTTTTCACATGGGTGCAAACTGCTCTGCTGGGTTTTATGTTTATAGGGAGGTTTTCATTTGGCTTGGTGCCCCCAAAAGCACCATCACCTCAATTCGTCCTTTTTCTTCTACTCCCTGTTTTTCCTCTGAGCAGAAAAACGCCAAATGTCACCTGAAATCCTTGGTCAGCCCAGCCCTCGTGAAGCTGCCTCTCCCAGGGACAAGATCACCTCACCTTGTTGCCTCCCCACAAGATTTCAGGTGCTTCCTCCAGTGTCCTCGTTTGACCATAAATATCCCTAAATATTGGATCTGGTTTAGCTGTTTCTCAGCTAAGAAACAAACCCTATGGAGAGGCTGGTCGTGCTGGAAAATTGGCTCTTCCTTTCACGCCCATGGCAACTCTCTATTTAACTTCAGAGTTTGTTTGTTTGTTTTTGCTAATGAATTCAGGCCAACAAACTTGCAACATGTCTTCTGTTAGAAGGTGTTTGGTACAATTCATGGGTGTGGGTTAATTTAACCATAACTGCATTTCCCTGGTGCTGTTACAAACTAATACTAGTTTTTGTGATGACTGCGTCGGGAGTTGGTCACGGGTAGGAACACTGTATATGTGCTGGAATAAAATTAACGGTAAGAAGTGAAAGAATCTCTGGGTGAAACAGATAAATATTAGAGAGAGACAAACTAGAATAGCTGAGATTTGCTTTGAACTCTCCACTGCTTACCTGAACTCAGGTTTCCTAAAGTAGAAGTTTCAAAGAAATAGTCTTTTTCTTCAGACTCTGGGACATTGTACTTGTACCTGGTATCTGGCTGTAGTTACTCTCAGAGGTGTTATATTTTATTTTATTTTAATTTAATTTAAATTGTTTGTTTGTTTGTTTTTGTTTAACTCTTGCATTTATTTTTGCTACACAGGAGTTTTACTGCTCCTCTTTATCACCCCTAAATTGGTTTGTCGAAAATATTACTGTGCTGCCTTTGTCTTTTGAGCTGGTTTTGTGCAGGTTCTCTAACGTCAGGGAAATACAAGGGTTTACTATATAAGCCTTTATTAACTACTCAGCCCCTTGTTCAGCCTGTGAAAGACAGTGAGTTTTCCTTTGTCGTTCACATGCTGCTTTCATTTTGTCATATCAATATTGCAGCAAATTAATTAACTCCTGTTCATTTGAATCAGAGGGCAGGCTGTCTAGGATTTCTGGAGGAGACGGGAGGGAAGGGCACCCTGTGCTACTCCCAGCTCTGGGACTAACTCCGTGCGTCTGTGGGTAAAATCACCTGGAGCAAATCTCACCTCCCATCTCCCAAGATTTGGGCTTCGCATGTGACAACCTCTTTCTTTAAGAGGCAGGATTCGAAGGTTTTGTAGGGTATCACGTGTAAAGGCACTGCAGGCCCTTATATTTGATAGAATTTTCAGGAGCTGGATCCTTATTCTTGTTGCAAGACGCCAACAACTCGCCTTTTGTTCAAAACAGGATAAAGGGTGTTTTATCTTGAACAATTACAATCTCCTAAAATTACCGGCACCTGAAAAGAAGGTAGAACCTAATATCACATACAAGAGCCAAAAGGGCTGTTCAAAGAGGATGAGAGAGATGCAGCATGTCCAGAAGAAAACCGTAAAAAGAACTTCAGGAGAAAGCTGCCAAATGTTTCTTGCAGATAGTGCATAAAACGGGTTGTTTTACTCTGAACCACACGTTTATGAAAAAGAAGGGTTAGCGTTTACATCACTTATTTTTTTTCCTTGTGAGTACTGAAAATTGTAATAGACCAAACCTGTCTTGATATTTTTAAGTGAATTATATTTTACTGATAGCTCTTCAGCTGTAATGAGTTTTCCAGAGATGGGATTGCCCCGCAGGATTGGAGCCAGCAGAGAAGGGCGTTCCTTTGCAGGTTTGGTTCCCATAGGATCAGGCATCTACCTCCAAAAGCCAGCGGTCTCTGCAGGCACCAAAAGATCAGCAACCTCCAAACGATTTCAGGCAAATCACCGGTTTGTGTCAGAAGCGGCTGGAGGGGATGTTCAGAGCAGCGTATTAAATATAAAACAGATAAAGCATCTCACATTTGCCAGAGTTGGCAGATTCCTTTCTCCTGTCGTGTTCCCAGTTAAACTTTGCATGTTTGTGACTTTGACTCCAAGTGCACTGGAGGTACTTTTTGTTTAAAGGAGGTGACGAAAAGGAGCCAAAAGGGTGAAGGAAAGATGTAATCGAAGGGTCCAACTAAGTGTGGCCTGGGTGTCCACCGACCTGGCTGAGCCGTAGGCTGCCAACCGGACTTGCTGGGTACTACTGCAGCAGAAGTTGCTGCCTTTAGAGCAGCTCTTCTTTCTGATGCCCAGCGTAGGACACCGAGATGGAGGGGACCTTGAGGAAGACCATTGTCCATATCTCTCAATGCTGAGGCAACATCTCCTGCGCCTCTAGCAAGAGAAACTCCACATGGCTCTTGCCAATCTCTTCCAGAGCTTCGCTATTCTTGCTGTTGGAAAGACTTTCCTAATACATGACTCAAATCTTCTTTGCTGCCAGCTTTTTCTTGTCCTTTTGGTCATGGGCACGGAAAACAGCTTGTTCCCTTCCTCTTTGCCGCGGCCTTTTATACACTGGAAGACTGTTATCGCGTCTCCCCTCAGTCGTCTCTTTAGAGCAAACAACCCCACTGTGTTCAATCTTCCCTCACAAGTCGTGGTTTTTAGACCTCTGATTGTTCTCCTCCCTTTCCTCTGAACTCTCCCCAGTCGGGCCGTGCTTTTCGTGAACACGATGCCTGGAGAACACAATGCTCCGGGTGAGGCCTCCCCGGCACTCAGCAAAGCGCAGACGTCGCTTTAGGAGTCTTGCAGACTCCACTTCTGTTTAAACGTCGCAGGACGGCGTCTGCCTTTTTCTCAGCTGCACGCCATTGTCGATGTACGTTCAGCCTGTGATCCGCAGCCCTCCGTCCTCTGGTTTCTTTTCTGCCGAGCTTCTACCCTGACAATTGTTCCCTCTTCGCTGCTCGTGTAGCTTAATGCACAGGGTAGATGGGGCAAACACCTACTCCATCCTCCCCTGCCCCCAAATCCACGTCATGTCAATTTTACGCTTTTCCTACTTAATATGGAGTCCATGCGTTGAGGGAGTATTGAATATCAAATGGATGGGAAGAGGTCTTTATTAAAATAACACGGATAGAATAACGTGGCAGGTGTACAGCAGCAGGGAGTAGGACATAGGTTTGGGTTTAGGCAGTAAAACATTGGACTTTGCTCTCATTAATGGCTCTTCCTTTGAAAATCGAAAGCACTTAAGCTACAGGAAAACAAACATAAAATCCCACTTATTTCTTTAGCGATTCTGGGCGATTCCCTCAAGCTGGTGTGTCTCTTGCATGTTGTATTTTTTCCTGTTCAGAGGTAAGGTGTACTCACTGCTTTCTGTGGGACATGAGCCTGTTCCTCCCTCGTGCTGGTCCATGGCTGGACAATCCAGATGATGGAGGAAAAGAAAAATTACTGGAAGCTTTGTCATAAATTATTACTGACGCTCCAGACAAGTCATTCCTTAGCTCCTTCTTGGTAGTTTTACCAAAAAAGTTATTTATCTCAAAATCTCCTCTGATAGTTACGAAGTATCCTTGGAAGCAGGAGATACGTCTACCTATATCTTCCGGTAAGCAGAGGGTTATATTTAGTGGGAATTGGTTCTGTGCGCTCCCCAGCCAGAGAACATGAAGGTTCAGCTTCAAGGTCCCTGACTGAGGCAATGGCTCCTACCAGGGGAATCAGCACATCAAAATGTTTTTTTCTCTGGCAGAATAATGGAGATCTGGTACAGCACCTTCTAATTTTTCAAACGGCACAAAGTGCACATCCAAATTAACCAGCATACCTCCACCTTAATTTTTCATTTTACTTAACCTCTCCATGTCTGTTTCCCCATCTGTAAAACTGAGATAATACTTACCTACCTCACAGGGATGTTATGAGGATTAATTAATTGATGTTTGTACAGCGCTTTGAATATGCAAAGCGCTATATGTGCTAAGTATTATTATTTAGTTTCAATGCAGCTGAACAGGTTTTGAATGCTGTGGGAGAGAGCTCTGTCACTGACACCAATCTATCACAGTGTGGCTAATGACACAGCTTTGGGAATCAGGCAGACAGTTTCCTTATTCTGTGCCATAATTAGCCAATATCAATAACCAAAAAAGCCCTTCGCAAGAACTGCAGGGATTGATCACTACGGGATCACCACAGAGATCCCAATCCAAATACCTCACGGTGGGATCAATCGGGAGCAAATAGATCACCCTCAAAAATCACCCAGCTCAGATGGGAATTAAGAGTACGTGTAGGCTTGGAAAAACATGGAAAAAATAGAACATTATCTGACCTCAGAGCTCGAATAAATAGGAACAAAATATTTTGGGGGTGTCTTTCTGTTGAGCGTGGCATCCAGCCCAGCTTTTGCAGACATGGCTACGAGCATCACCTGCATGTGTGCGAGGTCTCCGAGCCGGTATTTGTTCTGTGTGTCGATGAGTGACAATGTCCCAGCAGCAAAGGGGACTCTCGAGCCGGAGGGACAAAAGGCTGGGTAAGAACTGGTAATTTGGGGTGTGTATAGATGCATTGGTGGAGAGGAACTTCTTCTCAGAAATATGAGATACTCTATAATTTTTCTCTTGGCCGCGGATTTATTTCACTTTTAGTGGTTCTTATTCAAATTCATCAGGGGTAATTAATGAAAGACACAGGAAGGCCAGCACACACCTAGGATCCTCTGTTTGTAGCTTGAATTATGTTGGGCTGTTTGGTCTATTGGTTCACTACCTCAAGCCCAGTGCAGTATTGTCATCCTTTGCTTTACAACACAGTCATTATATCCCTAAACCACATTGTGATACACTGTGGCTTCTGTTTACGACTCCCGAAACTCCCACTCCATATATCACCTGCCATAAAACCCATCAAACTGCTGCTAGTAAAATGGTGCACAGTGGTCTAAGTAGGAGCCGGGCAAATTGTGTGATACCCTACTGTGGTTAATGAGAGTGAAAATGTGGTTAGGATTTTATTCAGGCGATGTTCATTTGCAGGGCCATTGTAGTGAGGTGGCAAAGAAAAGAGCCTTTTGTTAACCTGAATGACAATATATTTTCTATTGTATGAAGTAGCTGAATGCCGTGTTTGCCAAGTTATACACCAATTGTAAATAAGTCAAACTGTGACCTTGAATGGCTACATTTTTATTGCTTGGGGGCCTTGAAAACTAATTAATACACTGAGATGTTATAGCGACCATATGAAACCTGTTACTGGAATTTAAACCATTGCGGAGCAGTTCGGACCAGTCATTGACAACTACAAAAATATTAAAAGTAATCTAGATATGTGCGTAAGGAAGATATTTTTTTCCTTATTTTCTGTTCGAGGGCTGTGGGGATGATATCTGGAATTGCAGGGGAAGCTGAAATTCTGCCGGGCGTGTGCTCTGTGCCACAGACCCCAAAAGGTGACACTGAGCCCTGCTCCCCATTTAACCAACACTTTTAAGGGGCTCGACTGCATCTTAATGCTCGTTTGGGCTGAGCCTGGGATATAAACCTTTCCCTCTTCTCCTTTCCCCTTCTACCCTGGTCTACGGAGGAAGAAGATCTGGCACGTGCGACCAGCTTGCGGTCAAGATGTGGCTGGTGGGGCCATAAGGAGAGCCAGAGCTCTTCATAGCAGGATTTGTGTCCTCCCGGAGCAAACAAATTTAATTTCACAGTCCAAGGGGAGACTGATTCCATGAGATGCTCAAGCACTCAGGCAACCTTAAATATGTTTAAAAAACCCCAACAAACCGACACTGAGGCCAACACAACTTCTCACAGGCTTAAAATTAAGCATGTGATGAAAAAAAAAATCCCTCCTTGTTAAATCATGAGTGGTGTAAAAATCGTAAAAGCAATTGTCAGTTGATTAGTTTCCACAGTCCTCATCGTGTTTCTGCTTGTAGTTGTCTCGTTCATTAAAGTGCGATGCAGTTTTTTGTTTGTAATTGTTGTTCCCCCCCCTTCTATTTTTAATTACAAGACCACATCTTCAGTGATGTAGCTTGAAGACAGGAGAGCTGAGTTTTACTTTAGATTGAAATTTTACATACATGTTGCCTTAGGTAAAAAGTTGATTTCCCCTCCTCAGCCAACGGAAAGTAAATTAAGGGAGGCGTGTAAAACAAAACCAAAATTTTGTAGCTGCGTTGTGTATTTTTTGACTGTTTCTGCTGTTGCACAAAAAAATTACATTAAATTAAAAAGGCCTATTTATAAAACAAGCATTTTGTAGGCAAAAAGGAAATGCAGCCATAATAAAATTGTCAGTCTCAGCGGAATGACTGTATTGTACTGGGCTTTCGAAGAAAATCAGGCTGGCTCCTTCAGAGGAAATCTGATTTCAGTTTAAGAGTCTTATTGAGGAAAACAGCGCCACAAAAGGGGAAATTAAACCATAAAAAGTGCATTAAGATAATGTTAAGGATCTAACTTACCACCGCAAAAAAACCAAAGCAATCTGAAGTTGAGATGGAAACTTTATCCTTAGTGCATCCTCCCGGCTGGAAGTACCGGAGATGCCACCAGAAGCAGTGGGAGGGGACAGGACGTGGGCACAAGTTGCAGGAGACGATGTAAAAATTGTACCTTCTCACTTCACAGATTGTCTCTGATGTGAAGTTTTTAGTGCTTTTTTTACCCTGGCCGGCTTAGTAGAACCTGTACAGCCATCAAGGGGCAGCTGGATTATTTGGTGGCTCGTGCATCACCAAGAGATCAGCTAAGGAACACCCTGGGCTTGCAGCCGCTTCCAAAGGCGTTTTGGCCCTTTGATTTCAAGGAGAATTAGTTCAGTTCAGCAATGGGACTTCATAGGACTCAGGCTGAGAGCTCTTTCCAAAAGGATTTTGTTTCTCAAAGATAAATAGTGTGAAAATCTTAAAGAAACCAGAAGACGTGTTAATTGGATACTTTTATGGTGTACAAGTGTGTTTAGAATGGCAAATTTTAGCAGATGTGGCTATAGGTGAGCATTGGGTGGGTTCAAGGTTGTGCGTATTCTGTTGATGTAGATCAAAAGTTACCTGGGGAGCGACTGTATTGGTGGTCAGGTTTGCGGAAAAGAATTTCTCTCCTCTTTCCCATCCTTGGGGGAACGTGTCCGTCTGCCAGGATGGCCATTTGCTCTGTGGCACATTTATCTCCTTTCTAGGCAGACACATGTAGTATTAGATTTTATCCAGGTTTTGACCTGGAGTATGCCCGTCCTAGCTGGGCATATCCTACATGTTTGACGTGGAAAAGAAAACAAGGTATTTGTAAATGGATAAAAAAGACAAACACACAAAAAAAGCACCGTAGCCTTGGAGCAACAGGGTGGTGAGATGGATTTGCACAGGTGTTGGTGTCGAAGTGCCCTCAGCCTCCATGCGATTTGGTGCCTCTGATCCTGTGTCTGCACCACCGCTGATGCAACCTGTGTGTGTTTCTCTCTTCCATGCGCTTTGTGCGGTGGGAAAACTGGTGTCCTGTCCTCTCCCAACAGGTTCGATACTTAAAAATAGGGATCTCCAGCCTGTAGAGACTGTGAGAGTCACCACCTGGATGTCAAGGGGGTTTCTGGCAGAGGGAGAACCAGAGAGCTCAGTGGAACATTCATGCATCTAGAAATGGGAGAAAGTTTGAAGAGAGCAGGAACGTAAGCAAAAATAAATAAAACATAAACATAACCCCCTAAACTGAAGCGTATTCATGCATTTACAATCATCAAAATCCCAGGTTAGGCAGATGAAAGAGATTTCAGTGTGTTACAAGTTATAGCAATAATAGCCCTGGGACATTGGCTGGTCTATTGTATTATGTAAAAGTCTCGCAGCCTTGTAATGGTTCCACAGATTAAGAAGTGCTATGTACCAGCTCTAAATATTTCTTTAAATTAAGACTTTCTGCCTCTAACTGAAATCTCTGCTGAATATGATGGTATAATAGGGTGCCCTGTTCCATCTGTGTAAATAACTCAGAGAGATTTTTCTCTTGTTGAAATACCTGCGTTAAAAAAAAAAAAAAAGCAGCAATAACTTGAGACTTCAAAGGTCTAACTTCAAAAGATTTCGTGCATTCTGCTTGACGGGACAGCATCTTATGCACACATGCTTTTTCACTGCTAAATGCCTTAATAATGAGCTCGGGTTCAGATTTTGTGAATCAGAGCCAAGTAACTCTGTTTTATTATATTTGCTGGGAAATGAACTAGCTCTGGGTAATTAGGAAAGCAATTTTATTAGCATCTATTTCATAAAGATTGTTTTTTAATCAGAGTCAGAACTTACTAGAAATGATTCTTTTATTTTTATTGCGCGGCTCTCTTGAATGGCGCAGGCCGCCGTGGGTCTTAACCCATAGCGAACCCTGCGTGCCGAAGGCAGCGGTATCGCTATTAATCCGTAGCAAAGTTATAAAATAACCCTAGGATGGTAGTCCCCTAAATAACGCTGCAGAAGCTGATAATTACTGCAGGGTGGTTTACTGCGTGATGCCACCCTGGGGCTAAATTATATCTGTCCGTGCATTTGCGCACCGTAAAGAAGACGCAAGGAGCCGCTTTCTTTTGCACCTCAAGCATCACAGAAGCAACGAGGAGCCCTCTCAAAGACACGGGGAGAGCTGGAGGACAAGTTCAGAGCAGGGGCAGGGGTGCAGATACAACACAGGGACCAGGAGAGAAGGTTCGGGTTCAATTCCGTACTTGGTTTTGGTTTCCTGTAAGGAGGATTTGCCAGGAAATTTGTGGTGGTGCTGGGAGAAGTGGGAGCGTGAGGGCAGAGCAGCCGGCTGCCTTTCCTCGTTCTGGAGGTGCTTGCACAGAAAAGGGAAGGAAAATGCCACTGTACACAGCAAAGGGCAAATAACTGATGGGTTCGGTTCACTGGCCAAACTGGGAAAAGAGAAAATAAAAAAAAATCAGGCTTAGAATAATCATGAGAAAACCCATAACAAAGCCTCTCTTTTGTCAGAGAAACAGGAAGACAAGAACAATTTTTATTTGGCTGAATGAAAATTTTTGCTTTCGTTTCGAAACCCTCTTTTATTACTTAATGCTGGCAAATTTCTGAGCACAAAGGGCATGAAATGAAAAATCAAACCGCCGCATTTTAAAAGTGTTTTCAGAAAACATTTGGAGTTTTTCTGAATGGTTGAAAGTTGTTTTCCAAATTACTTCGTGAACTTCCGCTGAAATTTGTAAATATTTTTGGTTCCTTGAAATTTCTTTTTTTTTTCCTGAATGAAAGAATGATGACTTTGAGATGTACTGAGCTGCAAGCGTCTGCCCATCGCAGGTGGACCTTCCAGTGCTTTTGACTTGGAGCTCTGTGGTCACTGTTGAGCTTTCAAGGAGAAAGTTTATCTCAATTTTGAATTGCCTGAACAAAGCAACAAGTTTTTAAGACTAAAATAGGAGAAACGTATGTTATACAGGGGAAAAACATCTTATCAGGAAGAACGTGGAGAGAGGGAAGCGATTGATGATCATATAATCGTTTTGGCGGTACTCACGGTCCTCTGCCGTTGGTGGTTGCAAACCTGTTGGGTGAAGATGAAGGTCAAATGGTTGTAAGAAAGAGGAAAGGAGCAAAAGAGCGAGAAAGTGGAAAAAAAGAGGAGAAAAGCAAGTTCATCTTCCCATGGTGCACACAGCAGGGACAGATGCTGCCACCCGCTTCTTCAGTTGAAGTGCCTAAGTTTGCATTCCAAATACAAAAGTATTTTGGTTCACATATACATACATGCATGCATATATAAATATATATAGACACACCCACACACAAAGAACAGCAACAGTTTTATTCCTTCACTTTTCAGTCATCAGTAAATTCAGTATATTGATGTGAAGAGTTTAAAGAATGCGTCCTGTGATCTAAGTGAAAAGGAAAATATATTCCCAAAATGATGCAGCGTGTGTAAAAATAAACAGTTTGATTGCTCTTACCTGCTCTTCTTTTGTGCAAGCGAAGAGAAATGCAGAAAAATTGCCACATTTCATCATGCAGGACAAGGGGGCCCAGGTGACACCCTGATCAGGTGTGCATGCATAATCATTCCAAAAATAATCACCCTTTTGAATAATTTCACCCCAAATCTTGCAGCTTCAACTTATTCTCTGCAAGTGACTCATAAATCTTTACTGTGAATGTGAATCAAGTTTCAGGGCCGCAGGCTCAGGAGCTTGTTGGATTTATTCAACTTTAGGCTTTATTTATAGACATAAAAGTGTATTATTGGTTGTAACATCCAAACAAAGGAAAACAGATTGTAAGCATCCATTAACATGTTCCCAAAAGGGAAATCTGGAGTTTCTCCTGGGTCTTTCAGTCTCTCCCTTGTAATATTAAGATGATGTCATAAACTCATAATTACTTTGCGATGCTCTTATGTACTCTGGAGTTGCTTGTTCAGAAATGGTTATTTATTTTCCGAACAGAAAAAGTGAGCAATACAAACAGGTGGAAGGAGGCAGATCGGTCTTTGGTGGTTTAAGGTTTGAAGGACCCCGACATTTTTATTTCATACTATTGCAATAATTCTTCCTGGTGTATGCAAGGACACAGGTGTTTTATGTAACGTTCTTTAAAGTCGTTTCATTAATGTTCAGATATGGGATGCAAAAATTGTATATACACTTTATAATGACTGGAGCAAAGAGCAATTTGGGGAGTAGTAATCTTGAGAAAGTGGAGTCTTTCCTGCTGAATCGGTCCATAACCTGTCCAGATCCCCTCCAAGAAAGTCTCTGTCTGAATTAATGGTGGACTTGTGTGATTGCTCCTTGGTTGAGGGCAGGGCAGGAATTTGTTCCAGAGCCGTGTTTATCCTGTAGCATTTTTGACTTATAGAAGAGCCTGATGGAATACTGACCGAGTAACTCAAAATGAATAATTGATCTGGCTTGCTTGCTTCTTCTCATGGAGTAGCTGTGAGCAGATTGCGATTTCCTCGGATTTATTTGTTATTCAGAAATATCTAATACATTTTTATTTATTTATTTTCTTTCCGCTCCATCGATTAGGTTTCCCAGGCGCTGGGTTTGGCTCAGCCAGCCAGGGCTTTGGGCAGCACATCAGCACAATTCCGGGGGGGGACACAGGACCTTCTGCACATCTCAGGTAGATCGAGTTAATCCATCACGGATTAGCCACAGGGTTTTGCAAACCTTCCCGGGGCGCCAGTTTTGGGAAATGCATTCTTTGGTCCCGGTCCAGAGAAAGGTACAAGCGCATCTCGTGCACAGATGTGTAAGTCCCTCTCTCTGGGAACATACGTGGGTTTTGAGCAAAACTTTTCTGTGTGAGGGTTTGCACAGATAAAAGGAAACCCCATTTGGAAGCTGGTGAGAATATTGCGGAGCGTACTTTGTTCCCAGTGCTCAGTCAAAGCTAATTTGATGAGAGGAGAAAAATCTTTCCCTTCCTCGGCGAGGAACATAAATATCTATTTCAAACAATTCTTTAAGGATCTAAGGTTTCTTATTACTCATTGCTAACCATTTTAATTTCTGACCTCTTCTGCTTGACTGGCTGCAGACCCGTTCAATGACCCTTTAGGATTCCAGTGCTGTGATTTATGTCCTAGCCCAAATTTCTGTGAATTATCGGTATACTGAGCCTCTGACAGAATTTGAAGCTGGCCTTTTTGTTTCCCCTCTGCAGCTTTTCCATCCTGCTCCTTTCCTGGCGCTTCAGTTAGGCTCCATGGATATAATTTTAACCATTCTCTTCAGCTCCATATAGACATTTATAATACAATCCCCTGTGTCTTACACAAACAGAATAGGACTCAGCTCTGTTGTTTCATCCCTCTCAGAGTTTCCTTACAGACTTCTGGATAGTCCATGTTTTTTATTTTGGTTATATAGCTGTTTGTGAGAGCCATTACGGAGAATTTAAGAGTTGTCTTTCGCCCTCTTTTAATGTTACCTCACTTTTTTCCTTCTCTAGCCCACTTTCTTTCTTTTTCTTTGAAAAGTAGTACTGTCTGGTGCCGCACTGGCCCGCCCCGATAATAAACCTGTTATCCAGTGGTCCAGGACTCTCTCTGAACTTGTTGCTGTTTACTTGGGATTTTCTCTGATACGGCTTCGATTCTGCAATTTATTCCCCTCTCCTGTCCGCGAGGACTCGGGTTTTTAGCATTCGGGCCTGGATGCAAGTCCGTCTTTTATTGCCATTGGGAAGGATGGAAGTGGGCTTAGAAATAGTAGCTGGTTTTGACTTTCCTGGAATTTCATCCATCCCGGTTCTTCAACAGACCTTTACCAAAATGCCGTGTGTACAGAGCAGCTGTTTTTTCAGTGACCCGGAGCCGGGCGCTATATATTGTTCAGATCAGAATAGCAGTGCATGCACGAGGGAATCTTTTTGTCACTATGGTGACGTGCCAACCCTTTAAGATGCAATTTTGCTCTTAGAAATTAAAAACTTACTCACAGATTCCGAGGCAGAATTTCGCTTCTGTGTGTTCATTTAAGATTTAGCCCCAAGTATTAATATAAAATTTAAAATTGTGTCCTCTTCACTGAAATCCAGTGTGGTTACAAGGTTCTAATAAATATTATGTCCTTCCATCATGCAATTAAAATTTTCCACCTCATTTCACAACGCAAAACACTCGCATGTTGTCAATCATTTTGAAACATGATTTTTTGACATCATATAATTTCGCTTCATTTTTTAGACAGACATCACACCAGGAAATTATATAAGAAAGGATCCGATTATATCTTTATTTTTCCACCGAATTTCACCTTCAAACACAGACGTTTGTGTACGTTTCAGTAATTCTGACAACAAACTTCTCAAGGAGAAACGGAGGAGATCAGCAGATGGAGTTGGCTGCTCTTTGGAGACCGCGGCCCCGGCGCAGGCACCTGGTTCGGAACCGCTGGCGCAGCCGCGGGAAGTTTGCACGTCGTGATGCGCGGAGCAAAAAGGTTGCTGCTTGAAACAGCGACCACCTGGGAGGCAGGGAGGGAAACATATGCACGTTTTTGAACTTCCCTGTGTTTAGCAGTTAGCAGACGCTAATGAATTGCCGAACAGCTCTGATTTAAACCGGAGTAGTCAAAAGCAAGGTTACCTGCTGCTTGTCAGGTAGCCCACCTGCTCAAGAAACCAAAGTGCCCCTGCCCTCTGCCAGGAGAAAAGCTGCTGCTGGTTTGAACCTCTGCTCCGGTATGTGTGTGCATGTCTCATCGTGTTGCTTCATATCACGTGAGTCAGAAATTCAGCGTGCGATAGAATATCTAAGGCTCATTATAGAGGCCTGGTATTAAGCAACAGATTTCGATCATAGTGGCGTGTAAATCTGGGGGAAATGCAGCCTGCAGAGCGCCGTTTGGGATTTGTAACTGTGGAAGATACAGGCTGGCGAAGTAAGAGGGGAGCAAACCAGGCATGTAAGAAGCCAGAATGAAACTTTTGATTGTAGCTGGGTTCGCTTTCAGATATCCTCTCCTGATCTGTGGCATCCTTGGAAATTCACACCTGGGCCAAAAACTTCTTCAGTATCTCTCAGACTGTGCAAAAACAGCTGCTGACCTGCTGGTAAACCCAATGCTGCTACTCTGTTTCCCCAAAAATAAGACAGGGTCTTATATTAATTTTTGCTCCAAAAGCTGCGTTAGGGCTTATTTTCAGGGGATGTCTTATTTTTCCATGAGCAACGATCTACGTTTATTGTTGAACGAAAAATCAACATTTATGCAAATGTAGTCATGTCATCACATTCTGGAACAACATCGTAACTCTTCAAACCCTCTCTGTCCTGCTGCATTCTACTGCTAATTAATTTTACTTGTTTACATGTATAGCTGCCCGGACACTATTTAAATTGACTTTTTAAATGAACTGTAACTAGGGCTTAGTTTCGGAGTAGGGCTTATATTTCGAGCATACTCAAAAATCCTGAAAAATCACGCTAGGGCTTATTTTCAGGGTAGGTCTTATTTTTGGGGAAACAGGGTAGTTTAAGAGCGAGTGTTCAAACTTCTGCTCACTGAAGGCAGTACTAAAATACCAAAAATAAACCAGCAGAGTTTGGTGAGCATCTCGGCAGAGGGGAGGCTGCTGTGGTGGGGGGAAGGAATGACAAGACGGATCTTTCAAGGGGTCCCTTATGCGTTTAACGTGAAACATGCACTTTCCTTGAGTTGGGGCGAGGGTGCAAAGTCACCCCCTTTGTGAGCACGTTCTCAAGGCGTGAGCAGCGCCGGGGGAGCCGGGTTCTGGCGCACGATTGCAGCCCTGTGATCCGCTGGGAGGGCGTTAATTCAGAGATCCGTCCTTCAGAGCGGAGAAATGATGAGGTAAGAAATCTTTCTGTATCTTGAATACGTATACATGTACACACGTACAAATATATATGAGATTATTCAAATGCAGCTTGAATATATTTTGCCTAATCCATACAGAGTTTTATCAATATTTCTTTGTTTATTTTCCTTCATGCCAGCTGTTTCTTTATATATTTCCATTTTGTACATTTTTCAGAGTGATTGGATCATGTTGCACACACTTCTACTGAAATATTAAGTGTTTGCAATCCCCATTCATAGGCACCAGCTCTGTTATTATGATCCATCATTTCAAAATCCACATATTTGGAAAAAGAGAGCTTAGCTAGCCCTTGAGTAGCAGAGAGCATTAGACCTGAGGAATCTCATTCATCTTGTCAATAATCTGTGGGTTAACACCGCCAAATTGTTTGTTTCATTGGCATATCCATGCTGTATGGTTTTAAAGGAGATGAGGATGTGGAAATGCTGGCGAGGTGAGGTTAAAACTGGTGTGAGCACGGAAACGGGCACCTTCCCGTTTGTACCCAGCTCCCGGGGATCTCGTGACGGTCACGGTTTGGATGTTGTTGGTTCCTATTGAAGGTCAGGACAGGAGGAATGAAGCCTGCCATGGCCAGGCCGTCTTGCACCTCGCGTGGGGCCAGGGCAGCTTGGTGATGTTATCTGGGGCCAAACTGCCCCTCCTGTGCTTGGGGTTGTTTTTACCAGCCAGCCTGCACAAGGGCCCAAGTCTGAAGGTTTTGGTTAAAAGACTCTTTCCCTTGCTTTCCATATCCAAGTGGGACACGTGAAGGCGGAGAAGCGGTGGGTGGTGAGTGGGGTTACAAGACATCTATGCAAGGGGAACCCCCAACCTGATGTGTGAGCATCTTGGTGACGGCAGGGACCCCACTGCTGGCCGGGGTCTGGTGGCGGCCACAGCAGACTATGGAGATGGTGCATGATGTGCCATCGATGTGTCCACCTGTACCGCACCACCGCCGTCGACAGCTTTTTTAGATAAACTCCGTTTGCTCCTCATAAAGTTTGGTGACTTGTTGGCTTTAGCATCACCACTAAAGCACAAAGGCATGGTGCAGACCGACCCTCCCGCTGCCGAAATCTCTGCCCGGTCTCCCCTTGCCGCCTGCCCTTTGCGCTGGTTGGTGGCAGAGCCTGGTGGCCGCAGTGCCGGTGCAGGGACAGCCGCCCGCCGGGCTCGGCAGTGCCATCCATCACCGGCGACGGGCCGTGCCACGGCATCGTCACCTAGCAACGGCCCGGCCACGGCAGACGGGGCTTTATTTTTTATTTTTCATTTTTTTTAAACATAAAAATAAGGCAATCATTTAGAAATCTGCATTTTTATTTTCACAAATGTGAATATTTTCGTGGCGGGGTTGAAATTCAAAGCCAGAGACGTTTTTGCTTTGCATCCCTGTGACTCCGAGCACCGGCGCGGTGGCTGCCTCGAGGAGATGGAGCTTCCCATGTCGTGTGTACCAGGGTTTAAAGTTGAGCCCGACGTCGTGTGATTGCCTTACCCTATTTTTCTTTTCTTTTTTCCCCACATATGTGCTATAAAAAATAATATAGTTAAATTACAGAGTGGGCTTTTTTATGTAACTACTTCTACTTCTAAGGGTGAACTTTCAGGTCTAATTTTTTTCTTAATCAGAGGGAAGAAAAGTCAAAGAAGTATATAAGCTCAAATTATCCCTTTCCCACTCTTTTAAAACACCTTTAAGACTGCAGAAGTCTTCTGAACTCTATATTGGCAATTCATGGTGCAGCAACTCATTGCGAAATATGCTCGTTCATTTTCTCTGATTGAATTTACTGATTGTTAATGTGTATAAAAGTGTTATGTACTTTTGAAGTAATCTCCTGCTAAAGGATTTATAGGAAAGACTATTTAAATGTCGTAGCATTTTCTCTGTTGTTATGACAGTATTATTGAGTAAATAGTTTAATTTTAGTGCCCTAGTTAAAAAAAAAATCTATAATGACCACCACATAAATCGTTTGCTTTTTTTATTTCTATATTTAGTTCCCTCCACAGAGACTGGAGTTGAAAATAGGCTGGTACCTAAGACATGAATTCTGTTAAATATTAAAGAGATCTCATCAATGATTTTATTAGTCTCAGTACTCAGTGAAGGCTGCGCTGACATCTGAAGTCTAATGATTTTTTTTTAATATATTTAAAGCCTCGTACTGCACCTTTAAAAATTGAACAATATTGAAAAATATAGAAGTACTTTTTTGTATATTAGCTTTAGGCAGAACTGTTGTATGATTTCCACTCCTTTCATGACATTGTAATGATGTTACCACATACAACTTTATCTTGCATGAAAAGGTGAAGTCATGAGTGATTTCTCCAATTTAAAAGCACTCAACCCTCACAGTGCTAGAAATGAATATTTTGCATATATTCATGCAACAATGATTCAATTTAAGATTTCTATTTTCAAACATTGCTTGAAACCTTCGGTATGTTAGTAGTAAAATTGCCAAAATGTGTAATAAGATTTATTATAGATGAGTAGCATTTTATTTAGTATTTCATGTTAACACGCTTTTAGGGTTACCCTGGTTTAGCAGAAGAATTCATCTTTCTTTTCTAATCAGAGCTAACACTTTATTGTATTATTAAGATACACTTACTGTGCAATTGTATATCACTGGAGGAGTTTTCTCTGCCTGGCAAACCTGCACCTGGGTGAAGCGTGGTGTCTACCTCCTACGCCTAACTTGTACTGTACCGCTCTTTGTTGCTTTCATTTTATTCTGGTTTTCCAGGGCTGCCTCTGCCCTCAAACCACCGACCATGGCAAACCCCGTCCTGGGAGCTACCAGTCCGCTGGCCACAACACAAACGGCTTTGGTGGCCGAGTTTGTTACGGAGCTTCTTTTTGTAGCTTCACCTTTGTCATCTGCCCCTCGCAGCTTTTGCCGTGGAGCTGATAGGATCCGCCGTTTCTCTGAACGTCTGTGGTTGTGGCGCTATGTCGGTGCATTTTGGAAAATGCCCCTCGTGCCACGGCCACGCTGTATTGAGTTCTTGGCTTTGCACAGGAGGTTTTTTGTGGTGTTGAGGCTGCATGGACTCCGTGTCAGTCCGTGGAAGACGAAGCAGTAGAGCTGACAACATAAAGTGATCAGCATCTTGTTCCTGCTCCCTCCCTGCTTTTCTTGTGGTCACATCCCATCCCTGATATTTTTGTGACCTTGCTGATAAAGGAGCGGTAAGACCAGGACTGAAAAATTCATGGTGTTCTGATCCTCTGACCAAGCTCCAATTCCTGGTGCCTTTTTTGCCTCTGGTAGTCCCTCCACGCTTAGCACCAGCGCGGCCACTTGCAGGATGAAACAGCACATCCCTCAGGTAAAGGGCTCATCCAGTGGGGAAAAATACCATTAAAATGTAAGTGTGAGGGACGTGCAGCAATGAGCTGCTGTGCCGGAGTGATAAATATGTTTACATCTTTTAAAAGTTGTAATGCAGCATGGATGAACCGGTGTCCCCCCCTTTCGCATTCACGTTTGATTCGCCAACAGAAAGAGATGATCTGCTCTTAGGGAAGCTTTTTCTTTGACTAGAGATGGTAGTGAGAGTGGCTTTCATAGATGAAAATAATTGTACACTTCTTGTATTATTATTTTTGGCAAAGAGCTAGCGTTTCAGCTTCCCAGCGTATTACATCATTACATTGTATAATGCATCATAATGATAGAGTGAATGGAAAGGAAGAAACGCCAGCTTTTGTCGCAAGTTTAAAGACAGACACACATTTTCAGCTGGGAAGGCTGCTGTTCAGTTAAGTGTTTTCCTAGATGAAACAAAGCTGCAATCCCACTTGGCATTCGCATTAATTGTGGACTTGCCAACAGGCCAGTTTCACTGGTGTATAAATTAGTGGAGAATTATTCAACTCATCCCAACAACTAAGAGAATATCCTCATAAAGCTTGCCGAGCTGTAAGACATTCCCCCTCCTCCCCCACTTTCCAGGGTATTCTGTACCCTATACTTAGAAAAATCACAGAATTTGCATGCTCTTCAAAAAAAAAAAAGGGAAAAAAAATCCATACAAAGAAAGGCATCGAATATACTGAGACCCCAGCAGAGCAATGTGGTGACTATCTGCATAAAACAGCAAGTTTGTATTGATCGGAAACTGTCCAAATTAAGAGGGAATTTTGTGGTTTGTTGTCTGAGTTTTGCATTTGGGTGGTGGTTTGGTTTGGGGTTTTTTTGTCTCTTGAAATTCAGCTAATAATGTGACGTGCAAGCGCCTGGGAAACGTGTCTCGTTGCCAACATCACCCGACATTTCGTGTCTCTGCGGCGAAACATGAGCCCGGGAAGCGCAAACTTCCCTGAACTGTCCTGCCAAGGGGCCTTCCTGACCTAACGGGGGGATCACCTTTATGGTGGTGACAGGATAATTTGATCTCTGTGCCATCTAAATCCTTATTTTCTTTAGGGAGGCTGCCAGCAAGGGTGCCAATTAGTGCCAATTGTGATGGTGGCTTTTGTGATGCAGACACCTGCCCACTAGGAATTGGACTGGTCCCACCAACACACATATGCCATTAAACAGCTGTCAGATGGTAATGACTTTTTGGAGTTGAAGAAAAGGGCAGAATTTCATTCTGAGGCAATTTTCTGCGAAAATTTTACAATTTTTCACCTCTTTTTTTCCTTCCTCTTTTTTAGTATCTGAATTCCGAGGTCCTAATGGTTAAACACAATGCGAATTTTTAAGTGACTCTCATAGTACCAACTTCATACCAAAAATTATGTGATCCAGATGAACAAACATAGAGTGAGAAATGATATTAATAATATTCTTATTATTCTACATCCTATTTTTAACTTGTTTTCTGGAGTTCATCTCTTATTTAGGTTACTTGTCCCAGCAACAGACAAATGAAGTGCTGTGTTTTCTTTTACCACTCCTCTGAGACGTGGCCTCTGTTTACCTGGCCGAATTAAAAGAATGAATTAAATGTATACATCAAACGATTTTAGCAATTCCTTTTCATTTTGTTTGATGACAGAGCGAAGCGCTTTCCAGCACTTTTGCAGCTCGTGGCATCATATGCACAAGAGTTCGGAATCTTTCTTATGCTATTATTAAACTCTCTTCTAATTTTTGGTCGCTTCTTTGATGCCGCAACGGGACGTTTACAAGCCTGCTTTATCTGTAAGTAATTATATGTCCACGTGTATACTTGTATAAGTATATAGGCAGTTGCCTGTGTAGACACGAGCACCCATAACTGTAACTTTTTGGGTAATTCTGGTAAATATGGTCACACATAGAGCCAGGAGGCTCTTCTCGATGGCAGACGGCGATTTCTGCTGCGCGATGCCGAGGCTGCAGGAACCTCGTCGCTCCTGTTGCGGGTCCATCGGCGAGATTCTGAGTGCCGGTGGGTGCCAGGGAGGTGGGTGGGAAGAGCAGGTAGCATCTCACGGGAGATATTTGGCAGGAGGAAGGGACCTTCGGAGCTGTAAGAGGATTCCTGTGTCCTTTCCAAGCCTTGCACATTGCTGCCGAAAGCTCCCGGCGCCTGATAGCCCAGCCAAAGGCCAGACGCCGTCAATTAGCGGGAGCTTTTCAGTGCTCAGCCAACACGGACAGCGGGCTCAGCCTTTGCTCTGGCAGGTGTTGCACCTTGATTAGCGCAGTTGCTTATTGGCATCGGCCGCTAAACGTGGTTCCCGCGAGATGGAAAAGGAAACAATCCTAAAGAAACGCAGCCAAGGTTGGTACACAATGATAGAAAATGGTGTATTGCTTTAAGGAAAATGATGGCTTTGCAATTGCTATTGACCTTTAGTAAACACAATCGCATTTAGAGAAGGACACCATTGCTATATATATATAATATGTATATAAAAAAGTTCTTATGAAGGTTTTCAAGTGAAATAAAACTAGAACAAGTGCATCAAGGTCATTGCCTTTTATTAGCATTTGTTGCTGAGGTCTGGGCCATCATTTCTTGTCATTGTTTCCAAGGAATGTAAAGCTCTTGTTACAGCTCGGATGAGCTCTCTTATTGCCTTCTTATCTGTTTCTCTTCATTCTCTTATTCATTCCTCAGACATTGACCATTTTAATGCAGCTGTAACTGGCCATGGCCTGTCCCACAGACAGGAGGGAGTTTGTAGATTGATTTTCTGGACTTGGTCGTGGATCGTGCTTTCAGTTTGGGAGAGCTAACACAAACCCACAGAGGTAATCAGCTGGTTTATTTTGTTGATAGCTTTTGGCTGTGTTTTTTTCCTCACCAGTTAACTTGTTGAGGGTTTTCAGAACATTTTCTCTAAATCCTGGGATTGCTCCAAGGCTTCTCAGTTAGGATGACAACGGGGTTCAGATTTTTGGAACTTCAGCCGCTGTTCTGGCCCCCGAGCTAAGAGTCATCTGTACAAAACCTGCGAATCCCGGCGGTTCCTTTCATGGCGCTAATGGTCAGATTTTAGAAGGGCTCATCAGTTTGTTGTCTTTAATGCACATTATTCTTGAGTATGAAGATGCTCTGTGCTAGATTGTACCACCGTTTTTTAGCGGGTGAGTAATTTTACACCCAGGTGAGCAGTGGGTACAATGTCCAGCCTGTTATTTTATACGCTGTCATCAAACACAAGCCTAAGAATTCACTGAACTCAGCAAATCCCATGACGGGGACTGAAGTGAGAATCCATGCCGCTACTAACAGGTATTTTTTTGTTAGTTTTAAATGCTGCAAACATGTTTTAAACAGTTCTGTGGTGTATCTCTTGCTCATCCTAACATATATACCTTCTAATGAACATGTAACATGGTTTTTAACATATGCCAATCTTCAAAACATATGTAATATTAAAAGAAAATGTGGTAATTCTTTAAACACCCCATCATTGTGAATTCATCTCATATTCATTGTAATAGCATTGATCAAAATGAATTCATTTGGTATTCATGTAGGTGTCACATGTACTTCCATAGGTGTTTCATTGTAAATTAGCATTTCTCAGAGGACACTTAAAATAAAGTGTTACTGAAAGTTCTCATTACACATATTGCTGAGATTAGTACATTAAGGATCGTGTACTTACATAGTACTAATGCATTTCTGCCACTTAAAATGCTGCATTACCCATTTCTGATATCTGGCAAATATCTGAAGCAATTTTGAGAATTACTGACATCCTGAAGGAAGTGGTACTTTTGTGATTAAATTGGTTTTGTGTATTTCACTTTGAGTTAAGAAAAAAACCCCGTGCCAGATATACTTAAATGATTTTTTGATTTAAATGACTTGAGCATCAAGTAAAACAAGAAAAAAAAAAGCATCACGTCTAATTAGAAAAACAAAAAAAAATTATAAATGCTTTTGTGTCTTCAAACTTGTCTCACAAAGCCAAATTAGCTGATTCTTTAGTATACTGCAACATAGGCTTTCTGATGTATTTCCTTTCAGATTATTACTACTTAGAAGAAGGATAAAAAGTTTAGCAGACTCGGGCAGATGTGTTTCCGATGTCTTGAATTGTCCATTACGTCTTGTTTGGTGTGAAGTTGGTTTTGAAAGGTGAAGGTTAAAGAGACTACAGAACATTTTACAAATAGCTGACAAAAGGTGTGTTACAGTTCCAGCATTTTTTGAGTCCCGAAACGCTCTAAACCTGTCTGACAATGTCGTGGATGTGTCCTCTCTTCTGAAAAGGGTCGATGTCACTAGTTTAAGATTTTTTTGTATTATAGCACTAGTTAAAAAAACTCTAAAGCTTAACAGCGGGCCTGATCCTACCAGAGGCCTTTGGAAAAATATGGGGAAATGGCAACATTTTGATGTTTGGATTGGAAGGGAAGAGTCAGGTTTGGCCAGGAAGTGCTACAAAACCTATTCCACCTAATAAAGTCTCTTAGCAAATATTTGCTCGCTCTTCTGGCTTCATCCACGTAGCACAGTTCTGCAAAGAGAAGGTGGCGTTATGGCAAAACCACAACTCTGGGCGGTGGGAGATGTGGGTCCGGTCCTGACCTCTGCACTTGAGTATCGGCTCTGTGATGCTGCTCAGCTTTGGCTCTTGCCTTGCTTATTTTCCCAGAGGTTTTCAGGCCTGAAAATATCCTCCCGGTTTATTATTTTTGCCAGATTGGTTTGCGAGCGTGCAGTACGGCAAACTGCGGGACAGGGTATGTAATCCAGAAATCCATTTCAGGTTAGAGCCATAATTAGCTAATGTAAGATAATAAATAGCTACTAAAATCACATGAAAAATATGATAGCGCTATAAAGCCTGTTTTTATAATCCTGCTCCTCCCCTTTTCTGCGTCCTCCTCCTCCTCTTCAGCGTAACAAGGACCCTAATAGGCTTCATGTATAAGTGCCTATTTTTATTAAAGACAAGTGTAATCTTTTGTAGTCCAAATGTCCCTATCATAAATGCTAACCGAGGAAAATATTAGGACTCATTTATTTATGAACCCGTTAATAATGAGGTGCAGTTATGAAAAAGGCTTTCTCAGCACAAAGCCCACTGAACAAACAATGCACGCTGGGGAAAAAGAGCTAGTTAGCCTTCCTGACTTAGATAAAGCTATGGAGAAATGACAAGTGCCAGTAATTAGCAAAGCCTCTTCAACGAGATAACCCTATACATCTTTGTCTATTGCAATCACCAAAGACTCCGATTCAGTGTAAAATTAAAGCTGGGATGCCATCAATTTCTGTTAACCTCTTTATATTGTTCTGTGTTCATGCATATGTGATAGATAGTTTTTGTCATTTTATTAAATGGTGACAACTCAGTATGCATGTGACTAAAACTGTTTTCTCCTTAGCAAAGTATTTTAAATCATCTCTGCATTGCCTTTATTAACTGGGTTTGTCTGGGTTTCAACTGCTTTATTCTGCAGTATCGGCAGCCGTCCTAGGGGTGCAAATATTTGTGCTCGCTCCTTTCACAAGCAGTTTATCTGCGATTAAGAAGTTTGCGCCCTTTCTGGTGTTCACATGAGCAGGTCCCATAGCTCTGTGTACCTCTGCTGACCACCTGAAGAGCATCCTTCTGCATTTTTGTTGGTTACAGCCGGCAGAAATCACACACAGACCTCTGGTTTCCATGAGTGTGGCCTCCCCTCTCCACACTTGTCTGCCCGGACAGTCCCTGGTTGGTTTTGGTGCTGTTTGGTTTTTGCTCTTCACCTGCTTGGGGCACGAGCCCAAGCCTGGTGAACCCAACCAGAAGCCTCCCATCGACTTCGTGGTCCTTCATCCATGAATGCTGTCTGCACCCAAGCTGCTTTCTTCCGCCTTAAATGGAGAGCCGTGATTGATTTTTTTTCCTCAAAGGCTTCCAATATTTGTGAGCTTGTACTCCCTAAATTTCCCCGTGACTTTCAGATAAGTCAGAAAACACATTGACATGAAGCTTTGCAGGGAAAGAAGGGTCACAAATCAACCCCGTTTCCTTGACATCAGGGTGGGTTTGCTGGGATTCCCCCCAGAGCTGGCGCTGAGTGACCTGAGAAGTTGCACGTGGCCTTGGGTGTCATAACAAAAGTGCCTTCTGGCTCCGATCTCTTGCTCCTTAATGTCTTTTTACTTGTTTTAAATACTCTGTGCCCTGACTCCTGAGGTTATTAATCTTCATCTGTGCTCTTTTTAAACTTTACTACTAGCACTTTTTTTTGCCTCAGATATGCTTTTATTCATTCTTTTCGGCAGCAATAACCTCTCATATTGGCCAAATTAGGAAATAATTGCAAGTAATAGAGAATCCTTTTCCAGCAGTACAATAAAGGATTATGTATGTGCCGTGCAGGAAGGATGGCACAGAGTGTAAATACCAAAATGCGGGCAAATAGGCGGAGAAGTGAAGTCTGCTGTGGTAAAAAACAAGAGTTGGATGGATCAAAATAAGTCGCTCGGATTTTTTAAAACAGAAACATGCAATCTATCTTGCTTTTATTTATGTGGCCATGGTAGCCAGGGCTTGTTTCTGTTCAGTGAGTGGGGAGAAATGTTGCCACTTCCAGGAATTCGCACCACTTTTCCCATTTTGTTTTGTGGTTTTTGTTTGTTTGTTTGTTTTTCAGTTTTAGATCTTTATTCATTGCGTTGAAACTCCCAGTTGTCCAGTCAAGGAGCTGAAACCAAGAGTTTCCGTCTGACTTGGATCACAAGTGGCCGATAATCTGACCCAGCTATTTCCAATCCAGCAGAATTGCCTAATTTGGCATCGTGTTAATAATTACTTTTCAATAATGAGTATATGTGTAGGACTTTGTGATATGCTTGTGCAATGTAAAAACCCCCTACTCTCAGGTGTCTAGCTGCTCTCATACATAGGCATTTTCAGCATCAAAGCTCCTATGAATGTTATTCACAGGAAATAATTCCGTCAGCTCTTGGGAAGAAAATGCGGAGAACATTGATGTGATGCTGCCATCTCGGTTGGGGAGCACGGAAATACGTCGGCGGTAGGAGAGAGCAAAGCTCTCTCGGCGCTCTCATCACATTAACGCTCGCCTTCCGTCCTTCCAGTCAAAGTTCTCTGGGCTGCTGCTTTCCATTGTTTTTTATCACTCATTTGAATCGGAAAATAATATTTCTCCTCTCTAATTCAGGAAGAATTGTCATTGCCCACCTCCTGCTGAGGGAAAAAAGTGCCCGAGCCCATCTCCCATGAGCTCCCTCTCACTTCAAATGCAAGCTGCAATGGCTCCTTTGGAAATGTAAGAGGCTATTATAGGAATATGTATTTACACAGTATTTTAAGATGCACATTATCCACCTGATAGACCATAACAGCTCACCATTACAGCCTATTGAATAAAACCTCTTCGCACCATTTTTTTCAAAGCAGATACTTTTTACATGACAAATTGTGAATCTATTGTGTAAAAGTGCAAGTTCGTCATGTAGGACCGTGCGTGGACACAATTTATCTTTAACCCGCTGCAGTGGGAACTTCTCGCTCTGACCCTGCCCTGTAGAATGAATTATTCTGACCAGAGAGATGCAAATAGAAAAAAATGAGAAAAAAGCCTCATGAACATGAAAGGCAAAGTTTGTTTAATGGACTGTGTTAGATTATAAAAGAGATCTGGCGGCTGGGGAGCCTGAGCAAAGTGCTCTCTGTCTGCCGCCGCCTTTCAGGACTCGTGTTGACCTCTTGCATCCCCAAGGACCTGGGAGCATCCCAGTTCTTTAAGGAATTCTCCTATACTGGTTTTGCCTCCCGGTCCTTGGCCTTTTCCTCTTGCCCACAGTCATTTTCCTTCTTCCTTAGCTGGTCCCAGTGTTCAAGGGGACCCCTGTATTCTGCAAACCCCTCTGTTCCACGAATTCGCATCAGAAACCACGCTGCCCTAGGTGCCATCTCTCTCTTCGTCCGAGGATGCTCATTTTGAATAGATAATAATCAAAATTTAACAAGCCTCCTTTATTAGCCTGGAGCTAGGCATAAGGACTCATTCTGTCATCTCCTGTGAGTTTTAACTTAATAAAAAAGACAACAGAGAAGGCCACAAGACCCCAACTTCAAAATGAAGCTTGAAGCCAAAGACACGGTGTCCCTGGTATCAAACAGACTGAATAAGCTGCAAATAGATAAGATTCCCAACTTGTTATAAGATGAAATAGAGCCTAGCCCCTGTTGTGAAACAATTTTACATTGCAGATGTTCATGAATGCACGGAAAATGTGGTGACTTCCAGTCTTTTTTCGTTCCCTATCTTCAGGATGTCAAAACTGATTTTTGTGAAGAAACTCTATAATAGTTACAGTTGACTCCTGAGCAGAGACTTGCATGTCTGGAACAAAAAAAAAAGACTTCCAGCCAGCTAAACAGCATTGCCTTCTTCCCTTACACTATTTAAATTAAGCGTACACAACAGAAATACCAAACAGGCATCGGTTTTACATATCGTGCCAATTCTGATCCGAAACGGTTTATTAATATAAATCACCTCCAAAAAAGGGAAAGATTTTAATGGGAAGCGAATAGCTGCCAAAAAGACTTACACACAGAGCCAGTGTCTAATGCTAAACCTAGTGGAAATTATGTATTTCCACTCGTTACGGAGCGGATCAGTGGGGAGCCAGCGCTTTGAACCCCGCATGGGACACTTGCTGTGCGTCCCCGCTAGAAAGCATATGGTTTGAGAGGAAACAGAGACGCCGGCCAAAAAAAGCGCCGGTCTGCAACCAGCAGATCCGTAAATAGTTGAAACCCATGCGAGAGGGGACCGAGGGGCCCCCCGGTCCTCACCGTGCCTGTCCCCCACCGGGGGGACCCCTCAGAACAGAAGGGAATGGTTTGGAGGGACAAATGTCACCTCCAAGGCTTCTAGGAGGGCTTTATGGTGTGCAACCCACAGGTTGGAGCTGAGTTACGGCTGTGGTTTCATCTCAAGCACCATCTGTGGTTTCATCTCAAGCATCTCCTGTTTTACTCTCTGCGACTCCTTTGGGGAGAAGGACCGAGCAGTCGTGGTTTTCTGCATTTTCTAGGTGTGTTTGGGAAACCCGTTCTGGCTTTGTAAACAGTGTACTTGGTTTAATTTTCATTATTTTTAGATGTTAAGTTTTAGATCAGTACAGTATGTCTTAAACTACTGTATTAGAATGCTGCTTGACTCACTTCCAAATTGAAGACCTTTTAAAAAAAATTGAAGCAGTCCAATAATTTTAAATCACTCTGCACTGTGCATTGCAATTTAAAATTATTGGAGTGCTTCAAATTTTTATAAGCCCTTGAATTTGGAAGTGATCAAGGTTCTGGGCATACTCAGTGTAGAGCAATTTAAAATTATAAGAGCTGTCAAATTTTTATATAAGCACTTCAGTTAGAAAAGGGATTTGGGTTCTGGGCATGTGCAAAGGGGAGCAATTTAAATTATTAAAGTGCTTCAATTTTTTTTCTTAGCACCTGATTTTGGAAGCATTTTGGTTTGTGCAGCCTAAAATGACAACTTCCTTTGAGAGTTTCTTCTTAAAAAGAATTTCAATCTTGCAAACTAAAGTATTCTTTAAAATGTGAATTCGCTGATACTTTAAAAACTGATTTGCACAGAGCTTGGTGGCCAGGACATCTGATTTTTTTTTTCCACTCTTTTTATCATTTCGCTCTTTAAGAGGCAAATTGATGGTATAGAAGTAGCAGCCTCTTTAGATTTTAATTTTTTCCCAACTGTTGCACTCATGGTGAAAAAATAAAAGTGGAAAATTGAAAAATTCCTTGAGAAGAAACGATTTTTTTTTTCCCGTGTACTATCCTGCCTGGCCAACAGAACTTATAGGGGATGCAAAATTGAAACAATTTGTCATTAAATCTCATTATAATGTCTCTCAACGCTCTAAATGAAAGCCATGTGGTAGCTGACAGGATCGGAGGGGAGTTGGAAAGCAGTTTGATTTGCACCCTCGCGCTCCGTACCGGGGCGATTCCTGCTCGCGCTTTTCTTCCCCCATCTTAAAGCCCCTATAGGGCAAGTACCAGGGTAATTAGTTAATGTATAGAGGGCACCGTGTACCTTAAGCCTCCCATATCAGGAGTACATGCGGAGTGGAACAGTGCATTTCATCAAACCAATTTAGTGTTTTCTTCCCCTCGAATGCTCCTTTCACTCGTTACCATGGAGGTGATAGGTGACCGTTTGTGGTCGTTTTTTTTCCCTTGGAAAATGAAGTTTTTGAATAAAAGCCAACGATCGAATTAAATAGGGGCAAAGATACGGCAGAGGTGAGACTCAAAAGACAATACGTAATAATTGGTTTTAGAGCAGGAGTCAGATTAATCGTATAGTCAGGAACAAAGGGAAAAATTCCTGAGAACCTGTTGCGTTTTCCCTCGGAGTTGATTTTTTTGGGGAAAGGTGCAAGGAGCAGGGGCAGGTCGGGGATGAGCGTGTATTGGATGAACAGGTGCCTGCAAAGACAGAGGGATATCCAGCTGGATTTTAAACACGGAGAAACACCCTGGCCCTGTCTGTCTGGATCCCGATTCTGGCACAAAATAAGGAACAAATCGTCTCCGCGCCGCCGCCTCGCACAGGCGCGCATCTCAGCTCCCAGGCTGCCGTAAAGTTCCCGTCCCCCCGCTTCACACATACCCGAATCCCGCTTTTGGGCCGTATTCACGCCAATGTTGACTTTTTTTTTCCCCCCTCCTTTGTTACATTGTGCAAACCAAATAGAAAGTGAGGTGAGCTTGTCTGAGCAGATGAAAGATGGCAAGAAATTGGTGCTTGGGGACCAGTGTCTTGGTGACATCGACTCTGCAGTCCTTTTTTTCTCTCTCTCTCTCTCTCTCCCTGGCTTCCCCTCTCCCTCTCATTCTCTCTGAAATGGTCTGTGCCTCCAGTAATTTACATAATACTCTTCTGACACCTTTACTTTAGTCATCAATCACGGTACCTTCTCTCAGTCTATCTTTTGTCTGAGCATGTCTCTTCTTTATCAGGCCATGCACAAAAGATTAATTTCACAGTTTTTCTCCCTTCTTTCTTTCCTTGCAAGATACAAAGCTCATGAAATGACAGAAGCAAGATAATGAAAACAACAATGCAAGCAATTTTTTTTTTTGTTCTTGCTGGTTGGATCTCAAGATACTTTTTTTAACCTCATTGTGTGCCATCTGTCTTAGAAAAGGTCTGCTCTGTATTTTTTAATACAATTCTGATGCTGTTCTGAAGACTACCTGGGAAAAAAAAATACATATTTTAATCATGCCATAGGCACTGATTTAAGAAACAACAACAAAAAAGAATTTACTGAACAATTAAAGCAAAGGGTCCATTTCTGATGGTGGCATGGGCTACTGCACAGTGCCCGTGCCCCAATTAATATTAATGATCTCTTGTGCACAGCAAATTTATGGCATTTGATTGACTCACACAACTACACTTCAAACTGTCATGTAAAGTGAAATATATGGGCACCATGGCCTAATTTGCATATGCATATGTTCTTAATATTAATTAGTCTAATGGATCTAAGGACCTGGAGATAATTTGAGAGCTGGGAGAAGAGAAGCAAACAAACCAACAAACCAAAACTCGTTGAAAAGTGCCCTGGTGTGGGTTGTTCCTACAGTCAAATAATTCTCCTGAAATGCAAAATAATTGGCATGGATTTCTCCTCTGTCCCCTTGTCTCTCCCAGGACCGACTGAATTAAAATCCTATCCCATACAATGCATTGTTTTGGCTCTGACCCTGACACTTCTAAATTCAGAATACTTAACATGCCAAATAGATTACGGAATTATTTACAGATGAATTTGAGTGCAGGCTTATGGGTGCAGGTCAGGGCTGTGAGATTTGCAGCCCTGCGAGGGGGCTATTTCCCAACACACCTGTCTAATTCTCATTAATATTAACGGAAACTGTGCGAGTTTATTGGGGGGAACTTGGTCTCCCCAGCTTAGCTTTGTGCTTGCATTGTCTGGGAATGATGGTGCAGATTTCCAGAGGAAACAGCCACTGTTGACCATCGGGTGCTGGTCTTCCAAAGTTGGTGGAAATTCAATTTTGGGGTGTTCGAGGGAGCGAGAGGTGCCAGAGCAGGAAAGCAAAGAGGCGTCAGGGCAATCTTTTATGTTTTGTTGTGCGTGGGATTGCCTTGGGGAGAGGCTGAGATCCTGATGCTGGTTGTGTCCCTGCGTCTGTCCAACTCTTCTCTGTGCTGACCGACTTTAAATTTTCCCCAGACCCAGCCCAGTGAGTCTAGCCCAAGCGAGCAGACGGGAGTTCAATCTGCACGGCAATGAGTCTGCGACAAATCACCTCTTGTAAGCTGTGCCCGGTTCTCTCTGACATGTTCGGCGAGAGGAATTAGCAGAGTTTATCCTCTTGGAGGTCGAAGGCATCCTACAAACCGGCACGTGGCCTCTACCTGACGAACTCTGCCTCCTGAAACAAGTGAGTCATTTGCCGATTTTGCAGATTGGGTATGTTTGTGGCATGGTTGGTGGTGCCCGCTGCGTGCCAAAGCTTTGTGCCAGCTGAGGGTTACGTTTGGGTGGTGGTGAAGAGCAGGTTGGCAGTGGGGTCTATGCACTAAATCCTTGCAGGACCACAACGTGCTGCAGGGAGGTGGCGAGGGAAGGGAGGGATGTTCTGATGCCCCACAAATGGGCGAAAGGCAGGAGGAGGAGGTGGCTGTCACCCTATGCAGTTGTGCAAGCGTAGCGTGATGATCCCAATGGAAAAGGAGAGCGGGCTCAGCCCTCCGGCACGGCCCAGCCTGCTGGGAGCCTCTGGGAGAGCCGGTGCCTTAGGACATCCCTGCACAGTGTTCTGCACAAAGGGAGGTGTGACACTTGTGTGGGATGTGTCCGTGAGCCTGGCTGTGGCTCTCGCAGCCTGGCCGGTGGCTGCGAGACTGTTTCTGTGCCCATGGGGAGGTGGCAGAGAAGTGACCGCGGACGCAGCATCGCTGTAACCAGGGGGGTTTCTGCACGAGTCGTTCCAGCAAAGCTTGGGCAGCCAGGTGGGAGCCGCGGCACAGCCCGGGCAGGGTGATCGGCAGGGAGGAAAGCTCCGCTCAGAGCAGGGACGCGTGAAAATCGCGAAGGCCGGAGTGTACGAGAAGCTCCTCCAAGACAAGGGTGTTTCAGAGCTGGGAAACTGGCTAACGCCATTCCCAGCCTCGGGGCGACACAGGGGACCTGTGCCTGACTCACCTGGCTTTTTCTGCGTAACAAAGAAAAACATCCCACATGGTTTCAGCCCATTTCCAGCCTGCAGAGCTGTAATGAATCTGCAAGTTGCTGATTGCCTTTACGAGGTGCTGAGCACCGCCAGCTACTGATATCAGCAAGGAGAGTGGCGGCTCCTGGCCGGATCCGGTCCACAGTGAGTTGTTCTGTAGAAAAAAATGACTTTCCTGTACGAAGGCATCGCTTATATACTGCATATATATAACAAAACCTGGAAAGCCTCTAGTCACTCATTTTAGCTGCTAAAATGCCTTTAGGCCAACATTCCTGCTCTGAAAGGGGTTATGGACATGTCATATGGGGGTCATCAGTGAAAAATATACCCAACTTTTGTTATTCTTAAGTCTAAATCAAAAACCTTTTTTCATAATCCACTAAGGGACGATTTACTAGAGAGTAGAATGTGGTATCAATTATTTCTGTGGGCATCCTTTTTGTTATAAGAAGCAAAGAGGATTGCTTGAGAGTCAATAGCATGACTCCATCTCAGATTACTAAATAATGAAATGCTAAACTTGGCCTAGAGTAAGGACTATTGCTGTCTCAAAGGGACCAGAGGCTTCAATTAAATCAGAGGACAGTGTTCAATGAATGAGAAAAGGATGCTTAAGGTACGATGACATATTACCGGATTTTACATTTAATTGCAGTGCTTTGTTCTTTTAATAAAAGCACAAGAGCAGTGGATCTCCATTATGGTCATCTGGTGGCATTGTTCACTGTGGACAGTTTATTGTAATTTATTGGCTATGTTTAATCCCTCTATTTTTCATATAAATGAATTCTGTCTGCTTTATTTTATGAATTTTCTCTGCTTTTGAGAAAAAAAACACAACACACCTAATAGTTATTTACACACAAAAGAGCTTTTCCACTGAAATACTCAGTAAGGTAAAAACCAACCCAGCGTAGTATGAAGCTGGAATGAAAGCGAGCGCGTCTGCTCAGAGGTAAGTCTGCATCACCCAAGCAGGTATTGCCATTGTGTCCCGCGGGCGCTGTGCAACCCGGAGGTGGTTTGGAAGGGTGCGAGATCCCGAGAAGCGAAGCAAAAGTTGAGGAGCTGCAGTCCTGACATCCTCACCATGAAACGTCCTTGTTCATTTTGTGCCACCGAGCTTTCCCGTGCTTGGGCTGTCCCGGCGCTCGCCACGGGGACACGTGCAGGGAGTGGCTTTCTGGGTTTCTGGTCCAGGAGAAATTGGTTTTAAAATCCCCTGCCGCCAGAGGTAGGTTTCAGCTCTTTTCTCAGTGCCCTGGGATAACGTACAACACATGGCAGTAGTTTAGCTGGAAAACCACAGGAGCATGTGTGTGTGATTATACACATGTATGTGTGCACACATGCATGTATAGATATATTTATAGTTTTATGTTTGCGTATATCATTATACATATTTCTTTTAAAATGTAAATTTTTAAGTGTTTTTAAGTGGCTGTCAGGCAAATACTTTCTTTTAGACATTCTTGCTGCAACGTGTCATCGCTGCGACTTGTCTCATCTGATCACACCATCATATCCCATTATATAAATGATGAAATCATCAGTGACTTCACCGACGTAACTTGGTGCATCACGGCAACACCGCAGCTACTGTCAGCTTAAGGAGGGAGAAGTTGAGAGACCTGAAAAACTCAGGTTCTCATCTGTATTTTTAGAGGGTGGTTTGTTTTTTTCTTTCTTCTTCTTTTCATTAAAATGTCCTCGTGCAGGAGAGGGACTCGAAATGCAGCTGAAATACAAGGTGCATCGAGCACAGGCAGGGGAATCAGCCTCTCTTCAGCCCTTGACAGTGCATGTCTGGGTTTTGGGCAAGATTCTGAAACAGGGTCACGGTGTGCGGTTCGCTCTCCTGTTTGAACAGGTTGGGTGTCTCTCTTTCGTTTCTGCCTTGTTTGAGCTCGCCTCGTTTCAGAGCCCGTCTCGGGGAACGTGGCAGTTCAGTGAGGACGGGGAGATGAGACGACTCTCAGAAGTAACGACACAACATGAACCTGCCGAAGCTGCCACATGAGGTTTCTAACCGGGGCCGTTTCTGCACCCCAGGGAAAGTTGTATCAGCTGCATTGCCTCCTGGGGAGAAATTTCTCGATGGTTTTATCTGGAGGGCTTCTTCGGCGCGTTTCTTTTCAATGAGCGTGCAATGCTTTTAACGGCCTGCAGTATCTAATTTTTATAACATCATTTAGCCATGTGACAGCATCGGAGTAATGAATTCAGGAATTGTGTGGCGAGGACTGTCTGTGCAAGAGGGTACAGGCAGTACTTAACTCCCTATCGATCGCAGCGAGCGACTGATAAACAAGTGAGTGCCTCCTGACCAGCCCAAAAACGTGCTCCCGGTCCCAGACGCGTTCAGACACGATTGTTCAGGTGTAAGATTGGGTTCATAATCTGCAATCGCAGCCTTTCAGCACCCGGGAATTGCTTTGGCTCTTACCAGGGGGGTCCCGTGCAAGGGTGACGGTGGCAGAGCTCCCTCCTGGGTGGCTGGATGTCCAGGACTGGGCCGTGTCTGGGTGCAGGTTGAAGCAGTTTGGGTGCAGGATGAAGCGCTTTGGGTGCACGATGAAGCACTTTGCGTCTAGGATGAAGCAGTTTGGGTGCAGGATGAAGCAGTTCGGGTCTAGGATGAAGCAGTTTGGGTGCAGGATGAAGCAGTTTGGCTGTAGGTTGAGGCAGTTTGGCTGTAGGTTGAAGCGGTTTGGGTGTAGGATAAAGCAGTTTGGTTGTAGGATGAAGCACTTTGGGTGCACGATGAAGCACTTTGGGTCTAGGATGAAGCAGTTTGGGTGCAGGATGAAGCAGTTTGGGTCTAGGATGAAGCAGTTTGACTGTAGGTTGAAGCAGTTTGTGTGTAGGATGAAGCAGTTTGGTTGTAGGATGAAGCACTTTGGGTGCATGACGAAGCACTTTGCGTCTAGGATGAAGCAGTTTGGGTGCAGGATGAAGCAGTTTGGCTGTAGGTTGAGGCAGCTTGGCTGTAGGTTGAAGCGGTTTGGGTGCAGGATGAAGCAGTTTGGGTGCAGGATGGAGCAATTTTGGTGCAGGAGGAAGCAGTTTGGCTGTAGGTTGAAGCAGTTTGGGTGCAGAATGAAGCAGTTTGGGTCTAGGATGAAGCAGTTTACCCAAGTGCCACTTGTGCACGTGGCCGATGCCACACGTCGTGCTCCAGCCCCCTTGGCACAAAGTCCTGTGCTGCACGGAGGAGAGTTATCGCTGTGAATCGGGCCGTCGGTTCACCAACTGCATGGTGTTTGTCACAGTTCTTCTTCCAGGGGCTAATGCAATGTGACTCTGCCGTATGCATATCTGTAAATTACCATATGATGAATACGGGGCCGTCCTACAGCAAACCCTTTCTCTTGACAAAGTGCCGTGCCTATTCCCAGTTCTCCCCGGCCTCTGTTTTTGTTAATTTTACACTGAAGGATCAACATGCCCGGGATGCACACGTGCATCCATCTCTCTCCCTCTCAAAGGAAATTAGTGCTTTCCTGTCACCGCAGGTGATGTGCGGAGGGGAGGAAGTACACAAACTGATTTATCTGGAGCTGTCAGCTGTTTTGAGGATGTTGACTACTAAGGGTGTCAGCTCCTCCTCAGTAGTTGGCTGACTCTGAAGAAGACCCCATTCCTCATTAAAAGAGCACTGAGCTGCACTTGAAAGTGACTTTCCCACTTGTTCTCCTCTCACAAACATCACAATAACAGATTCGCTGTTTAAAGTGGCATGATCTTCATGCCAGGCCCAGGCAGCTTTGTAAAATACATCTCTGCAGCACTTGGTAGCACCGGTACCATCCATGCAAAATTCATTTGAGGTATAAACTAGAGACTATCATCACAGGCGACAGTTATAGCAAATCAGCACGCTGTGTACGCTTTCATCCTTTATTCACATTATGTATCATAATAAACGTCGTCCTAGCAACACAGTTTGTTGGGATTCAAACACAATATCCCACAATGCCTGGCCACGGGTGGATGTGAGAAATCACGGCTGTACGAGCCTGGTACAGCCTGAAACGGCATCAATGCTTCTTACTATCATTTGGGAGGACTCTTTCCTCCTCCTGCAACCTTGGGAAGGGAACCTGTGTGAACTGGGGGTCCTTAGCAGCGCTGGGAGCTGGATCAAAATGCGTCAAGACTCGAAATCGGAAGGCTTGAGGAGGAAGAGGACGGACTATCGCATGGGAAAACTGAGAAATATTGGGGAAGAAATATTGTTCAGGTACAGGACTGTATCTTCCTTCTTTTTAATAACTGCTTAGTGAAGAAGCACTGCCAAGGTATTGAAAGTGGAAAGAAGAAGAAATCTTAATTTAAAAATATATGGTTTTGGTATACGATTCCACTCAGACCTGAGAGAGACGTTCCCTGAGCAGAATTGGGTGCGATTCATATAACGTTTTGCCAGCCCCTGGGGATGTCACCTCCTTCTGATGTCTCCATTTGCAGGAAAAGCTTTGTTGCAGGAACAGCACCAGGCTCCCACACCGAAGGGCTGAGTTCACTTCCAGACCTATCTTAAAGAATAGGCTGCTAGAAATAAGGAAACATCTTGGAAAAATCATCCTAAGTGTTGCTAAGGTGCACCCAATTTTTGAATGAGCGTGGAACCGCTTTCACAGCGAACCCGATCCGGTGCGTTCAAAAGTAACTGAGTCGGTGAGAGGTGAATGCCAGAGGAGATCAAGTCAACCCTTCCCTGCACAAATCTCTCAGGAGAGGAGGTAACACAGATGAGTTCAGCCTTTACATTAGTAAAGTACCAAGCAAAGGCCTGAAATGGTGAAGTCTGGACCCCGGTCCAGAACAGAGCCCTTGCAACCTGTAGAGAGAGGTTTACATCTCGTCTGGGGATGCCATAAAATAGGACCATTCATCATCCTCAAAGTTTATATCTGTGTCCACAAGCAAAATGTGTAGAAGTTGAGATCCAGAGATGGGTTTTAGGGCTCAACTCTACATAATTCATTGTTGTGGAGCAGTCCTGTAAAAGCAAAATAATTTATCTTGGATTTTAAAGCGTGTGGAGGTTTTGCTGCTGCGGCTGAAAGGACAGTTGGGGTCCTGTGGGTGGGAACTCAGAGAAACACTTAACAACCCAAAGCCTTCGTGGTTATTAATCAGAATTTTGTATACTTTTCAGTTTGCTTCTCCGGGACTGATTCCACTGTGCAATAATTAAAAAGAAACCTGTGCTGACGGCGGCGCCCGCCCCAGCCCGTGGAGCGGTGCCTGGCTGATCCCATTGTCTGCACCCTGAATGCCAAGCCTACAGTTAATAATTAGTTAGCGGCGCTGAAATGAAATGGCACAAGCGATGCTCTGGTACCCTGGCAGAGGCGGCGGCCGAGCCAGCCAGGACTTTGTCATCTTGGCAGGGAGCGGGAGCAATCGGGGCCGTCCCGCGGCCAACACACCGGGCAGGGGGGCTGGCAGCGCGAAAGGGAACGTTTCGCCATCTTCTAGGGGGAAAAAAAAAAGGAAAAGGGACTCATTTTTGGTAGGGAGGTTTCCTGGAAATGTCTCTCAGGTTCATATTTATTGTTTATTGCCCGTAAAACTGTGTTTCTATGCTTCACAAAGCCATCATTTCGATGTAGTCTGCCTAGCCTGAAGTGATAAATGAAAGCAATGAAGGGAGAGGAAGGGTGTTTTGGTGATTAAAACTCCGGATTTGACTTGAGAAAGTAGGTTTCAGCTCCATCTCTGCCACCAACTTTGGGGTGACTTTTGACCAATCGTTTAATCTCTTTGGGCTTATCTAAGCCAGGGAGAACAATGATTTCTCCCTTTTTTTGTGTGTGGGTTTGTTTTCTTTTTTTTTTTTCCTTGTCTGGTTAGGCTGTCCAAGTCTTCCCGTTGAGGATCCTTTTTACTATGTAAAGTGTGACCAAAATGGGCCGCCGCTGTAATTTAAACTCCAATTTCCAGTATTTTAACAACACGTTCATGGATATAGAGAGGGAAAATAGGGTAGTAATTAGAAAGGATGTGAAGGAGGAGAGTATGAATGGTGGCAAATGGTGAACCTCAGAGAAATCCTTTTCTGACTGGAGCAGGTTTATGTCCCTCAGTGGCGATTGAAATTTATATGGGCTGTTATTTTATGGAGGTACTCGTAAAGTGGAGGAAGTGTGGTGGCCTCTAGATGTAGAAGGTCAGAACAGATGATCTAATAGTCCTTTTTAGCCTTAAAACTATGAAGAAAAATGGAGGCTTGAAAATTATTCTTTTATCACAGTTAGATGGGAGAAGGAAAGACGGATGGATGGCAAAGCAAAACCCTAAATTTGGACACTCCCTATCCTTGTCCCTTTGCTCATTCCTGGGTTTCCAACTGGGCCGCGTGTCCCAGGGGTCTCTGAGCCACCTCTCCAAAGGGTGCCTGAAAGGCAACCAAAAAAACCCCTGTTGTCAGGAGGCTTTAATTCACTATTACAGGTGATCACCTCTCCATTGGAAGTGTGAAAGTCCATAAATCAAGAAATGGCTGAAAAGTTCTGCTCTGGTCTTTGCCAGCAGTGAGAGACGGCTCATTTCAACCACGTTTATGTGCCCGTCTTGATTTCTCAAGCCCGTTCCTACTGCGGAACAGGGCACTTCTTGCCACCATCGTCAAGCCAGCCTGGGATCCTCTTTTAATTTTCTCTTTTTCTGCTGACCCTACAATTAAATAGCTCCTGGCGACATGGCGTGGTGGCCATTGTGCCATTGCAAAGGTGACATGCGTGACTGTAGCGGTGTCAGGAGGGACACACGTGGAGATGACCTCCCAAAGCAAAGGCTGCGCTGGCTCGTGGTGCTTGACCGTCCTCCGTAGACCTCCGCTGTGAATTTACCTTAATCTCATTCCAAATCCATTTACGTTCCCAGCCTCCGCAACACGCTGTGCAGTAAGTTGCATAATTTAGTTATTCTTCGTAAAAGTGTTTCTTACGGGCTGTTTTAAACCTGCTGCCTCGTAATTGGGTGCGCCCTAGTTCTTATGCTGCGAGAAATAATGACTAATTCTTTTCTATTTGCTTTCCCTGCGCTGCTCATAATTTTATAGACTTTATTTTGTGTTCTCTGATTTTCCTCTGTCATTTTGTAGCTTGAAGGGCTGCATTTTTTACACAGGTCAGCATAAGGGGAGATAAGGAAGGGATTTGGTGTGTTATTGCAGATCCTGAAATGTAGAAGAAAAATTGAGCATCAGCTGAACCAAAAATGAAATTTTAGATTTTTTTCTGATTAAAAAAAAGGGAGGATTAAAAAAAGAAACTTAAAAGGCCAGTTTGATGTTCAACATTGGTTTCAGAGTTTCATTTCAATGTTGAACCCTTTGGTTTTCATGCAAACTGACAATTGAAGAATATCAAAGTCAAAGAGATTTCATACGAAAGGCTTGAGACGTTTTTGTTTTGAAAGTTGCAAGACGTTTACCTGCTTCTCTGAAATTTTCCTCCTCAACTTGTCCATTTGGTCAAACCAAAACCTATGCGATCAGCCAATCTGCAGACTTTTCACCCAAAATGCTTCTTTTACCCAGGCATAAGGAGAAGGCTGGCTTGACAAATTTAATCTAAACCACACATTTTTGACCGCATATAAAAACTTGTCTAACAAAAATCCATCAAAAATCTTGTGCCAGACAGATTTCCCTTGGATTTTATTTTACGTGCACTAAACACTCCGCAAAACAAAGCCTGTCCAGAAATGTGAATCCGAGGGCTGTTTAGCGCTGTAGATTTACCCCTTGTATAACAATTATGTAAGCACATATGCTAATTGACATCGGATGCGACACTGTGAATATGAGCGGTGTTCGATAACCATCGCAATTTCTCATTTTGCTGCTTTTGGTTGCGTAGGCCAGTGGTCGCACGTAGCAGGACAGACTACAAAACACGCAGCATAGTGGTGCCAAACTACCTGAGGATTATTGCATTCCCCTGCTGGCGAATCGTGCCCGGATCCTCTCGATTTTTCAAGTCTTCGTTTCTTTATTTATGTTTTCTAAGAGGAAGGAACTAATTAATCTTTCTCCCAAAGAAACGCGGGCGCGCACTTGTTCCCACCTGAGTTTTGCTGAGGGGGAATTCCTCACCGTGGCGGTTTTGAGTCCGTGGAAGAGGGTGGGGATGGGTCTGTCTGCTCCTGCTGTCTGTCTGTCTGTCCTGAGGTCCTTTTGGAGACCAGGAGGGTAAAACTTAATTGGCAGGTGGCCATGGGACCCACCAGAGATTTCTTCTCTGCGGCGAGATATTGTCTAGGGTTGTGGTTTTGGTTGACCGTGATGGCACGTGTTAGTTCTATCGAATCTAAGCAACGTTTTGTTTCCCCCCCGTCGTGGTGGTGTTGGACTCAGTCTTAGTCTTTGTATTACGAGTCTGCCTAAAACCTGATTTTTTAGTCATAAACGGAAGATATTATTTAAAAATTAATTCAAAACAGATATATGGACTTCACTAAAATATGCGATATCCAGGGGGAAATGCCCTATATTGTATGCTGGGTTTATTTAGAGTAAGTCTGGTAAGATCAAGGCACATTTTAATATACAAATTATATTTGTTTTTAAGCTACAGTATTCTATCTGGACTCAGCCTGTCTTCATCTTTTTAACCATTAATCTTGCTTTTTGCCCCTAATCCTTTCTTTGCTACAATGAGCTTTCACTATGTGTGTGTGGGGAGGGAAAACCCTATTAGATTATAACATTTTATGAGTTGTCAACGATATAATGACATTAGCCACCTGACTGAGAAGTAAAAACCTTTGTGGTGTCACATAACAGGTTAGAATAGGCTGGTAAGCCCTTGTGAAATAAACAAGGTAAAAAAAAAATAATTAAAAAAAATCCTCCAAAATGTATATTTAAATGGGTGGCTATGAGCCCTCCCTGTTTATTAGAGCACCGAGGGCACGTTAAATATTTTATACGTATATATCTTTCTGTCTCTATAAAATAGGTGCGCACACATCCATCCACACACACACGCATAGTCTTTCAAAATCAGAAAGGTCTCAAATTTAATTGGAATGGAAAATGCTAACTAATTGGCATCCAAATTTGATTTGCTGTAGAAACCTCATATTTGTTTGAAACACAACACTGTGTCTTGGAACACAAGCCCAGTCCTTCAAAAATCATACACGGGAACTGTGGAAGAATCAATTAAAGTTGATTTGGCAGATCTGCTTTTGACAAATATAAAGAAATCTCTGATTAGGCTGAGAAGAAAAGAATCCCTCTCTCGTGCTCTCTCTATTCTCTCCCTCTTTAAAGGCAGGAGATGTCAGAAGGGGGTGGGTAGTGATATGCAAAACACGGCCTCCATAACCAAAGTAGCCTGCAAAATTAGGTGTCAGCATGCAAAGCTTATTGATGTATGAATGCGGAAAATGAAAGCCGGCAGTAGACAGACGGGGCTAAAGGTGAGACAGCCACAGTGAAAGCAGCTGTACATCTACGTCAAGGTGTTGCTATATGAGCCTGCTTTTTTCTGGAGGGCCACAGCCTAACAAGCTGCGCCTGGCCATAAAATGATGAAACAATACAATGTAGGCACACACGGTGCGAATACCAAATAAATTGACTCCGAACCCCCCCCCACGCCCCTTCAAAGTAGGCCTGTGTATTCATTAATAAATTCATATTCTGAGTTTTCAATAAAAGAAGAAAATGCAGTGTAAACTGGAGTTACTTAGTGACACCCAGCTCATTGCTTTTTATTGTTGCTTGCAGCTACGAAGCCTTCGCTGTGCACTAGTAGAATTTATTACTGTCTGTCTTTGTGGCAAGTTGGCGAAGTGAGCCTTTTGAAGAAAATTGACCCACACTTCATGAATATGATGAAAAATGCCAATAACACTACAAAGACAAAGCTCTTGACATCAGCGTGCGAAGAACTAAGAGACGGTAATGAAAATATTGCAATTACAAATCATAGCCCTTCCTCCCCGGCCAAGGGGAGCCCCGAGACCCTGCGAGCTGTGGGGTGGGCTGAAGAGTGGGGGGGCACAGGTTTCACCACCTGGCCCCCTCCCCATCCTCCCTGCTTTGAAGGAGGAAAGGGGTGAGAAGAGGAGAGCGAGCCAAGTGCTTAATCCAACGAGGATTTCCCTCCTAGATGGTTGCGAGCGCTCTCGTTGCTAAGGCACGAGATTAGGAGCCGAGGGGTCCGGCTGGTGCTCGCCCTTCTGCCAGACTCATCCTCCGAGCTCCTGGACACTAATCACTGTCAGATTCTATGCCTCAATTTCCTCCTCTGTAAAATAGTGTTGTTTTTTTCCCTTCTATGCTTTATGAATGTAGCCCACTTGGGCCAGCATCTCCTCCGAGCTACCTCGTTCTGCTCGTGCACATGCGCCCCTCTCGTCTTTCGCTATTGCAGTAATAGCAGTAGGTTAAAAATTAGCATTTTGCAAGCAGGAAAGTCTGCCCCAGTGAAGTGAAAGAGAAAACAAGAAACAACGTGACATGCCAGAGTTCTCCATTTAATTCTTGCCCTGGTGATGAGCAACTCAATGAGTGAAAATATATAAGGAACAAATAGGGCAGGCTTTTTTTTTTCCTCCCAGCAGCTGATGGAGCACGAGAACAAAGCAACTTCAAGACAACAAATGTGAAGGCTAAGAGAAACTGAGCTAAAAAAAAAAAAAATTAAAACCAGCAACGAAAGGTTATTTAGCCCTACGTTGAACATTTGCCACTTTCTGAACTTATTATTCATCAATCAAATTTTCTGTCACCAAGATAAACTGTAAGTGCCAGGCGCTTTGTTTATGCATTCTGCTCTTATATTTATTGTGGAGAGACCTGCTAAAAATCAAATAAAAAGCCAGCATGCTATCTACTAAATTTGTATGTGACAGACATAGGTATATCTTGCCACATTGGAATACTGGTGCCAGAACAAATCAGTTCAGCTTTGCCGTTCTCATGCTCCTCTTGCCGTTTGCAGGAGATGACACTTGTAAATTAAGGCAAACCGTGGCTGTTTTCCTCTGACATGTGGCCGCTGATGAGATAATCATGAAGTCAACCGGAGCAGTTGTGCAGGTCTGGGTGAACTGGTGGGCACCCAAATACAGGCTACTGGGGAACCAGTGGCCCCGGGTGGCCGAACCCTTCCATGGAGCATCCTCCTTAGAGGCACCATGAACCCAACAGGAGGAGATGAACTAAACTGGACGTGATACTGTTTTCCATGTATTATAAATCAAAGTTGCACAGTAAGGTATGAGGAGAAAAGAGATGGAAAAGGAAAGTGAGTAAAGGAGCATCCAAACAGCAGAAGCAGCTACTGTATAGCAGGTGAAAAAGACCAGCAAAATGGACTGACTGTGTCTGAACATCCATCCTTCCAAAGCAACTGCAGATTAGAAACCATTGCCTGTGTTACTTGGCTTTGAAAACAAGGCTGATGCAGAAATGTCCAGGTGAAAATATGAGACCACCACATAGACCAGAATGATACCGGTGTAAAGAACAAAAAACAGGACGGAGCCAGAGCCCGCGAGCAGATTGCCCAGCTATAAAAATCAGCCTTGAAATCCAGAGGAAAGGTTCATCAAAGGCTGGCTGAAGTGCAAAGGTTCAGACCTGACTAAGGAGCAGCTCGGTTTTTGTTGCTCTAGAGCAAGACCCGTCTCCTAAGATCTGAGCGAGAGAATTAACGTTGTTCTCTTGCTCAGCGGAACGAGGCGGTGGCACAGCCTGGCCACAGATGGGGAATCTCACAAGCGGAGATGCAGCCATTAGGTAACATATTGGAGAGACTCTACTGAGCGGGCTGAGTGCCTGGTCTGGGAAAAAAAATGAGGAAAAGAAAACACTGTGTAATTATACAGCCACTCAGTTCTGCCTTCTCATTCCTTGTTTCTGTGGCCATCAATATTAGGCTTCTACGCTGCTTTGCAGAGCATTTTGTGGCTTGTCTCTGTAATGAGTGATGCCTCATATACATTAAATAACCTTCCATAGGAAGCTACAGGTTTCATGCTGGGACAATAATGTTGGGACGCTCATTCCCGCCGCTGGAAACCTGGAAATACGGCCCAGCCTCGTGGTGAGCTGATCCCCAGATCAAAAACTTTCCTTCACCTTGTCCCTGTAGCACGCAAAAAGCACAAATAGCTAATGGGACAATTTATTTGGCATAATTGATTGTGGCTAATGATGACTGGAAATCCAATTGTGACACTGCTGCACTTATCTGCACTTTAGATACAAGGAGATATATTTTTCAGATCTTGGCATGTTTAGCATTTTGGGATGAACAATTTATCTACCTGGGTTCATTCTGCTGCTCCCAGAACTGATTGTATATTAGCGTGTCTCATGAAAATCATGCGTGACATTACTCTTGCATCTATATATTGAAAAGAAATGAAACTGGGGCCGGATAAAAGCCCTTTGAAGTCGGTGGAAATGTCTCCCATCAACTTCAATACGAACAGATGAACATAGAAATATAGGATTGGAAAGGACCTCCTGGGTCACTGAGTCAGTCCTCTGTTGTCCCCCGCGCTTTTCTATATCATCCCTTCTCCACCGGTCATTCCTCTTCAGCCTGCCTGTGTGCTGATGATGTGCTCAGCATATTGCTGGAAATGTTATCAATAATGAGATTTTTGCATTAGAGGTAACCAATGGATCCTGGGTGTTTGATTTGTCAGCTCTTCAGGCACGAACAATTCCCAGTACGTCACCTTAAAAATGCAGTTAGGTGAATGAATGCAGATATCTGGAAGACTGAAAGGGGTGCAGGGCTATCTATATTCAGTCTATGCGTTTGTCAAAACTCTGAATACTCATGGCACGGCTTCCAGTAAGTAGTAGATGGGATTCTTCAGTGGTCCTTGCGGCAAATAGTGGGGACTGATCAAAACAAAACGAAAGGGGCCCACGTTTGTGGCAACATTTCTGGTCTTTAAGTGTTAAAAGTGGTAGGTAAAGGAGGCCCAGGTTCTCTGGATTTTTTTTTTCTGTACAGTATTGTGAATGCTGACAGTGAAAAGAAATTATTGGAAGGTATGACTAGGAAGATTTTGTGCAATTTTATTCACTACCAAATATTTAAAGATAGGAGCGAGGGCTGGAAAGGGTTAAAATTAAAAGCTTTTTCTAAAGCCTGCAATAATAATACAATAGACTGGTGGTAGCCACAGGCAGAATTTACTGTCCTTGGTCTAGTGAACCAGTATTAACCCTTCAAGTGTCCTGGATGGCTCTGCACAGTGTCACTTTCTGCTCCAGTGTATCGATGTATGCTTTCTGTCAGATTGCTCAATTAATTATAATTGTCCTACCTTTAAAGGGATGGCCCTGGGCATACTAGGGGGTGTGGCCCTCATGGGGTTTTATTTCAAGCCATATCCTACTGTCTCCAACTCAGTCAATGAATCTTACTCATCAATATTTAATGACACAAGTGTACCTTCATTTTTTTTCTTTTTTAAAAAATAATTCTTCTCCACAGCTAGACAGGTGCATTGTCTTCCCGTTATGTTTTGCGGACAGCAAAGCTGCTGCCGAGCTCTGTGTTGGCATGTGGGGAACGGGTGGATAGACCCACCAGAAAATGACAGCGGGCGCTACCTGCGTGTTTGAGAAATGGGCATTCCAGACCTTGTGTTCTGCCTCCGAGATGCGACAATAGGCGTCTCGCTACAGGTTCATTACCGAACAGGTATTCATCAGCTTCAAAGCAGCTTTTACCAACTCTGTAGCGCACAGGAAGAAATTGGTTTTCAGGAACAGGGCAGGAGAGACATCTCAAAGGCTCTGCTTATTTTATTCTCTTAGTGCAACCTCAACTGCTCTAAAAGCCACCGGTGACACACTTTGTGCTGTTCACACCTTGGTATAGTCTTGGACAAGAACCACATCCTGCGTATTATTGGTATTTTATGACAAAGTAAAGCAATTTTAAAACATCAGGCTGCCCATCTGCTATGAACTAGTTTTCACAATATTCAAAATAGATGTGTTTCCCTTTCCTGTTTTCATATGAGCAAAATGCAGACCACAGTTAGGTTATGAGACTAGGGGCCAGGAATTTTTCTACTTTTAATCCTGTCTCTGACATTGATTCCTTCATTAGCCTTGGGCAAGTCATTTCACTTGGATATATTCGAATCACCACATCTATAAAATGGAGATGCAGTGAGGTGTCATGGAGATTTATTAGGCTGTGTCTGCAGCATACTTTGAAGAAGTCAAACCGTACACACCTGTTAATGAATGGAATTTTTAAATATGAATGAAAACATTTTCTCGTTCCAGAAGCCCAAGTTCTGACTAAGGGTCCTACAGGCCTATGACTGTTGCCACAGTCAGCAGGTCCCAGTTTACACTTGCTGTGTAAACTCATCAAAGAAAAATCAGCTGAACATTAACATTATGGCAGCTGAATGCCAGGCGATTTCCCAGTCAGAAATGTGTTGTTATTACTGGAGATGGTATTATTGTCCTTATGAAAAACAAACAAACAAAAAAAAACCAAACAGATTTTGCAGTTAAAAAATTTCTAGGAGTAATTTAGAGAGTTGGTGCTTTGGGACTGGTAGATATACAGGGAAATTGGATTCCTGCGTAACTGGATCACTACGAAGTAAAACCTTAATCTTGCGTGAGCGTTTTGCTACCAGCCTCAAAGAAGCCAAGACCTCACCCAGCTTACCAGTGAGCTTTGGGAAGAGGCTTGGAGGCTTCACTAGGGCTTTGGAGCCTTTACACACCAGTGGTTTGGTCCAGGGAAGGTTGATAACCAGTGGAAGCCTGTTTAGCACCTGGCTTGTGGAGGAGCTTGTGAGATGACCTGGTCCCGCTCTGTGCTGGCTGTGCTGAAGGGTTGGCAGAAAGGTGTTAAACGGGACGTGTGGCCCCGTCTGCCGGGCCGCTCTGAGCTGCACACCTGGGTGCGAGGCACAACTCAACTTTGGAACCGAAACACGCTGGTGCCGAATTCGCCTTGTCCTTACTCATGCCGGACTTTCTGCAGGCGAGAATAAATCTCCTGCGTGACTAATCTGTGCATGACTCACCGGCTGTGTCGTAACGCGAACCTCGCAGAACTGTGGGAAACAGCGGTGCGCTGAGGCGTGTTGGAAACGAACGCTGACCCCGCTCAGCAGACAGCAGGTTCACACAGAAACTCAGCGCAGGAGGTGGTTTCGGCAGAGCTGGGACAGCGCAAGCCCAGCGTGGTCCCCGACCCTCCTGTCACCCCCTGCTCCGCCGCTCCTCGGCCAGTCCTGGGGCTGCCAAATGCTGCTTCTTACCGCTTTCCCAGCGTCCCTGCCCAAAGATATCAAATGCTTTTCCTCCTGTGGCGCATTGGCAGTGATGCAGGGTTTTTGAGGAGAGGTGGTGAAGCAAAGTGTTGGTAGTAGAGCTGGGAATGGGAGTCGGTGACGCTGAGCACAGTCTGGAGAGAGGAGGACACCTGGGTTAGGGAACAGATGGGACTGCAGTGGGGTTCCAAGGAGACAGAGCAAGAATAGGAACGATGGCTCTCCAACAGGAGATAAAGTGACCCTAAAAAGGCATGCTGCGATAATAAAATCAGGTTCATTTTAGTCACCCACAGCGGTTTGAATTCAGCTCTTCCCTGTCCAGACGCTGTTTTAATCTCAAGTGAGTCAGAGCACACAGACAACGAGCATAGCTGCGCACTCACGCTGGTTCACAGCCACACCGCCACTTACAGCGTGGTGGAAAAAGTGACCAAGAGGACAACATCAGGCTCTAATGCTGCAGGACATGACCAAGAGGACAGCGTAAGGCTCTAATGCTGCAGGATGTGACCGAGAGGACAGCGTGAGGCTCTAATGCTGCAGGACATGGCGCTGTGCTTGGACCTGAACAAAAGCAATAAGATAACTGCACTGAGGTACGGCCACTCTTGTGTGAGCAGTGACGGCGATAGGCATTTTGCTCAGGAGAATTAGGAAGGAGCATAATGCTCCCAAACACCCTGTGGAGACACACGGAGCAGAGCTGCTTTCTCCTCTTTTGGGGAAGGTTCAGCACGGGTGTCCTAACCACGGGAAACAAGGAACAGGAACCTGGTCCTACCCCTCCAGCCATGCACACTAAAGCATTGCAGCAGAAAGCTCTTCAGCCATATCTGATTTACCTTCCAGCACATGATGGAGAAATTAGCCTCTGGTAGCTGAGGAAGGGGCACATCCATGAGAGGTACGTTCCTCTTCCAGGAGCAGTCTCGTTTCCTCGGTGTGCTGACAGCTTGCTTCTCCAGCCTCTGCTTAACTTGGTAGTCACAACCGAACCCATAATTTCTCCTAGTGTGTAGTATTAAAAAAATCACTTTTTAAAAAGTCAAGAATTTTTCCTGCGTGGTCTAGTTGTAATATGTGTTTTAAAACCTGTGCTCAGGCCTTGCTAAACTCCGAGCACAAAGCAGCTGGGAGTGCTGCAGAGGGAGCTCACTTAGCCAGGGGGAAACGGGTACGGAGCGTGTTTCGTATGGCTTGTTTGCAAACCCCTGTGGCTATTCTGAGGAGAGGCTCCTGGGATTTTATGCAGTCATGTATGTCCCTTCTGACTTGGAAAGATGGATTCTGTCCAGGGTTTGGCTAAAAGCAAGAAAGGAGTGGCCATGTTCAACAGGATGAATTTTGCTGGTTTGGAAATAAAACGCAGCTGACAAAATCACCATCTACTGCCTCCTCACAAAGCTCATCTGCTCATACCCAGATTAAATAAGGAAATTAATGAATGAAAGCAAATGTATGGGCTGTAACAGAGGGAAATCACACAAACAAAAGCGGAGGTTTCCACTTTCCTCAATATCCCACTGTGCCCCAAGTTGCTGCTTGTCTGCTAGGCTTCAGGGTGTTTCTTTTTCTTTTTCTTCTATGAATTTATTGGTGTCATTTTTGCACTGGAAGCCTGTTTCACCGCGTTTCTGGCAAACTCCATTGGTTAGACTTGTTTTACCACATCATGATCTTTTTTTTATAGCCCACATCTGCCAGGAAAACTTTGTCATTCATCATCTTCCTTTCTGCTGCGTGTGTTTCCAGCCAGGCACAAAATGTCCTTGTATTTCTGAAGTAATGTAGAGCCACCTACTCTGGTCCTTGGGCTTCTATACCCACAGTCTAAGTGTTCCAGAAATATGTAATAATACATATAAGATTGTTTAGTGGCTGTTCTGATAAGATGACATTATCCATGGTAGAATTCATGGAGACTTTGCACAAGACCAAAAGGAGGAACAGAAGTCCCTCTCACCATGGTTTTGTGACGGTGTCTTAGTTGCACCATGTTGGACAAAAAGCTTTCTTAAAGTTCTTGTGAATTTTCAGCAAACTTGTTTGGGGTGAATCTGGGCTGATTAGCAATTTGGGAGTTAAATGAAGGTTTTCCGTTACATTTGCTCCAAGACACATCAGCCTTCACGCACAACTCAGAGGATCAATCGTTGTAGTTGCTCCTTGACTGAAGACCTGAAGCCATTTCCCAGCCACAGAGCATTGTGACCACAGCTCTGTTTTCCAGAAATTTGGCCCCAGCTGGACCGAGGTCAGAATTTAATACGTGAGCAACAGGTATGTTCCAGTTGTTCGCTGGAGGTGGATTTGTACTCCTGATTTTCCGTACCCTCTTGACATTTTTGCACTTGTGCGAATGCCTTGAAAGAACAAATTCCCTTTGGCTCTCGTGGGCTCCAGAGGAGGAACCCGCCGAGCGAGCAGAAAGGCAGATGCAGAAGCCAGCGCTGCGCTCTTTGCCACCGGAGTCTGGCTCCCTCCTCTGTATCTCGCTTGTACGGAGACAAATCAAAATTCAGGGACCTGTGCCACACTTTCTTCATAATGCATGTGTACAAATATTTGCATGCCGCAGCGGTTCAAAGGAGCCTGGAGATACGATCTTAACTGTGGTGCTTTCCCAGACCATTGCTGTGCTTTGCGTTTGTGAATAAAGGCAGCAGTGTCTGCAGTCAGGAGATCTCTCATATAGATTTAATCTGGCTGTTCTCCTCCCTGGGGAGCAGAGTTGAGGATCGCGAAGTTCGAGGTAGAGTGTGTTTGAGTTTTGTACGCAGAATAGACAAGGAAATTTGAAGCCTAAATTGCACATTCCAGCCTTCTCATGGAAATGGTGAGCAAAGAGGAAGGGGAGCCTTTAGTACTGAACATGCGCCAATTTTTAAATACCGATACAAATCTAGAGAGTTTATTTATAAACACCACATGTGTGTATGTGCGCACGTGCACACACACGCTTATACATATACATGCCTACGTGTAATGTTTATAAACAGTGTGTCGCATATCTCTCCACGTATAGATTCTATTGATGATTGCTTTATTCATCTTTTGGCGGGCCCATTTAAATGAAAATACATTCCCCGTTTCCTTTGCTACTATAAATTCTGCGCGATGGGGAAGTGGCGAAGAGCACTAGCGATACATCCGTGGAGAAATGCCCTGTTGAGAAGAGGAGTATTATACAGGGAACAATTGACAGCCCTTCACTTCAGTGGGTACATTTCTCTGTACAGCTGCATCACCACTAATGATAAATGAGTAATGTTTGATAGCTGGCTCCGTTGTCTGACAGCTACAGTTTTGGCCAGAGGGCCACGACAGGCTTTAGACTTCTGTTCAAAATGAGTTAAACATATTAGGTATTACGAAGCCACAGAAGCCTCGAGAATGAGTGCTGAAATGAGTTATCAAGGTATGCTCCTGGGTACACAACTTGCAAAGCAGATGTCATTCTAATAATGTGTGATATAGAACATGTCTGGCCTAAACCCTGCTGGATGAAATATGAAGCCCCGTTGGTGATATTTAATACCATTTTATGAGGTGCCATCTTATAAAGACAATGCCCGCCTTATGTGGAATGCTTAAGGTATTTTGCCAAAGGCACTGGGAGGTATCTGAACTAAGTAGAATTTTTATTATTTTATAAGCCTTTACTTTGTAATATTTCTGTTTCTACATTATTGTGGTACTCGCTGCGCTAACCCTTTGTCTAGTGAACTTCATGAGCGGTTTACTGATAGCTTGACTGATAGCCACAGCCGCCTGTGGATGTAAAGGCCAGTTCTTACCTAAATATATTCTTAGCAAAAAAATACAGTAAAATAGAAAGCAGACTTCAAAAGGAAATAAAGCTTTGCAGGAGGCACTCTTGGAAAAGAGGTCCATGGAGCTATGAGATCCAGAGGTTTTGGTGTTTTTTAAAGGAGTGAGGCCTGGGAAGGTTGGGAGTTTGTGTATTACAGCTGCAGGATTCGTTTTGTCTTGAATTCCTGTTGTAAACTTTCACTTCCCATCGAGATTTCTGGATCCCTTTGCTGATATCCCGAGGACGCGTGCCGCATTGCTTAGCTTAAGGAAAATGATGTGTGTTTTCACTCTCCAGTTCTCTCTTTATTTACATCTTTTCATTTAACGCTGCTTTTGTGGAACAAAATTGCCTCCTTGTCCAGGTCCGCTGGAAAGCGGAGGCAGAGTGCAAGCAGTTATTCTGAGCAAATTAGGTATCTCCTTCCTGGGATGCGGAGACAGCACTGACAGTGCCGCTGAGTTAAAGACCCCGGTGGGGGCAATACTGATGTTGCGGCGATGCTGAGTTGGTGCAAATGGGCTCAGCACCGAGATGCCATCGCCTCTGCAGGAGGATCTGGTCCCCTAAACCACTGGAGTGGTTTTCTCCTCATCATCCTGCATCGTTCTGTATCTCACGGTCCTTCTAGTCCGCGGTGCTTCTCTGCTTTGTCTCTCCCGAGCAAATAGTGACCTAGAAAATAGTGACTCCCCGAAATGCTCAGCAGGGACGGCTGATGCGCTTCCAGAGGGAAGATGCAGGGGGGTGGCCCTTGCAGGGCAGGCTGGGACCCCAGTTCTGCTCCCTCGGACTTGTGCTCAGCCATCGTCCGACCTCGTGAACCCCACGGGACTGGGTCCCTGCAACCACTCCTGCCCATCGGCTTGTCTGAATAAACATCAGCGCTACAGAAATTGCTCGGTTTGGTGTGCCAGTGACCGCCGTGTACAATTTCCAGCTTGAAAGATGTCTCTGCGCTAAAATATGTGGCGGTTCTTACTCTTAATCCTAACACTCTTCTTCTGTCTCCCTCACTAAGTGATCTCTTAATGTGTGGTAGTGCAGCCTGATGCGTGGAGGTGTTAGGTTAATTCCCTTTGATAAAACCTTACTAACTTTTTTTTTGCCCTTGAAAAACTTGCTTTCTCTTCCAAATGCATCATCCTGTGAGCCCAAGGTTCACAGATATTCAGATTCATCTTCCTTTATACCATAAACATGCCAGATAGATATAATCCATTTGGACACTGGCAAGTGATGACTATCAGAGGCAGAATGGGTACTGAGGGGCCCATAGTTATACAGTAACATCAGCCTGGCAGCAGCTCATTCATCGTGCTCGATGATCTGTCCATCTCCCTGCCTATGGCTTGTAGCACATAAAATACAGATGAAAAGTCAGACCAAATATTCTGTGCGCAATGCTCTTTGCATCTCACCCGGCTTTTCTAGCCTGGGTTTTAAATGTGGTCCAGCTGTCCGGACAAGATCCTGCTTTTGGAAAGAAGCGTGTCTTAGAAATTCCTGAAAGTCGCTGCTCAGTGTGTGACATGTCAAGTTGCATCTGCTGTGTCACAAAACATCAGCGTGTTGCGAAAGACCATAATGAAAGGTGACAAGATACGCTGTAAACAGTTTCAGTCGATGTTTTTTCTTTATCCCAGAGCAAATTTCGTGCGATATTACGATTGCATAGAGGGTTTGGCTTCTGTTTCGTCACTCAGCGGAACTTTTGCCCGTGGCGATCAGCCGAATGACCCTGAACATTTTGGGCATGGAGGTGGGTTGACCGGCGAGCCGATGTTTGCCAAGCGCTCTCGGGATCCGTGCCGGCACACGGGGCGGTGGGGCTGCGCTCGGGGTCGGGAGCACGGGGTGGCATTTCCCTCTCAGCCCCGGCTCTGTCCCACCGCCCACGCAGGTGCCGCGTGGGGAATTTCCCCCTTGTCCCCCCATCACACGTGTGCGCGGGGCTCCCCGAAAGGACCGATGTGGTAACGTCAGGGTTCCCAGGGGCGCTTCATGGGGTTTTCTTGCCTTTCGGAGAAAGCTCGTAAACTCGTTTGCAAATCCTCCGTTTGAGCTGTACAGGTGGCTCGTGTTTATCGAGGTTTTCTACTAGGAGCTCATTTCCTTAAAATCTGTCCTTATGTTTGCTAAAATCCACACAGTCCTTGTTCCAGGCTGTGTGAGGCTTTTAGCTCCTTTTCCCTCTCAGCATTTTTTTTTGCCTATATTGTTGCAGGAGCCGAATGGGGAAATGCACAGAGCCGGGAGATTAAAGATGTAAATTTTATAAACAGAAATCAAAGGTCCTAAATCCTGAGCAAAGAAAAGCCAACGTAAGTATGAACATTAAAAAACATACATAAATAGTACTTCAAGGCTGAATGTGTTAAATTATTCAACAGTTAAGTCATAAGTGTTCTTAAACTTAAGTATAAAAATGCCCTTGACAATATTTCATAGCTGTGCATTTCTTTAAAATATTTAGCATTCTCATTAAAGAGAATGACTTCATTTTATATATTAGTTACACTCCTGCTTGTTAATATGAAGGAATTTAGTAGCAAAGAGCATTCTTATGTATATAAGCCGAAGACAATTTACATATAAAGTTGGACGACTATTCACTTTTTATTTATTCCTGGATCATCTGCATCCACGCATAGCTATAGAGCATTTAAACAAATTTGTTCCTTAATGTGTAGTATTAATATCTCCTGCCCCAAAATATCATTTGCTAATGCCATCGCAAAGACAGGTTCATTCAAAGCTACATGAAAGTTCTTGCCTTTGAAAGACTTAATGAACCTTACATTTTTGGTATAGCGCACAGTGTAATGCCTATTACATATTCATTGCCAGAATGGAAGATTTCCTTTAACTCTGAGCTTCCTGGTCTAGTTCACTGTAAAACATTGTCAAAAGTCACAAGAGACTTTCGCTGAAAATTGTGACTCTTGATAGCAGGATGTAATGGGGAGGTTTAGAATAGAAGAACCTGTAGTATATGGGCCCAGGGGGAATCGTTCTGACAGACAAATGGATGGATAATACAGTTTTTGACATAATGGGATGAAAAAGTTTATGCCAGAAAGAACTGAATTAAAGTTATTACTTTAAGGAAATTCTGGAGTTCTCAAGACCGGCGGTATTACCTGCGTGCATTTCATCTTACTGCATCTCTGCATAACAGGTTTTTAAACAGGGTTGGGTTTGAATTGATTTATAGCCTTACTAACAAACCTGCAGTAGAAAATACAGTTGCTTTCTTGGAAGTAACCCCAGTAACATCATTTTACGGGGTGTTTTTTTGAGATCTGTCCGGTTTTTAAAGTCCTGCATAATCAGTTTGCTTCTCGACTCCCTTTTATAAGGACAGCACAACAAAAAGGGCTATTATTCTGAGTTTTCTCTAGAATAGTGGGAGGTTGCATAGAGCTATATTATTTTGTGTACATTTCTTTTTCTCACTGTTTTGTGAACTTTGGAAGTTTGCAGCTCCGAGATCCCGGAGCGCTGGTGAGACACAGAAATCAGCTGATGCAGAAACTGCTGCAAGATCAAGGCCTTAGTTCATCAAGGCCATCCAAAAAGGACTGTACGTTTTTTCTCCTTGTTATTTTTAGGCGATCACGGGGCCGAGCTGTCAATCAGACGCGTTTTTGGGGGTGTTGCGTACATGTGCACCCAAGGGTTTGACCGCAGGTCTCTGGAGAGGGGATGGTGCAATAACAGCCTCTCCACCCCGAAGCCTCCGCTCGGGCTGCGTTTCATTTTATCTGGCACTGACTGAGCCGACGGGTAAAATGCAGAAATAAGGACGGCGGAGGGAGGCCCCTCATAATGGCAAAGATGAAAAATGTGTTAGTGCGGAACAATGGAATGATGGTAAATCTGAGATGTAGGCACCAGTCACCACTTGTACCACGCTGTTGTCAGAAGTGTGTTGAGATATCTGAGAGAGCAGGCTGAGAAAGAGAAGCTAATTATACCACATTATTCACTTCTGCTCATTAGGTATAGTACAAAGGCCCTGCTTTTTATGTATATGTTAAAGTGCCGAGGACTACGGGAATAGATAACTTAGTGTTTCTTTTGTCTCGCCAGTGGGTCGGCTCAGGCAGAAAAATTGTGTTTTTACGGACTTGTGACTTGCTGATGTCCGTCCCTGGGTCACATTGTCCCCTCGTGCTGCCACTTGCCCCTCGTCATCCAAAGACCGCAGACAACTGCCCCCTCTCCAGTGGAGTGTCAATGACATGAGTTCAGCTGTTTAAAAAACTTTGTATATGTGGTATGTATAATGCATTCGCGCTTGGGCGTTTCACCTGCCTCAAAATGAGCCGTTAGGAAAAGATGAACGGGAAGGCAGAGGCTTGGTTTATTGAAATTATTTATATATGAGAAATACCTGACTTTCAAAATTCACAGCTCTTTTACGCTCAAGTCACAATGAACACATTAAATCTGAGAGGAACAGGTATTGCACTTCTGCACTAAGGTGAACGGAATCAAACCTGGGCATCGAAATCTACCCTTCTCCACGATGAAAATCACCTTGCTCTTCTAATTATGAGCATCACAAAAGTCACAGCTTCAGAGAAATACCCTGCAGCTACACAAAAGGAGAGACTGGAGAAGCACACAGCTACCAATAAGTGGCACTGAGCATCTACTCCATTTCTCACACAGGTTGGCATATCTCTCAGTGGTCCATCTGGTAGAATTGGATGGCATTTATCAGGAAATAATCCAATTGTGGCATGCCAAAACCTGAACATGAAAAGTACTTGTGCCTAGTGTCAATCATTCACCCTCTGACAGTTCAATAAACATCCTTTCTGTGATGGTTTTCAGGAACACTGACACCCAAAATGCTGGAAACAATGCCAGAGATGGAAATGACAATGCTTCTGTGAAACATCAAAAGGGACCGACACAACCTGGCATGGGTTTTGCCAAGTGTTGCTTAGCAATGCAGTGTAATTGTGGGCCGCTGGCGTGTCAGGATTAGCCGCGAAGGGAGCGATATTCACACCTTTGCTGAAAACGCGTCCTCCCCAAATAAAGAAGCACAAAGTAGGGATGTGCAGCATCAGCAGGAGGAGGGGATGCTGCAGCCACAATACACACATACATATATATATATAAAATAATGTATATTTTTGGCTTCTGAAAAGCCATCTGCCCTCGCCCGTTGTCTTCCTCGAGCATGGAAAAATAAAGCATCTTGTCCCAGCACCACCAGGACACAGACCCGTCCTGCCCAGCGCATGGTCTCCGAGAGTATGAGGAGGTTTCATGGCCCAGAGGGGGCCAAACTTTGCTCCCAGCAGCTCTTGCAGGACGTACGTGATTAGACCCGGACTAGCTTGGCCGCTGGCACCCAGAGGATAGTGACAAAAGCCCTGAAACTGAGAGGCGAATAGCCAATGTCACTCCTAAGGAAGTGCAAAATAGGGACAGTCTTTTAACAGCATAACTGGTGGTAGTAAGAGCAACCTGATGTAGTTGATGATGTCCCTGGTCATCGCAGGGAGGTTGGACTAGGTGACCTCTGAAGGCCCTTTCCAACTCAAACTATTCTATGATTCTATTCGATGATTCTGTAAGAAGATGCAAGGAGCTGCTGGTAACAAAGGAAAAAACTTGTTCACTGGCCGAATTTCCCAAGCGAGCCCCTCTCCCAGGTGCCTGGATGTAGCCCACATCTGCAGCCGCCCCCATTCCACCCCATGAGGGATCCTGAAGGGCAAATGCAGCATTTCCAGAAGAACAAAGAGCGCTCCGTGGCTGGAGGGAAAATGTACTGTTTTATATTGACAGTGCCACTTTGCCACTGAGGAGGAAACTGAGTTGAGGCAAGTGAAATAACTTGCCCGAAGCCACCGACAGACCTGGGAACCAAACTCTGGCCTCCTTAATGTGCCAAATCCTGGAACAGAGGCTCACAAGGTCTAACCAAATCGCCTTTTATCTGCGTGCCTGGCAAACGGGAGTGGGCGGAACGTCTGCATATCAAATAAGGGGGTTTTGTCTGTCTTGAAATTCAGGGTTTTCAGATCCAGGAATCAGTGGATGCCTGGAGCACATAAACTTGTGGTTTTTTGGTGTGGCGAGGACAGACCTGCAGGTCCAAATGCAGATGTGCCAGCCAAGCCCGTCCAAAGAGACGTGCTGGGAACTGCTGCCGGTCCGGAGCTCGGGGGGAAGCGACTGCCCGGGGAGACACTCCTGGGGCACCATGGGTTCGCTGCTACTCCTTGTGCCTCAGGGCTGTCTCGTCCGTCAGTGACTGCGAGGCTGCAAATATCATGGAGAAGGCGCTTGTGAACAGACAGAGTCCTCTGAACAGAAATCTTGAGGTGTGCAGATTCTTATATATACTTATGTCAGTTTTCCAGGGAGAAGTGCAAGCTAACTCCATCAGTGCCTTTGAGCCTTGGCTTGTTAATTGGCATTACTTCTAATTCCCAGCTATATTTTAAGGTATGAACCTAAGGAATTTTAAAGTCATTATGTGGGTGAGGGACTGATAAAAATAAATCCTTCAGGTTTGAAAGTGGCAGAGAGGGAATAAAAGGTGTTAAGAAATCCAGGAGTTTTCAGCCAATTGGTTCAAAAAAGCATCCAGGTGGACTGCAGCTCCTGGAGAAAGGTCACTGATACTACTCTGGGTACCTCTTTTTATGAACTTTATGCATCACATAAAATAAATTTAAAGCAGTTTAATTTAACAGTCTAATTAGTCATGGCTTTTTCATCTTGTCTATTTAACTATACACGGAACAAAGAGAAAGACACAGGGCCAAATTCAGAGCTGGCACAGATCAGCCCTGCAAGTCAAGGAAGCCGTTCCTGCTCATCCAGGGCTGAACGCAGATGCCGGTGGCCAAATTCATCCCTGGGGATAACAGCCCTAATGTCTGGAGATTTGCACCGCAGATGAATTTGGCTGCCAGGAATTAACTCTCTGCAGAGCAGATCCTTGGGTCTCGGCATTCAGAGCTTGAGCCAGGAGAGCTGAAATGTGGGTAGAACACTTGGGAGAAATGGTTTAAAGGTTTGAGACAGTTTGGAGCAAAACTCCCCTGTGTGTTGGCTTTGCAAAGACTCGTGCAAGCGTTTTCCTTCACTTCAGTCCGCTTAATTTACACCCCGCTCCGCTTTAAGTTTCAGTGTTCATATAATCTCACGATCTCAGGCAAACAGCAGTCCCATGAGCGCATCCTCCACTGGAAATGAGTGTCTCCCTGCTGCTTTTGATGTGGTTATACTGGTTATACCATTATCCTAAATCACACCTTGTTCTTCAGCTCAGGTGCGCAAACCCACAACACTCACCAGGTCTTGGTGCAGAAACATAAATTGATCCACGTTTATGGAGGTGATGTTTCTTAGCAGATTTCCAGCTCATAAAGTCTTAGGCCAGCTAAACCCAGACCTCTGTAGAGTCTGATATTGGGGAGGGTTGTGATTCCGCTGCCAGCTTTCATTAATGAAACAAATTATTTTTCAAATGGTGTAGATTCTGGCAGAAATTAGTCTCCGTTGGCTGAGGCATGGGTCTCATTTACTTCGTGGTGTTCTTTTGTAAGAGCGTGTACCAGGGACAGGTTGTCATCTGATGGTGGCAGACAGCAGAGGGGCTTGGGGGGGACCGAGGTGGCTTAGCCATGTGTCACCCCAACCCCGAGTGACAGAAGTCCCTTCCAAAGGGGCTCCCGCAAGTAACCGCTCCCCCAGCCAAAACCAACTACGACAAACACCACAAACACAACAAAGAAATTCAAATATATCTTAAACCACCTAATAATTAACCGTGTTCAATTAGTCTCCAGGGTTCTCCGTGCTGCTGTGTGGTCTCCCTGGAGGCACTGCCAGCACCACAGCGATGAGTTAATGAGTTCTGGTTGTGTCTTGTCCGCAGATTCGGCTGCCTCGCCGCGCTGCTCCTCCGGCCCAGCGTTCCTGGGAAGATCACCCCATTCCGAGGCCTTTCTCCTTCTTCGTGCTGGAACCTGGTAAGACCCTCGGTTTCCACCTGCGTGGATGCGGGGCTCGGCAGGGTGTCACCCCATGTCCCCTCCTGGGCACCCTGACCAGACTGAGCTCTCCCTTGTCTGTTTTTTTGTGGGGTGCAGGTCCCCGCATCTGTCACATGAAGCTTAGGTCTCCATTTTCACAATATAGTTTCAAGAGAATGACTTAATCCTCTCTTTGGAGGGTCTGTAGGCACTTAGGTCTAGCAGCTGTTTAAGTTATTCCTATTTCTTCTGAAGCTTGGTGTCATCAGGCTGTCAGGCCTTTTTCACATCTTTCCCTTTCCTTTAATTCGCATTTCACTCGACATTTGCTTAGCAACACACTTCTCAAAGTTTCTTGAAGCTCTGATTATACTTTTATCCACCTTTTCTTCAGATTCAACCAGCACCTTTGCAGACCCTGCACCTCTACAACGTCAGGAAATTGTATTTCCCCGTGAGATGCCTCACAATCCAAGTATCGCAGGAGTCTCACAGTTTTTTCTGGACACGATTCATTCCTTTGTGTGGTAAATTTTAATTGTTTTATCAAGGTGGGGGTTGGTTGGTTGGGGATTTTTGGGGGTTTTTTGTGTGTTTTTGTTGTTTTGGTTTTTTTGTTGTTCTTTTGATGGGTGGCGGTTTGGTGGTGTTTCGTTTTGTTTAAAGGGTGGGGTTTTTTTGGCTTTTGTTTGATTGGTTGGTTTTGTTGGGGTTTTTTTTTGCTTTTTTTCCTGAGTTTTCCAATCTCCCTGCTGTTTTGCCCCAAATCCCAGCCATAACGTTTGCTCTAATACGGGACTGTCACGTTGGTGTTGCAACCTCACGTTCCTGTCAGGCTCCTGTACCACTCCAGATGGAGTTTGTGCCACGTTATTGTTCTCTATTGAAAAATAAGATCTTGACAAATTGCATCTCGAGAGAGAGCGGGAGGCCAAGAGAGTGGAAGGCGCAGTGGGTGAGAGGCTGAGAGAGCGGGAAGCCCAGTGAGCGGGAAGCGCCTCCACTGTACTTTTCCTGTTTTTCACCTAAATACTCGTTTTCCCACCCAGCACCGCACGCCTGAGGTGAAGGCCGGGCCAGGCCCAGCTCAGCCCGCTGCAGCTCCAAAAGGCTCATAACCCCAGACTTGAGTCTAATCAGGCAGCATCTGATATTAATCACGAGAGTTCTTCCCTCTACCCACCCACAGAGATAAATGCAGAGGAGCCAATTTGGTAATTGCCCTGAGTCCTGGTGCACTTCCCGGGCCAGGATAAGGCCGGGTGAGGGAATATTTGCTGAGATGGGGACTGAGCACTTACTGCTCAGTCTGATAAAGATACTGGGATCTCTTTAATGGGGCAGAGCCAGGGAACGAAGTGTTAGAAAAGGGCCTGGTGAGAGAGGTGGGCTGGGAAGGGCCCGGGGAGGTCGTCACAGGTGAACGTGATGGTGTCATAATAAAGGGAGGGGAAACCCCTGCTATGGCTTTGTGTTGACTCCCTCTTCCTTTCAGACCTGCTGCTGGGGTTTCCTATGGCTCCCTCATCCCAGAAAGATGAGGGGTAACCATTTTGATCGTCACCCTTGAGCCAGCTGCCCCTCAGATGCAATATTGTGATGGCGACCCAGCTGATGCCGCCATTTCCCAAAGGTGAGGCGCTCTTGTTTGTTTTTGCTAATGTACAACGTTGTTGCAGGACATATGTTGCTGTGTTATTGAAGACACTGCGGTGTAAACAGAAATAAAGGGTGGGGTGGGAGCAGAGGTGCCATTTGAAGTCAGTTGGTGCTTTCCTGGCCATGGGTAGGCAGAGGGGGAAAAACAGCCTTGGCACCTGTTAGTGGCCATTAAAAACTCCCATGTTCTGCTAATCTGTGCTCGTAAAAAGGCCATCTGCTAATGCTCAAAGGTCATTAAGTTACCAGCCCTGTTTACTCCTCTCTCATTGCTGGGCCAAGCCTTTCTGAGAAAAGAGGGCTTAAATGGTTATTATGGTGGCGCCTGCTCATGCTGCCGGATGGTTAAGGGTCTGTCACTATTTTCATTAGACAGCCAGACTTTCAGGGCTTTTTTTAACTTGGCTATTAAAGTGTCTGCTTCTCGGTGCCTGTGCAGGCTCTGGTGTAGCCTGGAAGGTTTCAGGGACAGAGGGAGTTCTTGTAGGTGTGTTTTTTTCAAAGTTTTTATTTTAAGAAATCAAATCTGCTTCTGTTTTAATTTGAGGAATCGAGAAGTCCAGCAAGCTTTGGTCTGGGGTGCTCTGGCAGTGCTGCTTCAACTCAGCCGTGGCTGCACTTAGGAGAGGGAAGTTTTGTGTTGAATTGGTTTATGGTGGAATTGTTTATTGCTTTTATATTTTCATTACAAGAATCAAATAGTTTTTAGAAACGTAGAAAACATGAGAATTTTATGTGCAGTTCTAAGGGCTACTTTTTTTCCTAGAGGTCTTGCTGGGGGGCGGGTTACGTGAGTCAGCAGGATGATTGTAGAAATGAGACTGTGTCCCCAAGCAGGCGGCATTTGTTTCATGTGGTCCGGGTGGTACAGGTGGGTTAGGGAAGAAGCTGAGGCCTGAATTGCCTCCGTTTCATAGGTTTCAGTCAAACCTTTAAGGTTACATTAACATAGTTTTCTTGTGATTAAATGGAGCTATCAAAAACTTCGATAATTCTTTTTTCCTTCTGAGACTTCCCAGTGATAAAATGAGATGTAGCTGCTTAAGTTTTTATCCTTCGTTTCTGATAATGATGGAGTCTGTCTCATAAAAACCTGCCTTTTATCTTCCCCAATTAGCTGAGCCGCTGCACCCTTGTGCTGCTAAGTCCTGGGCGCGCTGCGGCCTCTTCCCAAGCGCCTTCTCCCCAGCCTGTCCGCACCAGCCGCCCTCCCGTCCCCGCTCCCATTGGCATCAGTTTAATCTTCTGCTTTTTCTGCCTAATGTAAAGAGGAAACCTGGGTCAATGAATAATGGAAGCTCACTCAAAACCTCAACGCTTACAGTTCAGTCTCTGCCGCCTTCTATTTTAAATGGAGGTTCTCTCATGTATCCGTTGAATATTTTTAATTTTTTGGGGGGTGGGGGGGAGGGCGTTAATGCATTCAGACTTTCCTCTGTGGATTTCATGGGGTTTTTCATCCAGGATTTAAGGGAAATTCATTCTGATGCCTGCGATTCACTTTCTTCAGATTGTTTTTATTTCTGTTCTGACTGAGCTCCACAGCCAGATGGGAACAGGGCACTGTTGTACTGGCCACTGTGTGTAAATAAGGAATAAATAAGGAATACGGACTGCCTTGGGGAGCTAGGAATCGCAAAAGGGCATGCAAAACAGAGGGAAGGAGTTATCTTCCCTCTTTGTTTTCTAAAACAGCTTTTCCAAACTATGATGCTGAACTTAAAAAAAAGAAAAGCTCTCCCTTACTCAGCAGAGATGGTTTTTTACCAGAACCCTCTTCTCACCAGCCAGTCCTTCTTAAATCTGTAACAACCCAACAGGTAGTTAAAATAGTCCTGACTAATTGTAACCAGGACTGCTGGCTTCTCCTGAGCTATTGTTCTGATTATGCACCACAGCCAAAAGCTTCGGGAGGTATATAGAGAAAGTAGTTTGTGTAAGAACTTAAACAAGAACAACTACTGGCCTGGGTTGCGTGTGTGGTGTGTGTGTGTTTTTTTTTTTTTATTAAACTGCTATAAAAGCAGGCCCTGCATCTCTGCTGCAGATGTGTCACAGTCCCCTGCTCCACTGCTTCCTATCCAACTATTTTTAAGCTTATTAAACAGCAGAGAGAGCCTTTGGCTGAGGTGATGGAGCTCCCCGACTCTCATTATAAACTTTCTTTGGTTTATGTCTGTCTCTCAAGTGTCACTCTGCAACACGGGAGGCTTCACTTGGCCATAATCTGAGTACAGATCTATGTTGTAGCAGTGGGTGGCTTTAAAGGAGGCTGAGGCTGGTGGTTGGACGTGACAAAAGCCAAGTGTTATCTAAATTATTATAAAGCGGACAATAATTAGGAGTGATCAGAGGAGGATGGTGAATAGTGGATCTCTCCAATCCACAGATTGGGACATGACTGTAGCTGGGTTTTCCTGTCATGGGCTGGATCATCGGTTGATATAACACAGCGTTGCTGCTTTGACTTAATGAGAAGACTGAATTCCGGCATGTGTTAAAAGTTGAGGGTTTCACTCAGATTTTTTTGAAACACATAGAAGTGATAAAGTTTGTACAGCCTCATGCCACTGTTCTAACATCTCACACCACTATTCTTGAATCTATGGTTTTAGGAGCTGTCTTTTTTAAAAATAAGGTCTTTAAAAACATTTCAATTCTTTTATTTTGTGTTTGTTTTGTGGTTTTCATGATAGGTAGGAAGCCAAGCCTGGGACTCTCTGGGACAAGAGACTATGGGAGGAATTGTCTTGTGGTCGGTACAGTAAGGTATTGGGAAAGGCAATGCCACAGCGAACAGCCGTTCTCAGTGCTGGCGTGGTGGGAAATGCCATTTTCCTTCCCTCTTTATCTGTCTGCTTGAACCAAGTACTACTAAAAAAGGTGTTTCATATTTCTGCAGGAGTCAGTACTTAAAATATTTTGGTTCCTTATAGCTAGTGCCACAGTCTGCTTTGGTAGTACGCAGGAAGGCAAACGGGAAGAGACGGCAAACACAGGCAATTCCCCACGTGTTGTGTGTTGTCGAGGATGTAAAGGGGAGGAGGCAGAAATTTGTTGGGATTCTTGCTCAGCACACGCAGCGAGTTGGCAAGTTTTGGAGTTGAAGGAAAAATATTTTGCCTGGGGAAGGGTGAGGGATTTCGCTTTGCGGATATGCTTCTATTTTCCTGCATTTATTTATTTATCTCTTGCTTAGGAGTGTTGGGTAGGTCTGCTCCATAGGATTAAATCATATCCCAAACCTTCCTGGATTTGTGACAGTACAAACATTATTGGATTTAGTTCCCTTCTGCTTATCCACCTCCCGTCTTCCAAGATCCCCATTATTATTATAATAATACCCACAAAACTCCTGCTCTGAGATCAGAGGGTTTTTCAAGTGCCAAAGCGATCAACAAAACATACCTGGTCCTTTTAATCTCCTTTAATCCCATCATGAGGGACTATCCCAATAAATGATCACGTATCCAAAAATTCTTTCAGTGTAATGACACTTGATTTTTTTTTTTTAGCTCTAGGTTTTCATGAAACTGTCTCAGATATGAAAGAAGATGTACTGGGACCTTCTTTTGCCATCAATAAAATAAAAGTTTGGGTTGAAAAATTATCTTATGGAATAAAATAGAATAACAAAAATCCATCATTATCTATGTTTCAGAAAAAGATTGTGTTTTGTTTAGCATTTTAGTTAGAAATGATGTATGACTACATCATAAAACACTTATATTAAAAAGATCTTCTCACCCTGAATTCAAAATATATATTGTACTCTCTTATCATCCAGTCATTTCAGAGTGAAAGTTAAAAATGCCCATCCTGTGGTAGTAGTCACCGGTATTATATCTTATAGCTGATATATTCTTCTAATACTTTTACTTAAAAGGCCTATTACTCAGGGCTTGTGAGCATAGACATTTATTTTCTTATTGAAAATGGTAATGCCGTGGGTCGTGCTTTATATTTACATCAGCATTTCTGGTTTTCCCCTGGGCTGCTGAAGGTCAGCCCACCTCGGGCTCTGAAGTTTGGGTCGTGTCTGTGGACCTTGTTGGAGGCGGGAAAATCTGTCCACGGGGTAAGAAGAAGCAGAGAACAGGAGCTTGTATCATTTTGTCAATGCATGGTCTATATTTTCTGTTTGGTTCTTTTTTGTGCATATGCAGAACAACACTTAATTTTAAATAAAATCAAGTGTTTGTAGAACAAAGAGTGGCCCATGCCATGGAGCAGAGTCTTGAGGATTGAGTTGTCCAGGAGTTTTCACAAAAATCAGTGTATCGGGAACAGGCACCGTAACAAAAAGCAGGACTCTGCAACGTCCTGGTTTGATGTTTTAGAGATGAAACGTTTCTCCTGCCTGAGGTATAAATTTTGGCTTGGGTGAGAGAGCCTGACCCGAAAGCGAAGATGCTGGGACCCAGATTCCTGTTACTGGTTTGAACCATGCAGAGCAGAGACTTATAACTGACTTTGTGTCCTAAGTGAATACTCTCACTGCTGAAAAGTGACTGTTGTGAGGAGAAGAAGGAAAAAAGAGAGTTTTTTCTCGTGCTGAGGTTTTTGGTTTGTTTCATTTTGTTTTTTCTCCTAAAGAATCTGCATCAATGCAGAATATCAGCATCCCTGAAAATTCAAACTTTCACCAGGACGGAAAAAAACCCCTTTTTTCCCCCACAGACTGAGAAGAGTTTTTGACTCAAGTTGTAGGAGCGTGTAAGGCAGAATTGGGTAAAATCAGGCCAGTCTGTTTTGTGGGAAAGCAAATGCTGCAGGGGAGGGAACTCTGCGAAGTCACCAACCTGAATACTCCTCTCTGGCCTGCAGAACAATTTACTGAAGGAGCGGTTAAATGGCACAGATTAAGCTCATTAATGGTTCAGATATTTGCTTGGTTTATACAATACTGTCCAGCAAATCATATTGATGTTTGACAGAATTATTGTCATTATTTATTTTGCTATAAGCGAGATTTATAGGTATTTGTAGCTTTTGTAAGGCTAAACATAAGAAACATTAATAGCTTTACTAATTATATCACTGCTTTAGAGATATAAATAGTGATAAAAATGCCAAGTAAAGTGAGCTAGTAAAACATTTTAAAGAGAATTTTAAAGTGAGTTACTGATTGATGATCCCTTGGGTGAGTCTTAACTTTTGAACGTGAGAGCGGAGTTTCCCACCAGGGCACCAGAGCCTTTTACCTCCATCAACTCTTTGAGGAGAGACGAGGAAGAACAGCAGTTGTATTGAACGACTGATGGTTAAATCAGATTGCGTAATCTGGAAAATATTGAAATCCTATAATAGCATAAACTGAGGCTGAACTTATTACAGCACAACAGGTTTGGGGTTGTTTATTTTCACCTTTACCTTGTCCTCAACCCGTCCTGCATCCTGGATGGTTTATCTGTACTTCTTTCTTAGTCCATATTAAAATTGCAACCTCTTTAGAGCAGGAGCTGCCTTCTCCCTCTGTCTTTTTGCAGATGTGTACAGATCCTGGCACACCACAGCTCTGGTGAGGAATTTCGGGTCCTAGGAACAATATCAACAATAATTTCATGGCTGTTAAAACAAACTCATCTTTAATTGGTGAACAGCACCTGTACAGGGCTATATACAAATGAAAGGTGTGAGTTTTTTACACACCTGTCAAATGAAAAATGTGTTTCCCTAACTATTGATCCTGGGTTTGCTGTGAGCACCCTTTTAAGGAAGGAGATAATGAGTGAGAAAAGAGTTAATAAATGTTCCGCCGCTACCGCAAGCATGAATGGAAATCCATCATCTAAGTGCCGGATGGGCTCTGGACGATAATCCGAGCCTGTTTGACCATGGTTGGTGCCACCGGGAAGAAACCTGCGGGGCCCTGGGAGCTGCCATCCTTGGGGACGGTGCGCGGCTCCCTGCGTTTCTCTGATACGTGGCGTTGTAAAGCCCCGAGTTTTAGTTTTCACTGAGTTTATTAATGACCTTTTTAAACTCCCTTGAAGCTGGCGGAGAGACTCGCAGTCTCTGATGGCCTGGGGATGGGATTGCTGCGGAAATTTCTTGGAGTGAACCACCACTGGGAGGTTTCTCCCAGGTGGGGAAAAAACAATTTTCCTTTTTTTTGTTTTTTTTTTGTGTTTTTTTTTTTTTTATTCCTTTCTTGCACTTTCTGATAAGTTGGTCTTCCTGACACAGCTGTGAATAGTGTATTGTGGATGTTCCCAGGAGGAGAAAGTTGAGGCCCACTTATCTGTGGGCTCGTCGCTGTTTGGGGTGGGCATGAGGGCGGTGGATTATGGCCAAAACTTTAGAGCAACGCACACCAGGCTTGTCATGAAGATGGGGAACGTGATCCTGAACCCACTGAAATCCTCGGTTTTTGGGGCTGTCTCCTTGCAGGCTGAGAACAGGCCAAGCAAGAGATTGTGGGACTTGTAGTCCTCGTTGGGAAATGGGGATGATGCATCTCCACTGAGCCTGGGAGAGCTGAAAAGGTTTGGTGTTGGCACCCAGACACTCACCCTCACCCCAGGAGCATCTTGGCTGTGCAAAGCAATGGGGAAGTCTTGTATGAACCAGATTTGGAAGATTTCTGAAGTTTCTTTCTAGTCACGCTGTGAATATCACAGGGGCTGTTCTCCCTTTGATCCCAAACTAGAGGTGAAAGGAACAATTCACACACATTTTTGAACCGTAAAAAACATGTGGCTTGACATTGGTTCCAGAAACAGGCCAAGATGTAGGATAATTTTTTTTTTCTGAAATATTTGAACTGTCTCTTCTCACCATGTGATGAAGCTGTGCCATAGCCTTAGAAAATAAACAGTGTATGCTGTGGGATTTAGTCTCAAAATGTGGGCAAAACCAAGCCTGTTTGACTTAGGTTAGCAGGACTTTATACTTGATACCAAAACTCAAAGTCAAATCACTGTGTTGCTCCCTTACTTCCACCTTCTTTAATATACTTGAAGTGCAGAATTTAAATTTAGGATTTTTAGAGGGGAGGTAAGTTTTACTTTTTTTTGTGTTGTGGATATGGAGAAAAGGCTTCACGTGTGGTTCTAGTTTGGGAAGTGAGGAAATGATAAATGCTTTTAATGAGTAGACCTACTGTGCATGAGAGTTCCAAGTTGAAACCTAATGAACCCGAAAACTAAAAATCGGTGCTTTTTTCTGCCATTTTGTCCTCTTTTGTGGGGCTTCTCTTCCTCTTAGTGCTTTGGGACTGTATCAACCATTGCCTCATGCACTGAGTGGACTTTTTGAGAGGACTCCTGAGTCTTTCTCCGGTATCTTTAGGTAAAAGTTTGCCTCATAGCCAAATTAATTGATTGGTGTCAGTCTGAGGCATTTGGAAAGTAGACAAGACCATGTTTCATCCACTTCAGCAGATGTGCTGTCAAAATCCTATTTTTCTGACTGTGTTTGGGACCATTGTTCTCCACCTGCACTCGGCTTCATGAGCTGCCTTTGTTTTTATTCTCCTTCCCAAAATGGTTCTTTGACTTGTACATATTTTAAATTTCTTGGAGAGCCCAGGACCTGGTCGCCCATCCTAAAACAAATGGCATCTGCCAGTCTATGAGTGTGAACCCCAGTGTACAGGTAAAATCGGAAATTCAGAAATTATGTTTGCTTTCTGTTGATCCTCAGAAGAATTGATGGGGAAAAAAAAATTATGGGGGCTGAAGGGATTTTATGGTTGACAAGAAATACCAGTCCTGAAGTTTCAGAAGGTTAATGACTGTCTGTATTGAGAAAGAATACAGCCCCATCTAATTATCTTGCACCAATAAGGATAAAGGTTGGGCGGTTGAGTGAGGTTATGTCAGGACTAGTTGAGTAATGTCGATATTTCTTACCTCCATGCTTTTTTTTTTTTTTCAAAAAAGGGGATGTTGCATTTTTAATTAAATGTTATATGAATACATTTCAGATAGACCCAAACATAGGGCAACTGTGTTTCAGAAATGCTGTTTCTACATTTAAAATGTATTTGAAATGTAATTTAAGAAAAAAGATAATGGGAAAAAAAACCCCTAAAATAACTCGAAACAAGCCAGAATATAGTAGCTCATCATTACACTAATATATCAAACAATATGAGCTTAGCTTAATTATCCCCTTTGAGAGTTGAGAAAACTAAGCACAACCTTCAATTTACAGCTGTTTGGTGCCGGGAACCTGAATTATTATTTAAGAAGAAGGGGAGAAAAAAAAAAGTTTATTTATTGTGACCTACACTCAGTTTTTATTCATCACGGAAAATCTGTATATTCACAAATGAGGGCTATTCATCTGCAGACTGCAGCATTCTTCAGCTGTCCGGGGCTGCATCAGCCGCACTTCTTCAGCTTTTGTGTTCATCTCGAAGCCTCTTCATCCAAATTGTTCATCATCTTGATGGCGGAGCTTTATCTTGCTCTAGTGCAGCTGCATTCCCCTTATCCAAAGTGCTGAGAGATACAAGGGAGAGGGAGAGAGGGAAGAGAGAGAGGGGCAGAATAGAAAAGAGAAAAAGGAATGGCCAGTGCTCATATGAGGATAATTTGTAGTTTCTCAATAATAATAAAATAAAAAAAAAGGAGGACAGGCTAATTACTGGCTTAACTAGGGCAGCCTGTGGATCCTCATGTCAAAAGGACTAGCGTAATTATTTGCCATCAAAGCACATTCATATTGTGGTACAAAAGAAGGGCCTTTTGCAAATGGATCTCACTAATAAACAGGGCTGAGAGGAGCATTATGTGTCTCCCTGGATGCAGGCGCATTAACACAGTGACATGGAGCATAACTCTCAGCCTGGAGAGAGCGGGGGGAAGAGGAAGAATGATAATTATCCCCCCTCCCCGTCTTTCCTCTCCCGTTCCTTTGTGTTGAGCTAGCAAGCCGAACGCGACCTGCTGGAAGGCCCAAGGCAGCCATTAGTGACCTCGGAGCATTGACAAGGTGGCTCCACTCTTAAAAGCCCGGCTCTCCATGTCAGGAGGGTCACAGGAGCCCGCGAGAGGAGCTTTAAATGGTCCAGCAAACACTTCAACCTTAAAGACACCTGGAAGGTCACGACCAATTTCATGTAGATGAATCTGGCATAAAGAAGGTTCTTTTGAATCCACGGACAAAAGTTGTGGGTTTTTTTTTTTTTTCCCTCCTTATTCTTTTTTCCATGTTGTTTTTTTCAGAGATCTTAACATAAGAGATAGCAGAGAAAGAGACTTGATTCTGGAGACCACTTCTGCACTCGCTGAGCAGATGTGGTACCAGGCCACCTCAGGGGCTGTGGCTTGTCTTTAGGAAAAGCAAACAGGTTTGGAAAGAAAGAGAAGGGACATGTATATACCTGCCAGGGATGTCTGTGAGTTTCAAACTTGGATATATTGCAAAATCTATGTGCGTGTATATCTAGGTATATATGTTATATGTAAAGAGGACTGTTTTCTGTGTTCACGTAATAAGTTTTGTTGGGTTTTGTTGGGTTTTTTTAAGTAATAGGGGGCCTGCATGGGTTACACGCTATAAAACAGCTCTGCCGGTCATTGAAACGGTAAATAGGGATAGTCCTTTCTGGCGACAGCCTTGCTTGGCACTGCAAAACATGCAGCGCGCAGCCAGGAAGAGGAGCGGTGTCGGTGCGCGTCGGGACCGCGTGGCACACGGTGACATGGATCCGTGCGGGCAGCCACATGTGACTGGGATAAGAGGATTGTGAGACCCAACTCATCCGTGGGGCTGAAAATCAAAGTTGTTGCCTTTCCAGTGCTTGTCTGGGTCACATCTAGGTCACGCCACAGAGAGGAGCCCCTTTTCCTTGTTGCGGCACTCGGGGACATCGTCGTCCTTGTCACATGGATGGGCAGCAGGAGCACAGGGCTGCAGACACCTGTTGGCATCGCCTGTCCCAGGAACAGCTCACCAAGGCACTGGGTTTAGGGGGACAGATGCCAAATTGTCAATCTCAGGCACCCAGTTATGAGGCAGGTTTGAAAAATGACGAGTTGGAAATTGTGGAGTTAAACCACTGGTGGATCTTTTCTGGGTTCTTCCCCCTGCTCCCCTGCTTCTTTCTTGGTGCCTTTACAAAGGAATCGGATGCTTTCTCCTTATTGGGCTTTTCAAGGAAAAAGAGCAGCAAACATGGGCTTGGGAGGTAGGGGAAGGAATAGGCCAGGAGGAGACTCTTCAGTACAAATCACAGAAACTTAAAGCACCTCATATTTAAAATAGCAAACGTTGGCAATACAGGAGTATGGATGAATTGGGTGCTTCTACCTGGGCAGGGTGTTGGGGCTGGGCAGTGTTTCTAGGACATGACCAATGTGTGTGACCTAAAAAACCCCAAATATTCACCCATCCAGGAGCTGTATAACCCCTCACCCCCAATATGAAATGCTGCAGGGATGCGGACCCCCTGGAGCAGCTGCTGGCAGTAGCCAAGGAGAGCCAAGGCTGCTCATCATCTCCTCCTAGATCTTTCCTTGTCTCTTTAGCCCTATGATTTTTTTTTTTTTTTCTTTACCCTTATTTCCCTGGATTTTAGAAAATTCTGCATCCACCGAATTTTGCCTTTAGTTTACAGGAAGTTGTAGCTGGAGACTTAATGGTGGAATTGGATCCTGGAGTATAAAGACCATAATTAATTTCACCTTAAAAATAAATACCTCTATGAAAGGGATTAAAGAAGCTGGGTTTGTAAACATGGGGCAGTGGGTTTGTATTTTTAAATTAATCCAGATGAACTTTCCTGCCTTAGTTGCATCCAGCCGTGCCAAGGACCCAGTGCTGATATTAGCAATAAAGACAATGTTATTGATATCGTTACACCAATGTAAAGAAAGTTATAGAGTTAGCGTTTGTTAAAAAAAAAATAATAATCTCATGTTAATGGTGACTTTTTGCCATTAATTCACTCTCTTGCAGTATTTTATACACTTATATGGTGTTTATGAACCTGGATATGTATTTCTAGAGTTGCCAAGAATAATCACAGACAAACGTAACAGTCGCAGGGTTTCTTTCCTGATGAAATTGTATTGCGGCTTCTAAACCCAGAGCTGGCCTCTAGCAAGGGACTCTGTCCTCTGTAAGTAGCAATGTGCCACTTGAACTTTGCTATCACATTGTGCTTTCAAGGCTGCTCTTCTAAAGTGACTTAATTTGTACTGCAGAACTAGCCTGGTGCCCACAAATGCGCCCAAAGCCACAGCGAGCCGGGGCAGCAGGGCTATTACTAATTTTTTATTAAAATCCCTTAGGCGCACACAGAAGGCCCAAAAGCAGCTTTAATAATAGACAACATACAGCACATTTTTCTTGTATTGCCATGTAATCAAATCTAAAGCTTCTGTTCACTTTCTTTGTTTTACCTAGAGGACCAGCTTCCAATTTAGTTGTGGCCTGCGCTAAACTGATTTTTCATTGTAATTAATGCCTGCTTTGGCCTCAGCCACTTACACGACTTTCCATTAGAGGTTTGCAGCCATCCTCAGAGTATTCCACCAACTTACCCTCCCGATCCTGCTACAGTTGCAATTTTTGTTAAACTGTTTTTTTATTTTATTTTATTATTATTAGGCAAAGAATGTTTAAATTACACAGCCAAATAGGTTACTTTTTCCCTTTTATTTTTCTCTGCTTTCTGCCCCCGACTCCCTCTTTTCCCCCTGCCTGCTGCACCTATTAAAGTGGTTGGGCAGGAGTCCAACTGGAAGGAAAAGCCTTTAAGTGATTTCAGAAAGGGCTAGTGGAACTTATTTAGGCCTGGGGTCTGCTGTGGTTAATTTTCAGTCTGTGTTTTGTGCTGTCCATTTCCTCTGAAATACTACCTGGGGTTTAAGGTTCCTCAGCACAGGATGTTAATAGGGCTCTGCAAACATTCAAAAGGCAGCTTTCCCACCACTAACCTTAAAAAGATTGTGGCACCGGGCCCAGGGTCAGATTGAATAGATGAAAAAGTATATGCTGTGCTTTTGCTCGCTCCTTGGACCTTTCCCTGTTGGCTTGCCTGACATTTTCAGTGACTTTTCTTACTGCCTTATTTTCAGCGTGCTTCCTAGAAAATTCTGCTTATTACCTTCTCCAGTCCCCCCCAACAGCATTACTAAATTGGGAAGCACAACAATTTGTAATTATACCTTGCTGACTTCTCGGACTTTTCCTTCGCTGCCCTGGTGAACCAGCCAAACCTCTCACTGTATAATCCATGTACCGTCGCCGCTACCCCGGTGCACTTGCTGACACCGCATCTGGGACACTCTCTACGCATCTCTTGCTCGCCTCTTACCAGGGAGAGCATCTCCACTGTGAGGCTAAAGCAAAGAGCTAATGAGCAATTATGCCTCTGCTATATTGGCTTTCCTCCCTAACGCAGGAAATGCAGGTGTGTGGGTTCCTGGGCACCAGGGTCTCACCTTTTTCGGAGTTCAGATTCAGCACCGACGTTCTTGCCTTGCTGTAGCATTGCTCAAAAGGAGCCGAAGGGTGCTGACTCTGTGTGCACCCTCCTGCGTGGTTTAAAGCAGATACACCCACCTACATTTTAATTGTGTCTGAGAAATGAAGCCAAACTAGTGCCAAAAGGTGCCTGGTGTCCTCTGGTCTGTGATGGCAAGTTATTGATTGTTCCATTAGAATGTACTGGCCTGGTGGACTCCGTGCTAAGGGACCAGCTGTGTTGGTCTCCTTTACGTAGGTGCAGCTCCCCTTAAGAAAGGAGGCGGATGCATTTAACTTGATTTAAGGGCTCGCTTAGGTGCAATATGTGGATTTTTAGATTAGTGTCCTGTTAGACTTCCCTGGACTGAGGAGGAGAGGTGGAGGTGACACCTGGGCTCACATAGGTCTGCTCTGTACTGTCACTATGTCAGATGTCCCCATCTTAGTGTGGGAAGAGTAGAATAGTGGTGGCTCTTCCTTCTTTGACAGTGGAACCAAAGTAGCATTTGAGAAGAGTATGTGCAGACGCCCGGATGTGCAGATGATGGGCCACAGGCTATGCCTTGAATCCCAAGCAACGAATTTACATTCCTACCCAAGCCAGCTGCCCTTCTGGCTTTTGACCATGGTCCACAACTTGCCTCATCTCCCCCAGACCCATTTGCAAACTCAGGCCTTTTTTGCACCTCTGGAAACCAGAAGTGTTTTGGGTGTAGCAGGTGGGGAAGGAAGACTTAGATCAGTGGGCAGACAGTGTGGTATCTGCTCTGTGTGAACTGGTGGGGTGTGAGCTGCCACCGCAGGTATGCCAAAACTGGGCTATGCATTGTCCATGTTCTGCTGTACGGACCTTGCCCCTTGCTCCTAGCAGGATGATTTCCAGGGTTGCTTTCTCCAAGAGTGACCCACAACACCGCGCTGCTGCTGCGCGTACAGCGGCTGCAAATCCCTTGCTGTACCTGTGCCTGTGTAAGCACCCCCCGCAGAGAAGCAACTGATATTGGTCTAAACACATTTGTGTATCTCTCCCTGACATTTGCTCTGTTAAAAGGTCAGGCTGCTGCGGCGGAGACAAGAGCCGTCTTCCTCATTATCACATATTACCGCAAATTTCCATTTCCAGCTCCAAAGTTTCCAGTGATCTCTGCTGCTGCGGCTGGGGCAATCCAGCACAAAGCGCTGTCTGCCAGCCTGGAAGCTCTGCCCTGAACCGTGCCGACGATGCTCGGGGGAAGAAGCAATGAGTGTTTGGGGTATATTTGGGAAAACCCAGTGAATTTCTTGCTGCAGTAAGTTCCTTGCTTGCAGTGACAAGTTGGAAAAAATATGCGACAAATTTAACTTAGAAATGCAAGTCTGCAGAAAGAAAGGGCCGTTTTTCAGAGTCATTCATATTTTTCAGTCTTCCCACAGAAGCCCTGCTCTTGGTTTCTCTGTAATCTCTGATGTTTCCTAAAATCAGAGTGCAGTGCCAGCAGAGGCAAAACCTGAGGCTAAACTCCCGTCTGTATTCTTGCTCAGAGGAGGTGCATTCTGGGATCTCTTTGGCTTTTAACATCAAGAGGCCAGATTCAGAGGCAAAAGCGGGGGTGGGGAAAGGCACGTTTTTCTTAGACGAAGGTCTTGCTGATGGGAAGATACAGGTGCCAAAAGAACAGCGTGTGTGACACTGGAGTTGGGCACGCTCTTTGGGAGTTCGCTTTGTAGGGTCGTCTGCTCTCTGCTTTTCATATCAACCCCCTGTACAACCTCAGGAGCATTTTTATGTGTCTTTACATATAAAAGGGACTGCAAGTGTTGACGGAGCAACATTATTATAGAGTGAGCAGATGTTGTTCGTCCTTTTTGCACTTACGGTCGTGTACCAACAAGCAGGGACAGGAAAAGCATTTGCTTGGTGGCTGGGTGACCCGGCTGGGAGATGGACGAGCATCTTGCTGGTGTCCCTCCGAGTCCCATGTGCTGCAGGGATGGCCACTGGCTGACTTTCCCAATTTTTCTGCTGACTGCAAACATGCTGTAAGGTGACCACTCAACAGTGGCCTTGGGAGAAGTATGGTAAACTGCTGATGTAGTATTTGAAGAGTTAGGGCAGAGGAAGGACCTTACTTACTTTGGCCTCTGATGTGGGTGAGACCTGGGGAGCCTTTCTACAACAACAAAGTCGAAAGACCAAGTACTGCACAGCGTACTTTTAATGTAGATTTTTTTTTTTTCCCCAATAACAGCCACAAAGAAAATATACTTTAGAAGCAAAATATTTTTTTCACATTCTTTGCCTTAGTTTTCATCCTTAATGTGGTGACGGCAGACCACAGAGCTGCAGTCGAGGAGGCGAAGTCCATCCTGGTGTGTGTTTTTTAGATATACAGATACTATGGGTTACAGTACAGTAATTTCTCCACGAGTGATGTACTCCCTGCTAGGCTGTCTAATGCAGTTGGGTGCCCACTGGAGAAGGGTTTCCTTTTTGGGATGGGTGGCCACCAAAGCAGGGTGAGTCTGCAGGATGCTTTGACCATGTTCCTACCCTGATAACCCCTCACTTGTCCCTCCCCGCCAGATCTGGACAAACAGAAATGCCTGACTGGGAAAAAATATCTCACATAGTTGCCTTGCTCTTGCATTTTTGTCTTACAGAGAACATTATTTGGCCTAATATTTATAGATACTTGGGGACTCCATTTCCCAAAGCATTTGTAGGTGCTTTGGATACAATGTGTTGTGCCAGGTTTTTTACGTTAATTCGGTAAAGTAGTAGCGATGCATTTCAATTCTTTGCTATCGAAGCTGTGACTGAAGACAACTGTAACGTAACAAGATGAGGATGACCTCCTTTTATCTGTTCTCCTGTCTTGCCACTATAGAAAGTTAGTGCTAGCTTAAACCCTGGTTGCCAATAATGAAAATTTCCACTATTTTTGTTAAATTTCAAAATCACCTCAGCTAGCATGAAAAACAACGATATTGGATTTCTTTTTAAAATTAACAATGTATGTAACACAGTAAGAAAAGCTGACATTTACTTAGTGCCTGGAAGCAAAGAGACTGCGAGGCAGAGGGCGAGCCGCGGCGCTTCCCTCCTGCATCCCACGCGTGGTTGGGAGATGTGGGTCGCACAGTTAGGGTGAAAGCCAAGAAATGCCACCACTATTGCTGCCTTTTGCCAGTAGGAGAACGTCAGGGCTCACGGCAGGGGGGGAAGTAAAAAAGATTTATTTTAGCAGCTGGCCTGGATGTCTGCCAAAATGAGGGGACTCAGAAGTGAAGCTGAGGATCTTGGTTCAAGGATGCAGGAGATGTGAGCCGAGGCTGGACAACCACCAGCTCTGATGTGTGCTGTGGTCAGGCTGGGAAGGGACCTTACACCTATTTGAGATGCCAAAGGGACATTCACCACCCAACCAATGTGTGGAGTGGGGATGGTGCATGGGGGTCACAGGGCAAGGAGCTGGCCGGTGATGCAGGAGGAGAGCTGATAAGAGGCGTTGCTCTAATTTGACTTATAACGTTTTTAAGCCATGTTTATTTATCGTATAAAATTATGGAGTTAGTATTTTATCTTAGTTCCCTTTAAAATTCACTCTCTTTAGGAAGTTTCCACTGCAATCAGCAGGGTCCCATATAAAAGTAAAAGCTGGAAGTCGCTTTGTACCTGTTTTTAGGCACTGGGGAGGGTGCAGTGTCGGGTGGAGACCAGCCCATCTTAGGCAGGTAATGTTCCTTGATTAACAGTCTGGGGCAGCCTGGTGATGAGTTTGCTCTTGAGAAGAGTCCACGGATCACCGGGAACGTATTCTTGTAGGGAAGCGTCCTCATTGCCTTCCTAATTCACCCCTCCTCGCTTTATCCAACACGCATCGCTACTGGATTATGACTATGCGATTTCTTTTCTTGAAGGGAGCCGCAATAGAAAAGGCATTACTGTACAAGACGGGGAAATAAAGCAGGTCTGTGTGTGTTAGACTTGTGGAAATATTGAGTATGGCTTGTACGTGTTATATTCGTTCCCATTTAGGTCTTGGTCCCCATGCTCCTCTGTGGCTTAGAGGATGCTCTGACTGTGTGGAGCAAATGCAAGACCTGAGACCTGTGCCAGGCTCTCCCTCCATCCTCATGGTCCTTTGCTGTAGGGGCCCCTTGATGCAGCTGGGGACCTGTACAATACAGAAATTGCTCAAGTCTGATGGGGAGGTGTACGCAACGATAAACGATAGCAGAAGGACAAGCCCTCACAGTCCGGGTTCTAAACTGATTTGCCTGGAGTTGGGAAAAGTCATCTCACCTGCAAACCCAGCTGGACACCGAACAGCCAAGGAAAATCGTGCAAAGGTCTATGCACCATTGAAATGTGAGTGGCACGAATCTCCTGGCACTGCAGTGACTGTAAATGTACATGTTCCCCTTCCAGCCTGGTTCCGCAGGTAGCGCTCAGGAGCAGGATTTCGCTGGATCGCATGTTGGGTTTAAATTTCTCCCGTACAAGGACCGTTTGTGAGAGGGAGCCCCAGATTTCTCTTGTTTCCTCCCTCGGCTCTTTCCAGTCCTGGTTCGGTTTGTTCCAGGCTTTGAGCTCCTGCACGTGCTGAGCACAATGCAAAGATCTCGCAGTAAAGACTGAGAGATCCATGGAAAGGCTGCTCTGGAAATATATACAATTGGCTGATCGGTTCTGATCAGCAGTTGGGGATTATAAATAGCTGAAAAGCAGCTAACCGTCGTCCTATGCCGCCATAGTAATAAATAACAAATGCCTATTTTTGAAAGGCTTTTACTTCTAGAAGAGAAAAAGATATAATAGCTTTTTTTTAATATGTCACATAATTTATTCCGACAAACAGATGTATTTTGTTGTTGCCATTATCATTTGATGAAATACTTTAAAACTGGTCCAAGGTGGTGCATTTTCAAATCTAATGTATACAGTACATCTAGCAGTTAACAAAATTTGGATGTGCAGCATAGAATGGTCATTATTTTTACTGAAAAAAAATAAAGGCACTAATTACTTACAGACAAGATACTTAGCACAAACAGATAAGCTTCAAAATGAAAAATTCTTGGTTTATGATAATTATGTTCTCTGCTTTGTTTTCAGAGACTGATAATTTGAGGCTTTAAAATCACCAGGAAGCCATTAATTGGAATTCTTCAATAAAAAATAAATTACATAGAAGTTCATGATGAGTTGTAAAAACACAGAGACTGTATTATGCAGTGAGCGACATTGCTCTACTATTTATAGACATGCACAGCTATGTCTAACAGCAAAACTGTAAAGAATTTGAGATGTGCAGATAGCAATTACTCACAGATCCCAGTGATCTGCAGATATTTAAAATAACTGCTTTTAGCAGATCAGCTACCCAATAAAAGCAGGGCTTTATTTCCAAGTGGCACTCTTCTAACATGTTGCTTCTTGGTTTTGACATCTTGTATGACATTATTCTCCTGGAGTCAATTATAATGAGAAGATGTGGAAATCCATGTATCGGAGCAGCCGCTTTGCTCCATGCCCGTGCTTGTCGATAGGAGTTGAGGGGGTTTCTGTTATGAAGGGTCAAATGGTCCTTCCTCCTATACCAGGCTGAAATCCATAGCAGCTGACCAAAAGAAAGCGTTTGATTTCTCTGTCATGCCCTGTTTTTCTGCTCTCCCCTTGTTCCTCTGCCTTCACCTGGGACCAAATCCTCAGTGGCCAAACAGCACCAGGAATAAGGCAGCGGTGGAGTCACCGTCCCTGGAGGCGTTTAAAAGATGCGTAGAGGAGGTTCTTAGGGACATGGTTTAGTGCCGGTGTTGGGTTAATGGTGGGACTCGATGATCTTGAGGGTCTCTTTTAATCAAAATGATTTTATGATTCTATGACAGCTGCTAGAGCAGGTCCAAGGACTAAGGATCTGCCCAGTGGCACTGATCACAGTATTTCTCTTGACTTCTGAAGGAGCTGGACTGAAACCTCCATGGAGCTATGTAAGCTCTTTGAGGGAATGTAGGAGACCTGCTCCTGGCTTCCAGCCACCCAGGCCCCTTAAAATATTCCCTGTTATCCTTTAAATCATGTGGCACAATGGCGGGGCAGAGCCACCAGACTGCAGCAGCTTTCTGTCGAGAGCCAGTCTCAAAAGAGGAATAGAGGCAGCTTAGCTTATTGCTTTATTCAACTTATCTCCTGCTTTTCTCCAGTATGTGGGTGAGTCCCACGAGGAGACGGTCTTTCCTGAGGGAGAACTGACACCTCTTTGCTATTGCTTGGGGTCCAGGCCTGAGACTCGAGACAGAGCTGCTAATGGGCCTCCGTTAATTGTCTGACCCGGAGGGTGTAAAATACTGTTATATTCCAGCCACACTCTTTTCACTACCACTGACACCCCGGGCTCTGGCAAGGGGCTCTTTAGATAAAGCAAGTAGTAAAAGCGATCGTAGGGATCCTTGACACGTGCCACCTAGTAAAGGAAACGGAGCAGATTTCAGCTCATTCACCGCTGAGCTCAAGGGGATGCACAAAAGAGTAAAGTGGCCTTGGTAGAACCTGGTCTAGAGTTACACTTCAGGAAGATGGAGGAAGCGTTTCCCGAGGACCTGATCAAAGGCTCTCGCTCTTCAGTGCCAGTATAAAGCCCCTGGCTGCCGGCGCACGCAGGTAGCGTTCGAGGGCTTTACGTGACTCTTGGGCCAGCGCAGAATAAATATAATCAATCTAGGCCAGTTAGTTCTCACAAAATCAGCCAGCGCAGAATTGCAAACTATCTTGTTTAATATTTTGTGGCTAAAATTAATCAAATGAATCAGCTGGTTTATTTTCCACTGCTCCACGCCTCCCGTTTGTTTAAATCCGAGTTGGTGTGATCCCAGGGAAGGCAGGACAATGCGAGTCCGGGGAGGTGAGGACAATGTGAGAGAATAGCGGTGAGTCTGCAAGGAGACCGTGGCGGTGTCAGGACGAAATGACATAGTGTCAGGAGACAAAGCCAGACAAAAAAACCCCCATATTGGGTCTCTGCTGGCACTTGAGGAGTGTCGTAATTCTTGGAGAATGAACCCTACCATACATCATCCAAAATCAATTGATAAGAGATCTTGGAGAGATTAAAACTTGTTCCCTCCCATTCATTAGTAAAGGTGGCTCCTGTCCAAAGCTGGTGGCTGGTGTGGGCCAACTATGATAAATGCTCTCTTACCCACCAGAAAGAAACACTTCTTAATGAGCTATCGTCTTGTGTACATTTTAATTTACAAATTGCTACAGCGGATATACAGAGGTCCACAGAAGGGACGGCGCTGTTCAGAGGCGTGCTACCCTGTGCCTCTTGTATGTTCCCAGAACTTTTTGATGCCAAAGCAATCCCGTGACCCGACCTCTGCATAGTATTAACGTTGCAACAATGAAGTATTAACTTCTACGTGCATCCCTGAAGTTTGCAACTTAGCACTGAGCCAGGTCTCGCTCCTAGAAGTGCCTCGTGTGTCCCATGCTGTCACAAACCTACGGCTCTTAAAGAGCATCACTGACGTTTATCCTGTGTCTCCAAATTATTCGCAGTAGAATGGCGCTTGGGCCAGTGACAGTGATGCTGTAAAAGGTCCCTTGGTGGACCTCAGTGCTCTGTTTTATTCACTTAATTTGGTTTGTGATGGAGACAGGACTCAATATGTTGGCCATGTCACAGGCAGCCAAGCTCTGGTCCCCAGCACGTTTGTAGGAGGCGCTAGAAGAAATGGAAGGAGTTCAGCGTATTTTTTGATATGTCAGGATTTCAAAGGATTTCTGAGATTTAATGAACTCATTTAATAGGCATAATTGTCTTGAGTACATGTGAGAAAACTTCTGAAATAGCAGAATTAGGCATGCTCCATTTTGTAGCCTTTCAATGACCTCCAGCAAACGTGTGACCCAGATATGAGAGCCTCCTGTCCACTTGCATAAACATGATGTTTTAAAAAGGCGGCAGGAGCTGGGGGGAGCAAATAAAAGAATTGAGCTCTTAATGGCACATGGACAGAGACATACTGCAATTGCAAAACAAATTCAGAAGCAGATAGAGAATCGCCTCGAGACTCTGCACACCGAAACTCAGCCGCCTCCTGCACGATGGAGGTTCGATGGAGCTTCAGTCAGAACTGCTCTGGATTTCCCCACGCGGATGCTTGGTGTGCAAGGTGTGCAAATCTCCTTTAGGCCCATGAAAATCCTTGCTTTAATGCCTGAATGATGTCCAAGCTGCAGTTACACGATGTATTCAGGATGCCGTGTAATATATGGGACTTTTTATTTCCTGGCCTCGATGGAGGATGTGCAGGGCTTGCAAAGGCACAAGTAATGGCCGTGCTGGGGGTGAGGAGCTACTATCTGCCCGTTCCACCTGTGACCAGCCCTCCTGCCTCTCGCATGCCTGTTATGGTGCAAGAAAAGCTGTAATTTTAAAAAATTCATTAATTACTTGTGTTTTGAATGCATCATTAACTTCCTATCCCATGCCTTCCCTGTTCCCTTGCTCCAGAGGAGCTCTGTGGCCAGATTCTGACCACAGGCTTCTTCACCCCAACTCGCAGAGAGGGCTGAGTGGCTCTTGATTAGTTTAGGCCCGCAATTACCATAGTAACGAGCCCCGATTGACGGGACTCTGGATTAAGATGCGCCCGGCGGAGCAGCGGCTGGGGGTCCTGCCCGTGCCAGCGCCCGCGGGATGACACCGGCCCTGCTCATCTCGGCCTGCGGCTCCAGCCTCGCGCCTGTCAAATCGCTGCTCCCTGCCTCGTTACGAGCCAGGTTTAATTAAAAGCAGGAGCTAGCAAAGTGTTGCTGGGATTTAAAATTATACGCTGTCGGTTATTAACCGCTACAAATTAGGTAGACGTCGTTCCGAGGAGAGCGGTTTCCACAGACGGCGCTGGTGAAGCGAGCTGGCACGGGGTGTTGCACAACTTTCCAAAACGGGGGGCGCCGGCTTTCTCAGAAAAGCGCTTTTTTGGCCACTTCTTGGGTTTTACACATGACCGAGATTTAGCATTGTTCGTGTTTGCTTGCAGCAGTGATACTTTTCTGTCCGTGAAAACTCATTTTTCATTTTAACAATAATTCCCAGGCAGGAAAAAACATGTCCTGTTTTTTTTCACCGAGCCAAACGCTGAAACAAAATATTGGGCCAAATTATGTTCTGATTTTGCAACTTTAAAATCTGCCTTTGCAAGTTAGTGCTGAATTTAGTTCATTCCCTTCAGGCATTTTCCATGCAATAAAAATTGCGTTTCTTTTTTCCTTTTTTCTTTTCTTTTTTTTCCTTTTTTTTTTTTTTTTTGCCTCATGCCATTTGGGGAAACTGAAAACTCAAATGAAAGAATGAAGTCGGTTGTTAGATTAAAATTTTCCGTACTCTTGGTGCTAGAATAAAACCATACAGAGGGCTAACTCTGAGTATCTTGCCTGGAAATCTGCATTATCAGAGTGACTAAAGCTGCTGATACAGATGGGGCATTTTGCTTTGCAGTAGCCGGTGATAAGAGCGGGAGGGGGAAAAAAGGAGAAAAATAAAACCTTGAGACCTCAATACTTCTGTTCAGCAGTTTAAAGGGAGAAAGGGGCGAGCTGATCTGAAGATTTTTTTCTTCTCCGCTACTTTTGCTGCTTCCCCAACCCTGCAGGGGAGAGGGAAATAGCCTTTGAGCTATAATAGGTGTAAAACTGGGCAAATTCAGCAAAGTTTTAGTGAGTGACAATGGAGAGCAGCGTTCGCAACGTTTTACTTGGCAATCTCTTTATATGTACTGAGACGTGAAGACTGGGAGCGTGATTCGCAGAGACAGATCGCTCCGCACTGGAGAAAGGGGAATTTAAGGTACCGCAAATAACACAACTGACACATGTAGAGTGCAAACCATGGTCTTTGGCACAAAAAAAGAGGAAGAAAAAGCTCTTCAGCACCAAAGTTTCTATGTTAATCCAGTAAAGCTCTTACAATATCTATCATCGCTAGCTTTTTGAAAGCCAGTAAGGCTGAAGGCCACAACCTACACATATCTTCAGAGTAGATAACATCATTTTTTTTTTCCAGAAGTTAACTGATAAATGGCATGTGTGTGTGTATATGTATGTATGGGTCTGTATATGTTTTCCTGTGACTGTGAGACATGAAGTGGGTAGCAAAGAAATGTAAAAGCTCATTATTGTTTATCATTGAGGGTGGCAAAGGAACAGAAATTAAAGAGCCTGGGGGGACGCGAGCAGCTGTAGCTGTACTGGCACCAGTAACTTTTCAGGAGGGTGAGTCGAAGCGTCAGGATGTCAGATCCTCGTTCTTGTCCTTTTAAACTTACTTCTATAGATCACAACAAAATAGAGAAGTGAGAGCAAGATCCTCCTCTCCCCAGCGGGGCAGAGAGGAAACCAGCCGCTCATGCAAATATTTCAGAGAAGAAGTTGAACACACACCCTGCTCACATCCGCGGTCAGTAGCACCGACACGTTTCAGAGACGGAAACAGGTATAAAGTAATAAGTACACGGAGGAGAAGTGGAGCTTCCTCACGTCCACTCATGTGAGGTGTAAAATAGTAATTTAGCTGCGTCGGGGCTTTGCAAACATGCCAAGTGCAGCGGTGGAGCCCCCAAACGTGGTAGGAAGCACAGGGGGAAGGAGTTTATGCTCAGGGTGGTTTGTCCCTGGGAGGTGGCTCTGAATGTCCCCTCTGTGCTGAGGATGAGCAGGGACACAACGCAGCAGCAGACGTTCTGCCGGGGCTGCTGGCCACGGGGCTTTCCACCGTGTTGCAGGTGTCAGATGCGGAGTGGCCACTGCACGCCCCGGTAGCTCTTCAGATTTCTTTTTTTTGCATCTGTCTGCTGTTCAAACGGCAGCGGCTGAGGTCCCGCTGGCCTCAGGAGACTCTGCACGTTAGTGTCGTGTGGCATTGTGTGGTCTTACTGTTTGTTTTTTAAAAGCAAAATGAGAAGCGAGAGGCAGCTGGCGTGCTCTTAGACCTTTCGTGAAAAGATGGCGCCCAGGCTGCTCTCTTGGGCAGAGAAATAGTCTTCTGCGAAGCCCAAATTCCCCACCGTGGTAGCGCAGGCTGCCTTTTCACTCATTTTAAGAAATGGAGATTGTAAGGGATGCTCAGACTTGCATGACACCCAAACGTATTTTGCTCTCTTGGATTAAAAAAGCCACCTCTGAAATCTGAAGATTTCTGCCGAGGTCAAGAGGTGCAAGTGCTGCTTCTTACCTCCCAGCTACTTCTGCTTCATTTCTTACCGCAGTCCCTCAAGGTCCCAGCCGAGACTCGAGTCCCACTGTGGCAGGAACTGTGCACACCCCATTGAAGAAAAACATTCGCTCTCTCACAGAAATTCAGATTTAAATAGACAATGGTAGGTGGGGGGAAAAAAAAAGCAAAGTGACTCAGGTTTGCTGGGCTGGCTGGTGTCAGATGTGGGACTGGGACCCAACGTCTTCAGCTGGACTGGTTTGTCCTGGTGTGCTGAGCGTGCGACCCTGCAGCCCGTGTGGGTTTCCCACTGCAGCAAGCGACAGCAAGAATTGCCTTTTTATGTGTGTATGGTCAGTGTTGTTAATATTATAATGAATCATAATTGATTAGGAAGCTCAGCTGCATTGCACTGGCATAGACTGAAAGGCTGGAAACACCTATATTTCCAGAAAACGCCTCTATTTCCATCGAGCACCACCCCTGCTCAACGGCTAGTTCACCTAAGCAAAGGAGCTATTTTACACGAGTGGATGTGTTGTTTACAAACGCGAAGACCTCTTGTTTTACGTGAAGAGGCACATTTTCGAATAGGGAAACAGGGACATAATATCCACTGAAAGCCCCTGGAAGTGAGAGTGTCACCAGTATCTCTGCAGAAGTTGCCCTGTCTGCACTCCTCTCACAGCGCGTCGGTGACAATTTGCGAGCAACACTTGGAGGCTGATTTTAGTAAGCCCTGTTTTGCCTGTGCTTTCCAGGCCTTGTCACCCACGTCTCCCTTGTCTAGAATTTGCTGTTGTTTTGAAATCTGGTATGTCCCAAGAAAAAGTCCTCCTCAGTTCTGTGGTCTGGCCCAGAGTTTGATCAGCTGCATTTAAAAAAATAAAGTCTCCAATGTTATTTAAATAATTTGGTGACTTGTAAAACAGTGATGGGGTTTGCCCTTTCATGTGCTTTGAATTTTCCCTCGTGCATCTACTGACATTGGAGTTTATTCTTGACTGCGAATGGTTCAAAGGGAAGACCTGGTCTGAGCTTCCCTGACAGTAAATATTGCATATCCATCGCTACCTTCACCGTTAGCAGCCACAGGGTATTTTTTGTACTGTTTTGTTTTATATTCAGCATTTCTTTCTTTTCCAGCAGCAGTTTGGCAATTTGGGTCCTGAGCCTCACCTTTAGTATATTTGAACTCTGCTAGGTTGCATAACCTTTACGTGAAGTAAAAAGCAGTGAGCATGTGACATCTCTTTAGTTTACTACAAAAAACCAATTCTAATGGCTGCCCAGTTATTTTGGGAAAATCCCTACTCGTTCCACTCTCAAACTGCAGGTAAATGTATTTTGGTGATACTCCGTGACACAGGCGAGCATTCACCCAAACCCTCTGCTGCTGGGGACCCTGGAAAACAAAGTAAAATACTGCATTCAAGTGCTGAGAGGTACAGATGTCCTTTTTGGAGGAAATTTTCTAACGAGCTCCATGAACAGCACAAAAACTGGAATGGGGCAAGGGAGCAGCAGCAAGAGAAAACAGCAAATAACGAGTTGGTTATAGGAGAGATAAAAAAAAAAAAAAAAGCTGACCTCTGTGATAAGCATGGAGGTGGTGGGAACGACCAAGCAAGGAGGCAATTATTGCAACTCTCCGGGATGAAGTGGATAGAAGAGCTAACGGAGCTGCGCAGTGAATTTCAGCAGCAAAAAATAAAAAAGGATCGTGCACAGCTGCAGGGGTTATTGCTGGAGACTGTATCAGAAAGAAGAAAAATGGATATTGCCTGCAGAGGGACTTGGCACTTTATTGGGCTTCCAGGAGAAGTCGGCTCCAGTGTACGCAGGAATTTCTGAGAAGATGATTTTCCAGCTACTTTAGATTCACTGCAAACAGGTTTCAAGTGATAAAATTCTTTGGGGGATATGGGTTATAATGAACGATCCGTTTTAGAAGAGGAAACAAATAGCGGGATGTTGCAATGTTTTAGCGGTGGGAAAGCCATTGTTTCCAGATTTGTATTAATGATATGGAGTAGGAGGAGAATGGCGAGATGACAGCGTTTGTAAATGAGGGAAGCGATCAAAGATCAACGGCAGTCCCGGGAGGAAGAGCGAGAGCAGTTGGAAAATACTAAACTTCAGCTCTGATTCTCCTACCCCTTAGGATATTTTATAAATGTATTTTTTTCCTGAAGAGTTTTCTGGGCACCTCGACTCAAGACAGTGCATTAAGCCTTCATACCGCTGTTATTGGGCCAGCATTTGTTATAAATGCAGCTTCAGCTGCTAATACCAATGAGCCAGGAGCGACCACGATACTCCAGCCCGTGAGCTGACGGTGTTTCCAGGCTCCTGTCATGAGCGCAGCCCTCGCCATGTGAACAATTCTGGGTATTACTCACAACTTGTAAGAACAAAGCAAAGAACAGTATTTGAACTGCGCTAAGTACAGCTACATGAATAATAGTTCGAAAAGAAAAAAATTCCTGTCAAGAAGCATTTATATGCGGCACTGGAAAAAAAAAAATATGTATCTCCTGTGGAGATCTAGATCTGTAGGCAAAAGGATGCAAAGTAGGAAATCCCAAAACACGAAAAGAATTATGTTGCTCAACTAACATTATATTTCTTGCATGATAATAATTATAAACAGACGCACCATTTGATGGCTTGCAGATTTATTTCTCTTCTTTACTTAGTTCAGCTAAAATTTGTGAAGTATTTCCCTTCATTTGTGGAGTAATTGACTTGTTCTTATGACATCCCTGGGCTTATGATCCAAAGCTGAGCGCGATCTTTCCGTCAAAGCCAGATGTCTCCGTGAAATAAGCACTGTGATTTCATCGCATCTTATTGGTTTCGGTACAAAAATTGCAGCTGAGAGGTAATCACCTGGGCCGTGCAGAAAATGCTGCCAGATGAGCGGAGGGGCCGCTCGCACCCTTTGCATTTGCTGAAATAACACATCCAGTGACTCTCCCCTTTACACAATGTCTGTGAGGGTGCCAAAACCAAAAGTTTTGGAGAAACAAAAGTTTTACTCCCACCGCTGCCACCACGCATTGCCTCGTCTTCCCCGTCCAAAAATCACTTTGGTTACTGACGTGTGCTTTGTGTGAGTTTGCTGCCGTGTTTTGCGAGGCTGTTTGATGCAGCGGGGATGACTTGGCATGACTTGGGCTTTGCTGCTGCTGGGCTTCTCCGCAAGCAAAGCTTTGGTGTCCCCTTTGTCAGGCCCTGGCACCCGCGGCACCTTCCTCTCATCGGGGTGAGGGCGCACATGTGTCCCCACATCTCCCTCTTCTCCATCTGCCTTTTTGCATCTTCCTGGGCTGAGCACAGACCCGGAGGAGGAGTCCCCTGGACCATGGAGTGAGCAACCTGTCTTGTCTCTGGTGGCATGGGGAGATGCCAAACTTCTTAAGTTTTCATGTGATAGAAAATACCCGTCTGTGTACACAAACGGAGCAATTGCAGTCCTCGTCAGACACCGTTTCAAGCGCTATTCTTGGCAATAATGCCTCGTTCATTCAGCCTCTTCTCCCCAGTGATCACACACCTTGGTTTCCCGTCTTTACTAGAATGGGCAGTTTTGCGCTTAAAAACCTGCTTGTGTTTTTGCTGCTTTGTGTTTGTGTTGGCCATTTTTTTTTTTGTTAGGGATTGGAAGGGACCTCAAAAGATCATCTGGTTGGGAAATTGTGTTTTCCCTGTGGACCGTGCTCCTTCATACCACCTGTTTGGTCTGTGCCTCACTGCCTGGTTTTTCTGAGGAGCTGGTCCCAGGCACAAATGGGAGGTTACCTCTCGTGTGTTTTGAAAATTTGCAAGAAATATCCCTTGGAAATCAGATACTAAGATATTAAATGTGCACATAGAGTTAGAAGAGAATGTATTAATGGCATAATCCTTTTTATGATATTCTGTACAGATCTTAAGTATATTTCCAGTGTTGAACAAGTGCTTCCTTAAATCATTCAGTCACTCTCCATAGGCTGCAGCTCACTGAACAGCAAAGCTTAGGCCTATTCCCAACCCCTCCTCAACAGACAACACATATTGCTCCATCGTTTCACTGTTTTCTCTCGTGCTGCCATTTGCACCCTTCTTGGTCAGGCTTTTTTCCCCAGCAGGGCAATTGGTAGGCAACCACTACCTCACTTTGATTTTTCGATTCAATTGGCTTAGTCTCTGCCTGTAATCAGGTGCAGATCTAACCATTAGTGGGGCCTCAAGAGCTTTTTTCTTATGGGCTACATACCTTGCCCAGTCATGGATAATTTGGGGCAGGCTCTCCTGGGTATCTCGGCTGGTGCAGTTGGCAGGGTTGCACCAGGGAAAGGTCTGGCCCACGCTGTGAAAACTAAACCTTGACCCAGCCGTGAGCAAATGGGAGGCAGCTGTTTGAAATGCCTGATGGTGAAGTCAGATGAAGCCATTTCAATATTGACTGAAATACTTAGTTTTATCAGCACTGGCTACTGTGAACGTATTTTCCTCTCGGTTACAAGTACTGGGATTACTGTGCTCAGGGGTCACCAGGTGGCTGCTCCATCCTCCCGTCCCCTCTGAGGACAGGGCTGGGAGAAAGGCTGATCCCTCACATGGGTCATCATCCTTACGCCTCTGCCCTTGAACACAGGGGAAAAATGAACCAGACGCAATTGGCTGGTGATTTGGTTTTCAGCCCAGTAGTTCTGACCAGAGGGAGCTGGACTCTCCGTGGCCAGAAGCCAGTTAGCTGCCAGCAAAGCATTTGCGTGAAGACTTGCCTAACATCTTCTGGCTGACAAACCGCATTACGCGTCTGTCCCCATGCCCGGGAGTAAGAATTGCAGTTCTCTGCCTCGATACGCTGTGTTAAATATAGCCAAAATCGCAAACTTGTGGTGGTGGTGTTCTAGAGCCCAAGACAGAGCCGATGTCGGGGACCTGTCCTGGGAAGGGGAAGGTGCTCCATCGCATCTACTGCTGCTTGGCCGACTTGCTGACACCAGAGCTCCTAAAAGATTGGCTTAGCAGCAGGCAATATCCGAGCCAAAAAATGGCAGAAACTCCTTCGCAAGTTCTGGTCCTCTCTGGTGTCACCCCAGCTGCTTTCCTGACTTTCAGCAATGGCTTTTGGTTAATTAGGTCACGTGTGGCCATCGTGGATCAAGTGTTACACAATCTACTCGGAGCAGGGTTTTATGCCAGCCTGTCTTTTCATAAGTCTCGCATTTTCTTTGCTCCCCAGGTTATGCTGAGATGGAAGGAGGGACTCGGAGAGGGAAGATTAACCTTTTGCTGGCCACAATTCGTTCCCTCTTATCGCGGAGGATTCGGCAACCCACCCCCCTCTCATCCAGCCTATCTGTCTGAATTGCTGAAAGCATAATGCTCCCATATGAGAGATAAGTAAGTGAGCTCTCTTTCTTTTCCACAGGGATGAACTATAGTGTATGCAGATTATTAGGAGAAGAAAATAATATCAGAGAAAGGTGGCTTTCTTAAAAGGCATCAGTAGCATTAGTGTCATGTGTGAAGCACCCATTTGTGACAACTGTACAGACCTTTCAATGCAAAATTGTGCTGTGCTACCTTTTAAAGTATGAAATGCTAATTTCGGATTTACAGTTTTTGAACTGGAGGGCTGCATTTTGCATGGAATTTTGTTTAATTTCCCAGTGAAAAAAGGCATTTGAAACACAACTGCCTACAGCCAACTGTCAACAAAAATCAACTGTAATAACACGCAGCCTGTCACTGATTTATGTGGTGATGTGGTAATCTTCTCAATTTAGCTGGATTTTTCTTCTTCATACCAAATAGCTGAAAGTCTTGCTAGACATTTATGAATATCGGGAGGTACTATTAGGGTGATAATGGGGCAAGATTCAAGAGGTGTTCACTAGTTCAAAGTGCCAGTTAAAGAGACAGGGAATCGAGAGGTGTAGATATATACGGCCCATTGGTATAAGTGAACTTTATATTTTCAGAGTTGCTTAAGATTTGAGAGACGGCATATTGAGATCCATCTGCCATGAAAGCATCTTTCTAAAGGGAGACTGGGAGGAGCAGCTATACACTTCTTTTTCCACCCCCCCCCCCCCAAAATCTGCTTTTGTTTAGCAGAGGATGAGTTGAAAAATTTAGGTATTGAAGATGGAGCAGATGAGTATGGGTGGTGCTGTGGCAAAGAGGGTGCGGGGACTCTTCGCCCTTTTCCTCGAAGGTCTGAGCCTCAGACGTGGTCACTTTGCACCAGGCTGCGTCTCGGCAAGTAAGATATCGCAGTCTGCGTATTACAGCTAAGAAAAGTAATTGGCCTCTTATAAAGAGCTAGAACTAACACAGATAAAACGATACTGCAAGACTTGAACCGCAAATAAAGAGACAAGTTTGTGTTTTACAGAAATGTATAATTTACCAGGCATTTCATTATGCTGTATAAAAAGGCAAAAATGATAATTGAAAATAAATGCGGCTGCCTAGCTACAGTGTATGCTGCCAGCGTTACTGGAAATAGAAGCGCTTTCTTGCTGAAGATAGTTAAAATTTTGATACAACTTCTGTCTGCAGATTTGTCTAATGTATCCTGTTAAATTTGTTTCAGTTTGGGTATTTGTTACAGAGAAGCAGGCAAAATGTGAAGATCTGTCTGTGTATTTATATACCTAAGGGTTTGTACAATTATATTAATTATTAACAGCGCGTTCTGCAGATGCCTGCATTTGCGGAGTTGAGCGAGGCTGCATGTTGCTGAGTTGATTTCTGAGCACACAAACTACACCGGTTGCCTTCAAGGTTGCTAAAGATATTCCATTGCAAACTCCTGTCTTCCAGGCAACACCGTTACATATATAAATATGCCAAGGTAACGTTGGGTTATTTTCCCCTGAAGCAAAAGGAATTCCGAGTTGCCATTTTTTGTCAGCAGCGTACGACGATGGGGCTACTGGGGGATACTGAGAATTACTAGAGGAGAAAATACATCCACAAATTGTCATTACTTGGCTCTGGAAGCTTCTTTCTGGCCCCCTCATCCTCTGGCAAGGTTTCCATCTGTGTCCTAACACATGAGTCTACCTGTAGCAGTCCTGGTGCTCTTGACACCCAAAATGGGAAAATCTCTCCCGAGGGAGTTTTTTTTGGGAAAAAAAACCTCTCCTGGATTGAGATTTTTTTCCTGCAAACCCTTCAGTTTATCAGCAGGTAGAGCTGCAGATGGCTCTTGGCTCTCTTCTTCGTGGCGCCCGCTCATGCCCTGCAGCAGCAAAACGCCGCACAGGTTACCCAGGTTCTGAGTGAAGCTCCTGAGTTTCCATTAGCTCTGGAATTAAGCTAAAAAAGGAAGGGCAAGAGGTGTTCGACAAGCTGGTTTTAGGGGACAGAAATCAGCAAACAAAACAAGTTGTTGGGACTCCCGTACTGCAGATCCCCCACCAGAATGGATGGGAACGCTAGTGCTGGGAAGCCAGCTCATCAGAAGGAGAATTGTACTCTCATGTGTGTGTTTAGATCCACTGTTTAAATTATTTTTTTTTCCCCGTTTAGACTCTTTTTTCATCTATAGACTCAGCTGGTCCGCATTGTTCAGATAGTCACGGTTGTGTTTAGATGGGTCAGGCCCTATGAATTCACTTGGCCTTGAAGCAAAAAACTCATCATGAATAATGAAAGAAAAGGAAAATAATGCCTGAGACAGAATGACTTTAAAAATGATTAATATCTATTCTTTCCCTCATAATTTGCCTCCAGACTTTTCCATTTTCAAAATAGCTTGCTATTAGCAGTTGAACTTTCAATAGTTGGTACTTTGAGGGAACTGGTGCTCTGAAGCCAAAGGGAACATTATTATTATTTTTATTATTATTATTATTATTATTTTATGAAATCAAGGTTCATTTTGATAAGTTCAGAGCCCTAGATGAGTATAGAAAGGACCAAGTTCTGCCCTCGACCACATCTAGTTTGCTCAAATTGGCCACTTGGAACACAGCAAATTTTGCTGGCAAGATATTGACATTTTTGAGGCCATAAACACCAGTATCAGGTTCTCGTCTGATAACTGATTACAGAAAAGTGGGTCCTGTGCAGAGCATCATGGAGGGGATTTGCGATTCTGACGGATCGGGATATGTCAGGGTGCAGTTGGCTCTACTAAGTAGCTCAGCAACTCTCAGGGGCTCCACACATGTTCCCAATGCCTCATCTCAGGCAGATTTTCTTTCTTTGAAGGCTTTTATTAAAACCCAGTTCAGGCAAACGCTCACGATAAGCAAGCAAACCTGTTGAGCCCCAAGTCCACAACCTCCCAGGCAAGAGGATGCTTCTCCATGACATTTAAGAGAGCTAACAGCTGAAGAAAATATTGCATGTTTTACCTTTTCTACTTAAAATAACAACAACAACAAAAAGTGCTGCTTTTGCATTTGGGTTAATTTTCGGCAGGCTGGCCCCACATCCCAGTTCTAAAGGCTCCCAGCTGCCTCCTGTTAAAGAAAACCCTGTTCTCATAGTGCCCTGGCCAGGACTTTGAAATAACCCAGAGCAGCTCTATCTACCCCAGGAGCAGCTCCACACCAGGATTTAGGGTGAGCTGGGTAGGGATGGGAAGCAATCAACCACTGAGCTAAGGGGACTTAATTAGTGTATCCCAAACACCTCTGGAGCTCTTTCCACCATGGTTTGAGCTTCTGTTTGTTCCTGGTGCACGCAGCTTTCCCGCGGGCTTGTCTTCCCTCTGAACATCTCATCCACGTGAGTCTCCTTGTCTTGGGCTACCCTCAATAGAAAAGACTTACCTGAAGTTATTCCCAAAATCTTAAAGCTCTGTGGCATGGCAGTGCTTCAAGGTTCTTTTTTTAGTTGGTGAGCAGAGAAAGCTTGATGGTTGTAGGACCTGAAGTTGCTCCTTTCCATCGTAGTTGCAAGGTGGAACAGTTGTTTGATGTGAAAAATCATGATTTTTGTCTTTGTGTGGTGATGAGTTTTTGGTTTTGTGGGTTTTTTTTTTTTACTTTTTAATATCTCTACCCATCTATATTCACCCTCCATTACAGAATTCTGCTTTGTTGGCATGTTTAACCTTCAGACACCTGTATGGATATACTATCTCTCTTATGAGTCTTCACCTGGCTGATCATCTGTAGATAGCAGCAAGATTTTATTGGAGTTGGTACTTCTTAAGTCAGACTTCTTTGATTTTCTGTCAAAATAGTGGGTGATGATTTTGTTTGCAATGGTCAAATGTGCCAGTTCTGTGAGTACTGTGGTCTTTGCATAACATGAAGTCAGAATTGTTCTGGTTTGCAGTTAGGCAACTCTCCTATTGAGTGTGTGGTTTTTTAACCCTGGTTTAAAACAGGGATTGCCCCAAGTTTCCACTTTTTTTCCTTTTTGTGGTATTTCTGCCCTTGGAGGAGGGCTGGGAGAACAAAAGGTGCAACTTTTCCGCTGCTGCTGCTGCAGTTTCAGAGAAACCCCACAGTGGTAGCACAGGCTTCAGGTGTCCCAGGCAAATTAATTGGTGAGCTCGTGGTCACAGCTGAACTTCGTCAAACTCTTAGGGGTGAAACATGGCTGCAAAGTCCCGAGGGGCTACCAGAACCTTCTGTGCTTTTCAAATCAGGCTCTGAATTATCTATCCCTATGCTAAGAGGTGGAAAAAGGCCTTTTAACCTGTGCCAGGAGATAAAGCTGCTGTTGCTGCCCGCTGGAAGTGTGGCAACCTCGGCTTGAACGGCTGAACCTGCATCAGGTGCCCTATGATGGTAAGTTTAATGGCTGGGGGGAGGATGGTTTATTTGACAAAACCTCCTTCCCACCAAAAATCCCCCTGATTTCAGGAGTTTCACCTGCAGCATGTAGCAGTCTGGGTTTTCAGACATAAAAATGCACTTGAGTATTATCTGCACATATAATTGAATGCATATACAAATCCACAGTAGGTACACCTGTGCTGCCTCCCTGGCGTGCATAAGTATTCCCTGCGTGTGTGTGTTCTCTGCAAGCTACACTACGTGTTAATAAGACAATCCATAAATTGCATTAGGATATACTGTATGCAGACAATGCTCCAGGTACTGATATTTTTTTTTTTTTTTGTAAATCCTGAAATATGCTTGATATGGTCCACTGCAAAATGAACCTATATTGGAAATGGCAAAATCGTAATGTAAAATATGCTGGGGTCAGTGGGGTGTGATGTTTTTTGCATACATTTTTTTCTCCCTTGACCCATGCCATTCTCCTGCATATGGGGGGAAAAAAGCTTCATCTCGCACAGAAATGTGATGTCCTTTACTGCCAGAGGCTGTTGCAGTTTTAAATGAGGAAAAAGCACAATGCATGAAGAAGGAAAATTAAAGCATATTCATTTTGGAAATTAGATACGGTGTCAGGAGAGTCTCTGGAAATAGCAGGGTTCGAATGGAGCACCAGACTACAAGACAGTTCACTGAACTTTTGACCACTATTTATACTATGGGAGCTTTTGAAATGGGAAGACAGCGAAGTATTTTATAGCTCTTTAATAGTGGATTGTGGTTTTTACTAGACATTTATCTTCTCTCCGAGTGTATATAAGATAAGTAAACATTATGTAGTGTAATTGCATTACGTTGGAAGCGCTGTAATTTAGGGTTGGTTTATTTTCCCTGTTTGCGGTACATCTCATCGCAAGCGGCAAAGCCACCCGCCTCTGCCTGATCTAATCCCAGGATCTGACGTCTAACCGGGGTCACTCCTGGGATGCTTTTGCTGTTGTATTGGGCAAAAATGTAAGTTTAAAGCAGGGGCGGCAGCGGCCCTGGACAGTTTAGGAAGCTCGAGTAACTTCCAGCTTCAGGCCTGACTTAATCTCTCTCTTATTTCTCTATAATGAAGCTTGTTTTAATCTCGTGTAAAAGCATCAGTCTCGTCAGCATTCCAGGTACACTGAGCAATATGCCCTGGCAGGGTTGGCAGCTATCGCGTTACAATTGTGATGATGCATCGCCGGGCAGACGTGTGTGAAGGAAACACTGTGTGCAAAACCAAAGATGTGTTTGGGGTGGCTTTAGGTCCTATTAACTTGAGCTTTTCTTTGTGGAAATAATGTGGAAAGAACAAAATCTTGGTGTAGTCCAAGAAAACGTGGTCCCGGAGCAGTTTGTGGTGTTAGTGGAGGCTCTTCTTTTCCTTCTCCTTTTCTTTCCATCTGCATAAATTTAGCTTGAGCTGGCATGGGGGGAGTTGCACCATGGTGCTGGGTATCAGAGGAGCCATCCAAGAGAGAAATGCTCTGGAAAAGGAGCTGCCACCGTCAAACAAGCTCCTGTAGCTGAAGGTTCAAATGGGGTCGTGCTGTACTGTGATAGTTGTGCATAGTGCTATTTTCCTTTTTTATTTTTTTCTTGGAGATGATGGTAAAATGGATGTTATTGCTTAAAACTGTGAAGCACTACAATAAAGCCTTTTTTTTTTTAAGGTGATATTACAAAAAGTTTAAGTTGATGGATGTCCAATGTTTAGTCCCTTTGTCTTCTGTCATTTAGCCTTCTATACAGTATAGCCTATGTGGGAAGGAAAAACAAAGATTCTCCTTCTGCCATGGAAGATGCTTTTCTTCCTTGGACCAGAAGCTCCTCTCCTCGCACTAGCCAGTAACAACCCTTCTGTTCATCCTTATGTCAAAGCCACACTACTGAGCTAATAGAGATCGCTGACAATTAGAGATGAGCTGAAATGATTTGGCAAACTCCGCGTGCATGTGAACCTGAGGGTGTTCTCAGATCCTCTCGAGCCTGGTGGGTGCGTTGCCAGCCCCACGTGTCCCACGTCCCCCATCCTAATGGGGACAGCAGTTGGGACGTTGGGTCCAGCTGGGCCCGGAGGTTGGAGAAGAATGAGAGGGGGAGTCTAAAGACGCATCTCCTCCCTGCTCTTCCCTGTGTCCTTTCCTGGCTGCTCTTTGTTGCTGCTTCTTGCCAAGATGTCCCAGGCTCTGTCAGGTTTCTTCTCCCCGTGTGAGATGATGTGACAAGATCCAGGAATGGCTCCGTCTTCTGCTCGTGAGTAGCTCGATGGGCCATATTTGGAGAGATGGTGTCACTTGGACAGACAAGACAAGCAGTGCATAAGATAGTGTTTTAAAAGGAACGCAAATTCCCTGTCGGCAAACACCTTGTCGAGGTTTTTTTTTTTTTAATTTGGTTTGTTTCCTCCTTCTTGTAACAGCTATTCTTTTATTTATTTATTTATTTTTCCTCTCGATTGATGAAACATTTCTATCTCATTCTTCCTGGTTGTCCAAACAATGAAATATCGTGAGATCCTATTTATAGAATCATAGAATTACAGAATCATTTCAGTTGGAAGAGACCCTGAAACATCCAAAACTTTTTAGGGCAAGCGATGATTTTGGATGCTTTCCTTAACATTTATTTGGTTCAAGGCTGCTCAAAGATAACTTAAAATAGTATCCCAAGTAACCGTTATTGAAAAAGCCGCCTGCCTCAGAATTAAGAACGTAGTAGGATGGCCTATCACTGGGAAAAGTAGTTGGCTGATGGTTAAGTTATGGGCAGCATAGCGTGATTTCCACATTGAAAAAGTTTACCTTTTGTGGTCGTCGCAGACCTACACCAGCCAAGAAAGTTTCCCATCTGTCCCGACTTACTATTTGTGGTGGTGTGGAGAGAAGCTGGTTCCCCAGCCTCATTAGGGAGCTGAGCTGCGGGAAAATTGCTTAGGGAATTTTTGTAAATCACTTGAATCCTGTGAAACTGAAATGAAGAGATGTATTTTCATTATTTTATTTTTAAGGCTCCAGGGTCTCTTTCTTTTTCATCACAGTGAGGAAATCTGTGCTTCGGTGTTCCCATCTGCCAGTGTGTCTAATATTTGTGGAGGACTCTGGAAGTGTCGTAAGTTCAGTAAAACTTTCAACCTGTGTGCAAACTCGTGTCTGTTAAATAGTGGTGAAGAGCCAGAAATTAGCAAATTTCAATTTGTATTTTGCAAATGAAGTGTTTCTGTCCAGCCTCTAGAAAAGCAGAGAGGGACCATGCTGACGGGTGGATCTTTATCCTACGTGACTGCACGTGCTTTGCGGTAGAAAAACATACAAAACCAGAGCAGAGTGGAGGCCCAGAGGTAATCAAACAGAAAAACAAATTACTCGGCCCCATCATTTGCATCGTACACCATGTGAACACGTTAGACACGAATTCTTTGTGTGCGTGAAGAGATAACAGATCCACATTAATTTTAGAGCTGATTGCCATTCTTTATTAATAGAAATGTAATGTAGCGCCAGTGCCCGGTCCTGCCAGCCTTTTCTTTTTATCTTCTCTTTCAAACACAGCATTGAAGGTCTGATCGTAGTGTCCCCCAGTCCCTCCTTACTGAAGAGCTGCTTGTTAAGCCAGGGGACAGCACTGGCACATTTTCGTGGCTCAGGTGATGATGTCTTGTCACCAAACACTGTAAATATCACTTGGAAATTTTTCTTGGGCTGAAAATAGTTTCTGTGGAATAATACTGATTCAATATAGCTTCATAAATTGAACAGAACGGAATGAATGACAATAGACTTGTGAATAATTTGCAAATGGAAGCAGTGATAGAATTTGTCACATCATGTGTTCTCTATTAATAGTTTGCTCTGTGTAGCTACTGAGCGGTCTTGGTTCTCCATGTGTTTTTTGAGGAAAAGCTGGATTATTTTTATTATTAATTTTTTTTTAGTGCCCTTTTTTTTTTTTCCTTGTTCCGAGGGATATTGTTTACTTTTGAAGAATATGACAGGTGAATTCAGGTTATGTTCTGACATCACAATGAAATTATCAGTCAAAATCGATGACTTGTCACATGGTGACTTAGGGTCTATAAGGCAGCCGAACGGTGTCCTTATATTTTCAGCCTCCTTCATTGCGCGCCCTCCGCGGGAGCCAAGCAACTGGACTGTTATAGAAAGGTGGTATCATCGTTAAGGGGATTATAATGGAGATTATAAAGGGGATTATAATTATTAATAAGCCCAAAAGCTGAGGCATGAAACCCTAATATAAAGCGGCGTATTGTCTGTGGAGCCTGGGATTAGTATCTGCATTTATTGACCCCAGAGAGGTAATACAAACAGAAGAGAGGGAGGTCAAAGAGCTCAGCCCCAGCCATGCCACTGCGACTGCGAGGACGTGGGCGCTTCAGCCGCCAAATTTATCTGACTTCAGACCCTGTCCAGAACAAAAGTGCCTTCAGCTTAAATTAATTCAGCCCTGGAAAGAGATGGCCCTAAACTGAAATTATTTTTATTGTTATTCTTATTTTTTTTTAATAAAACCCCAAAGAACATGATTTATAACAAGCTACAGGAACAATTTATTCTTTCTCTCCATGGATTAGAGAGGTGGTACTTGGAGCAGCTTGTTAAACAGAAGTGCTTGGCCCCTGGCCTTGCGCTGCTGTTTAATGATCCACTCTTCATGTGCCACCTCTCTAATCCATGGAGAGATAGGTACAAATTGTATCTATAATGTTATATTACTTAACAGTATAATGTATTATAAATCATAGAATTGCATCCCTGCCTTGTAATTGGTGAGATGTGTTGCATGAGAAATCCCCTAATTCAATATAAAGTGGTTGCTCTTATGCATAACTAACTCTCTGGATCAAACCAATTCAGCCCAGAAGTGGCGAGGGGAAAGCTAAAGCTTTTTTAATTGGAAAAGAAAAAAAAAAGGCAAAAATATGACCTTAGCGTGGCTTTATGGGCCCCTCATTGGATTGGCTTTACAGGCCCCTGCCCTCGAACAGCTGTTCAGGTGCAAAGTAAGACCGGTGGTTTATTTCTACCTCCCTTAAACAGAGACACTGTCTTGTCCTTGAATAGTGACCAGAAACACTTCAAGAGAGACTTGAAACTATCAAAATATCCTTGTTATGTAACACTTTATCAGTTAAAAAAAAAAAAATTTCCTGACCGCGACAGTAATCCACTAATGTCCTAAAGCAGGTTGAGAGATGGGCTGTGTGATTTATTCTGTGAGTTTGTAACTACAGATGTGTCTTCTCCCCCAATAAATAACTAACCTTTCTTTAATAAATAATAAATAAACCCCGAAGCTATTCTAGACAAACTATGCTTAATTAAAGCCTGTGACACTAAAACAAGTTACCTCTCTTTTCAATTAGAAAATGCACTTGTGGCAGAAAAAAAGAAAATTTAGGAGGAAGAGTTTGCCTAAATACGTGATGGGAATGGACCTTAATGAAGGCAAAGGAAAGAGCCTTGCTTGGGATTTTGGCAAAGCTGGGCCCTGGGGTTGGGGGCTCTGCGGGGATGGGGGGTGACAGGTCCCTGCACCCACCGCTGGGGTCCACCTCGGGGACGAGATCCCGCTGATCTGGTGCGGATCCACAGTCAGACAGGGATCCCAACTCTTCACGCTTCTTGGAGGCAAGAAATCTAGAAATCTCATACGATGAGTGATTTTTATTGTTATTTTTTCTCTCTGCCTAACTTGGGCTAATCCATAAATATTTAGGAAGTCTACTTTCTCATCACGCTCCTCCTGTATTTCGCCACTAGAAGAAATCTGCTAGGCTTAAAACGAAGAAGAAAAAGGAATAAACTCTTTGGGCCTCCTGATGACTTAAGCTGCTGCAAATTTGCGTCGGGGCTCTCGGGGGGAAGGATTCGGTCTCGTTTGAGGAGGAAGCGTTGTGGGGTAGGTTAACGAAGCGAAGCGCCCGTTCGACCATCCCCATCTCCTCCCGCAGTCACGGGGCTGCCCAAGTTACCCACTCAGAAAAGTTACTTGATGTCTTGTGCCCCTTGATGTAAAAGAAGGCAAAAAATTCCCTTTTAGAAGTGAAGATGGGGAGGCGGAGGGTGGTTTCTCCCCAGTTTTATAAGCAGCATCTCTGCTGCGAGGCGATGCCCTTTTGGGACAAGAAAGGAGCTGAACTGTTTGTGTTCAAAGTTTGTTTTGCTTGGCAAGTGATATGTAGTGAGAACCTGAGCAATAGATTATACTCTTATTTGCAAACAAGGTGTTCACGTTTTCTTTTTAATTTGAAACTCTCCTAAAGGTGGGGAGTGTATAAAATTGAGGCTTGTTCCTGCGAGAGGCCTAAAATCTTGATGTGCTGATTCCTTGTGCTTTTGAATTTATTTCTCTGAGGTGCAAAGATGCCACCAAAACTCATAATGAAATTTTTCAACATTTTTTTTACCAAGTAAAGCCAGCAGAATAATGACAATACTTTTAAGGGTAATCAGGCAAGACTGTTTTTCACCCAGGTTTTTTGTTATATTTAGGTCTGTGGTACCCAGGTTTCCTTCCTGCCCAAGTTGTTTTGCTTTCACCAAATGTGAATTGTCTACAAAATGAATGTGGTGTTAGAAGTTTCCTCCTCATCTCCTCTTTCTAGTTAGATTTACCTGCTCTTACAAGTGAAAGCCTGGGGTGAGGGAACAAGAGGGGGGAAACCACCCCCCCCCCCCCCCCCCCAAACCCAACAAAAAGACATCCCAAAACCCCCAAACTTGTTACGGTTTCTTACTGAAAGCCCCCAAATAATTATGCTGAGTGGGGTAAAGTATTTTTCTCTCGTGTGAGCAGTTGTTGTCCACCCCTGTCCCCTTCCGAACCCCCCTGAGTGTCCCCCACAAGCCTTGGGGCACTGGATTTTCACCCCAGCACTGGGCAGGGATGGGGAGCGAAGGGTGGGATGAACAAAACAAGGGGGGGGAGAAAATAAAAAGCTTTTTTTCTCTGGGAGCTCTAATCAGTATTCGCATCGTACATTTGTAAAAGTGACTGCTTAACGGGTGAAAAAAAAAAATCTATCTCTCTGGCAGCATGTACTTACTCTTAAATCAATCTAACGCAGTAGGGTGTGTGTTTGTTTGTTTGTTTTTCCTGGCTTTACTATTTATTTGCTTTATATGACAATGAAGTTGTCTTTTCCTGGAGCCGAGGAGCAGCAGAGAGCTTCGCCTCCCTCCTTTCCCCACGCTGTGGGATTATTGTGAGCAGGGTGTAAACGTGGATTCATTTTGTGGAGTGTTTTCACATGCGTGTCTGCATAAAAATAGGATGTAATGATTTTGAGGATTAAAGGTATGGTCAGAAACTTTTTAATATGGTATGAAATACTTGCACCGAGCGCAGCCCTTTCTGACCCTCTAAGACCTCTGTACTGAACATACAATAGCAATAAATCCTGGAGCAGATTAAGCAATTTCCCCGTAGTAATGTGTCTATTGGAGTTTCAAATAACCCAGAGTAGCTTGAAACATTTGGATATTCCAGTCTGTATCCCTTCTGTATGTAGAAAGTTGATGGCAGGGCAGCATCCTGAACTTTGACTCCTTGTAAAAGTTTAAATTGCTGCCCTGCTGGGCTGAGTGAATGCTAATTACTTTGCCTCTTACAATACGTCCAGACTACTTATTTAAAAAAAAAAATAATAATTCCCTGAAGACACAGCTTTTGCATGCCAAATATATTGCACTCAACAAAACACACAAAATAGCAGGCCTGTTTGCATACAATGCAATTGCAGCTTTGCTGTTTAACCACCTTTAAGATAATAATTTCAGTTTTGCGCCGCTCGTGTGAAAATTGGCGGCGGCGCTTGCTTGGGTATCGCCCGCTGCGGTGCACAAAAGCCGTGCGTGGTCCTCCTAGGAGCGTGGAGCCTCTCCCCAAAACAAAGGTTGTGTGTGTCCCAAGCGAGCTGAGCGTCTTGCAAGCAACTAGGAGACTTTTACCAGGGTGTGTATTAGTCAGAGGCACGTTCAAAATAAGGACAAAGCTGTAAACCATGACAGAATGATCGGGCTGTGTATCTTCTGGAGATGCTCAAAATCTTTGATGCTTCCTAGATTCCTGGAGCCTTACTAATTATTAACAATTCTGTAATAACAATATTAATTACCAGGGAAGCCCAAGTTCACTTGTGATTTGTTTGGTTCCTTTTGGCAATTGTTAGGCGCAATTAGAAGGTGAGAACTGACGAGCTCCTGGCAGTGATGTTCTATGTACGGGCCACTCGCGCTGCTGCTGCAGAGTAAGGACCTGTGGCTTTTTGTGGAGTTTGTGCAGTAAACGTGGCATCAATATATCCTGAAAGAGAAGAAATCCCGAAAGGTAGCAGAGCTTACAAGTGGGGGTGGATAAGTCACTCGTGGAAGTGAGAATCTAAAGAAATGTGGGCCCCTGACCCCCCTGCTCTGGCCATTGCTGAGCTGGTTTATAGCGTGCGAGCTCGAGCGCAGACCTGAGAGCAAACCTAAAAGCCGCTTGTTGGCTACTTGGACTTTGCGCTGGACCAAAAAAACAACCTAAAATTTTCCTGAGCTTTGGCGGAAAGCACAGGGCTTGTGGTTCCATTTATTCTCTCATGGGCCATGAATGAACTAGAAAGTGGTGTTATGTTGGTTTTTTTTTTCCCCCCCCATATACAAAGAGCAAACTTGTTTGTTTTCAGCCAGAATAAGCTCGTCCTGCATGATGATGACAACTGGGATTTAGTTCTCATCCAAGAGCGCTCGGGGTGCTGAGCTTTGGGGAGGAGCTGTGAGTTTCAGCACATGAGAAATAACTTTTAATAGAAGATGGTCTCGTAGCCCAGTGTCTGGGAGAGCTGCACAGTTCAGCTTAATTTTGAATATTTCAGCCAAGTCTTTGCGAAGAGAAGCTGGGAAAATCATGCTAACGTGTAGCAATGGCGGGGAGTTAAGAGAGCTGTTGGGAACCAACATTGGGATGTCCCAGGCTGGAGGTGTTTGTGCTCCGGGGGGATGCTGTGGTCCCCTCCAAGACCCCTGCAAAGCCCTTTTCCCTGGTTTCGGAGCAGCCAAGTCTTTGTGGTGTCCTGTGGGATGAGCAAGTGCACTGCTGGCACCGCGCACAGGGCCAAGGGAATATTTTGAAAATAGCTTAAATGAAAGGCATTCCTAACATGCTACCCACCAAATGTTTTTACGTAAGGAATGTCTTTTACGAAGGGAAACAGCCTGCAAGGAGCTAATTGGGGAAAGTGTGTGTGGGGAGGGAATGAAAAAATTTCATAATATTTCAGACTCGGGAAAAAGTGTCACCAAATCAACAAACGGGAGTATTCATTAGGAAAAATGTGCTTAATTTCAGACCAGGGATGTGGAAGCGCCATGAGAGTTGTTCTCAGAGAATTTTTAGCCCAATTGGAAACGAGAGAAGCCCACAATTATTATGGGAGCCTGTTCTTCTGAGAACGCCAACCCAGTTTTGCGGACCCGAGAGGTCTGAACAATCTCAAATCAGGTCTGGCTGAACCATCCTTCCTCTCGCTGCCGTCTGTGCCAAGTGAGACGTGAGCTTTCTCGTTACTGTTTTCAAAATCAGCGTCATGTGTAACCTTTGAGACTCCCCTGAACAGAAAGAGAAGCAGCGTGTTTATTAGGGCTGTGTTGCTGAAACGCTTTAAAATCATACCTGTGACTGAAGCTTGATTCCAGAAAACTGAATTTGCTGCACCAGGTTTCACATGGGATGGGGCTGCGGGATTTGGGAGCTTTATGTGCCGAGAGGACTCGGTGATGCTCGGGCAGCGATGTAGCTGATCACAGATGTGCAAAACCCATGTCTTTTGGGCGTTACGTTAAAAGCCACAGTGAAAATCATCGCATCCCACTCTGTGCAGATATCGTGCGGGTACCAATTGCTCGCCAACCAGGGCTGGTTCAGTAACATGCCCATATTGCAGGGAATGACGTGAGGGTACTGGAATTAACAGCTCGGTGTTTTAGATTACTCCCTGGATTTATTACCTTCTGGGAAAAGAAGTTATTTCTAGACCCTCTGCTAACCGTCAATTTCTAGTAAATGAGAATATACTAGTTCTGGGACTTAGGATGCTTTATGAAAAGAGAAGGGGAAAAAAAAAGATGAAGGAAAAATGATTTTGATCTGAGACAGAAATTCAGACAAAGGATTACCTGTGTTGTTTGAACAGACAGTGCATAAACATTACCTTATATTAGAAGGAACAGAGACTTGCAACATCCAGGAAACTACTTTATTCACAAAATAAAACTAGGCCCATTTCTGCTTATTCAAATACCACCCACAACTTTCTGGGGAAAGATCATATGCAGAGCATATTTGGAAACATTATTAGGAATGCATAAAGTACAGTATTAGTCAATTTTATATGCTCAGTTGCATGAAATCTGTGTGTTTAAAAAATATAATAATTTGCATTTCATGGCTTTTGATAACCTCAGGAGTGCACTTGAAATTCAGCACATGCCCACAGCACCTCCCAGCTCACCCCATTTTTAACTGAAGACCAATGGTTTCTATTAAGGGATCAGGCAGGGACTCTGACAAGCCAGTCAATAACTATGTGAGGTTACTTCATTAATGCTATAATGGCTGATAGAGTGAGAGGCAAAAAACAGGTTCCTGACAGCAGCAAATGAAAATGATAGAGATTCCTGAAGCAACACGCCTTTCCTTTGTCATTGTCTTTTGCTTGGCTTATTCAAAATGTGGCATTTATGTATTCAGCCTTGATGAATGTTGCAGGCTTTAAGTACTTTTTCCATCTCTAATGCAGTGCCGATTGCACATTGTTCGTTCTTTTTCTCCTCTCTCTCTTTTTTTTTTTTTTCCCTATAACCTCTGCTGTCAAGGCATTTGCGGGCTGAAGGGTTGCAGGCACCGGCTAAATAGCTTTTTTGCTGTAAACGGTGAGGGTGACGGGACGATGCATCACGAGCGCCAGCGGGGTCAGGCAGCGACTGGGTGGCGGCGGCTGGAGCCCCGACGAGGTGGTGCCAGAGCCCCCGCTGGACCAGCCCTTGGGGCACAAAACAGCAACGACCCGCCACCTCCTGCCTTATTGGGGTGGTTTATGGGATCCCGCGGGTGTTTTGGGAAACGCATTGCAGAAGAGCCCTGGAATTTCCCTGCTGAGCGGTTCTTCCCCGGGACAAGCAAGGGCTCTGTGTCCCAGAGCTGCTCCGGGTGCTCCCGTCCCAGGGGGGTCCCCAAAGGGGTGTCACGTTTCTGCCATTCCCCCAGAGCAGAGTCACGTGTGGAATTTGAACGTCAGGATAATGGGGCTGGATAATTTAGCTTCTTTAAACATTTTAAAGTATTGCATATAAATGCCCACATTACAGTGGGGAACATGATATTCTTACAGTTTGCTTTCACTCTTGGTTCGCTTCTTTAACTATTTACGGTATTGCATGCCTTGTGCTATTATATTTTTGGTGGCAGGTCCTTCCTACAAATCACAGAATCACTTTTCTTTAGGCCAGGCAAAACAGAGGGTCAAGGCAAGGCTGGCCTAATATTTGCCCCTTGCAGAACCTGACACTTCCATGTTTGTGCTATGGGAAAAAGCCACTGATTCATCACTGACCATTCTTTTAAAAGGTGATGCTGAAGGTGAAATAAATCTCCTCAAACTTGTCTAAGTCGCCCTATGATGAGTTACAAAAATATGTCTTGTTTATTGTTCCATTCTCATAATTATTCTAAATAGCTTGGCCATACATTGAATATTTTTGTTAAAAATAATCTATTTATTTCATAGGGTGCTTGTGACACCTGGTAAATACCTTCCCATCCTCTAGTTTTCTATTCCAAGGCAGTTCTTTACTTGCCCCAAACCAGTTTGTTTAGAGTCAGCTTCTGAAGGTGCTGAGGCTTAATTCAGCGCTCTCTTTAGGCATGTGCTTGTCTTTCAATATTGCCCCAGAGCCACACAGCAGAGGCAATGTTAGACACACGCCAAACTGTCTGCTGACTTGAGCCTAAATGGCCTAAATATCCAAATAATGAGATTAATCTGTGGCTTGATAGTGGAAGACTTTTGGCCTAGGAAATGAGAATGCAAAAAGTATGCAAAGCAGCTGCAGATGTGGATTTCCTAGCTAAGTTGGAAGAGATCGTGAGGCGAAATGTTGATACTGGGTGTGTGAGTATGTATGAACATCAAAGTGCTTTAAACTTCTTTAAGGAGTAGCTTGGGTATGAACCAAAGTTTGGCTTAAAATAGCTTCTGCACCAGAAGCAGAGAGGCTCAGAGCTTGCATTATTTATTTTTTTTAAGGCTCTGGTAACTTCAGGGATTTCCCCATGTTTATGGTTTAACAAGAAGAGAGCCAAGTTGCTGCGGTTAATGACATAAGCATTAGAAGAGAAGGATGTGGGGGATCTGGACTCACAAATTTCTTTTGGGATTTCGGGCCAGCCAAATGACCCCCTCAGCAAAGAGAGTGGCCGCTGCTTTCTCCAGCTTGTCCTCTGTAGGTGCTCTCCAGCAAGGACTCCTGCTCATTGCAGGAAGGAGAAGGTCCTTGGGCATTGCTGCAGTCCCCGTGAAAACAACTCAAAATGCCCCAAATGCAGAGGGGAGCACCAGTTGCCCATTTGCAATTGCATAGGAAACACCATCGGAGACGTGGGGCATGGAGAAGGGCACTGGTGGGACTGGTGTTTGTACTGGGGATGGAGTCGGGTGATTGCAAAAAAAGTTATTGTGCCATTGTTAACAAAAATACTATCGCTAACGTGAAGTTAAGCATCCTGCTCACATTTAGCTATCTAAGAATTTTATGTCTGAGACAGTATCCAGGATTATATATAGAGAAATGCATCTTCTGAGGAGTGACTGTGCTATTGAGTTAGTGTCCAGCACAGGTCCTGCAAATTATGTTTTGCAGGTGCCTCTCTCTCTGTAGGCTGGAAAGGGAAGCCTAGTTTGGAAACACAACTTTTTTTAAGGTATGTGGTTTAAAATCTCACGAAACCTCCCTTGAGGTGGAAGAGCCTGTCTTCATATATTGCAAAATGATTTTCTATCTTAATGAGCCATGCTCGGAGTATTTTCCACCTATTTGTGGAATCAAAGCTATGTGGAAACCACCAGCATCTTCCGAGAAGGAGGAAATCTCGCTGGGGACTGATAGGATTACCTGCCAAATGTTTGAAGTGCCCCTGGTTTCCAGCCAAATACTCATCCGTATGGTGTTTGCTGAATGCGCTCTGTGTATGTAAACCGCTGTCGGTCTTGCTGCTGTGGGACCTTAGAAGACTTTCCAACAGGGTGATCTTGCACTACATCCGTCATTCGACTTTCTCTGTGGTTGCACGTGTTGTTTTAGTGTATCCCCCTTGGCCTCTGTGCAACCTGTGTCTCGTGCAGCTGTCAGTCTACACTCAGCCCTAAATTATTCCAGCTTCTTCCAAGTGTCCCCATCGCTGCAAATCCTGGAGATGTGTCAATACCCCCGGGACTCGAGTGGTCCAGCACATCCCGCTGCAGAGCTGGGGCTGAGGACTGTCCCTGGATGAAAGCTGCTTTCCAGGAGGCAAGTTGCTCAAAGGGCAACTTTTGTTAAAAAATACTCGTTGTGCAAACAAAGTTTGCCTTCCAGAGAGAGAAACCCCCATGGGAGGCAGCTCGGGAGGTGCAATTTGCACCTCTTTGTGCGGGCGGAGGTGCGAATTGAGCGAGGAAGCAGCCAGTCTTTGGTTCCATGATGGGAAACCACCGGGATTGTTTTCTACCCGGCAATAAGGAGACAGGGACAGTCATTTTGCGAACTCTAATTTGCCGTCCTCACCCAGATTGTGTTTTTTGGGTCTGGGAAGCGGGTTTATGGGTGATCTGTAGGGCAGGACCGGACTGGGCTGCGGCCGGGAGACCGTGGGCCTGGGTGACAAACCTCACTTCTCTGCCTTCATTTCGCTCTTTAGAATCACTGCAAGTCATTTCTGTTGCACTTTTGGTTGGTATTTGGATTCAAAATCGTGCTATTTTGAAAGATAGCAAAAATCTGAAATATTAATACAGCATGTTTTTATGTGCAGAGCTGGCTGTTGGCAGAGCCAAGTTTTCTTCGTTTTTTTTGAAGGTGCACAATTGCTCAGGAGTAACTGGAAGATGCTTTTCTGCAAATTTCACAGGAAACATTGCAGCTATTTTACCTGTTCATATTTATAGAATGAGCACAAAGGAAGGCATTTAATGAACTTAACGAATCTATCAATTAAAGAAAATTTCTCATGCTCTCCATGGTCTGCTTTTTATTTCAAGGCCAAATTCTATTCAACCCAGCCCGGTAGTCCGTAGCAGATAGAATATTGAAATATATAAATTGTCTCGTGGTATATTTTTAAAAAGAGGTATTAAGTGAAAGACATTAATGCATGTATTACACTAAGACAGAGACATGTTAAAAGCTTTTACAGAAATAATCTTACAAGTGTTCTAAGAATCTTCTGCAAATTAGTCTACATTTAGTCACTTTCTCTTTTAAACAAAAGTTAGAGAAATTATTCTTAGCAAACAAAAATTTTAGACAAACACAGTATGTCCTGAAAGATCCAGTTTGTCATGCCAGTAGTCTCATTGGCTGTGATTTGTATATTAAAAAGGTTTTAATTGCCCAGGTAAGTGCCTGCACCTGCTAAGACATTGAATATTAGAGCACTTTATTCTAATCTCTTATAATATAGGGCACACTTCACCCATAAAATTATTCTCTACACAATTATAGCTCAGTTTTGCTGAGGTAGAAAGTGCAACTTAACAGTTTGGTTTTGCTCATTATTATTAAAATCATGCAAATTAGGATCATTAGGTAACGGTTGTGTAGTTAACTGCTCAATAGCCTGGTCACTGCTTTTCCTTTCCACTACAAACACATCCTTATACACCCCCCTGCCCCCAATAATATCTCTTGAAGAACAGCACCGTATTTCTTGAGTTTTGCATCTCTACTGTTATCCTGCTTTTTCCTGTGCTGCTCAGTGCCCTGTCTTGCCTATTCAGATGTCCCCAAAGCTGCTCGGAAGTCGCTGGAAAATGAAGTTTCATGTAATATTGCTATCTGTTTTGTGTAAGCTGCTTAGTTTACTCATACATCATTTTTCCATTTAACTGGGAAATTTGCGCTTTCAGAATGCAGAGATTTGTTCTGAATTGGAACAAAAGCACAAAGTTGAAATTGCCTGTGAAAAACACATTTCTAGGACGTGCTATTTTGAATTAGTCAAAATGTTCTAGTTCAATAAATCAAAAGGTTTCATTCCAATTATGTGTTTCTTTTCTTTTATAATTAGGGATATAATGTAAAGTAACAGTCCAGAACAACTTTTTCTTTTGCAATGAATAATTGACTCGCTCTGTTCCAATGAAATTTAATTTTAGAGTTTATTCTCACCAAAACACCGTGGTTCAATTTTGTTCTAAATGAAACTGTCTCAAGACGTGCTGGCTCCTCTACCAAGCTCCTATCTGACAAAAGGCCATTTCCTGATGGAGAAGGTTATACCGCAGCGACTTGCACCAGCTCTGGCCAAAGTCCCCAGATCTCTAGATGAAATAATGGTATTTGTTACTCTCCCCGTTATACCTTTATTGAAAGAACCCCGTGCAGCTGAAGAGGAAAAAGCCGTGATCTGGAGCCAGGGATGCTTTATGTAGCTCTTAATTACAAGTAGGAAATACAACGCAACTGCTCTGTGCCACAGATACCAATTCAAATTAATCTCTGGAGTAACTCCAGTGCCTTTAGTGGAGCCGCTCGGGAATAAATAAATTTGACGCCCCTGTTTTCATCCAGATGAGTTTCTTTAGATATCACAAGATAACTGCATGGCCCAAGGATTTATTGCTCTCACAGACGGGTCCCGAAGCATGTTGCTGTAATTATTGGGGTGATTTGTTGTATTTTGTCATACGTGAAGGAGAAAATAGTCGTTCTCTTTAGGTATGTAACCCAGAAATAAGTGTTGGATGCGCACATAGAGGTACTGGGGAGAGGAACCAGGCGGCCTTGGGTTCAGGCTGAGTTTCCACCCAAAGCTGGGCTTACACTAAAGCCCTTTGGCAATGCAAAAGGGGGTCCTGCAGCAGCCTTAAATGTAAAGGACCTGAAACTAGGAGTAAATGTACCTCTTCATACAGCTGCTCACCTAAGTGGTGAAATCCATCCTTAGCAGATGTGGCTTGTTGACTTCTCTAGGAGCAGAGGAATTGAAGGTGTCTCCGGCGAGAAGTTTGGCTAGACAAGAAAGCTGCTAGTGTCTGCGTGAGAGGAATTATTTGGGGTATTTTAAGCAGAAAGAGTGATGAAACTGAGCTAAGGAAAACTGAAGTGATGCTATGGGGGGAAAATACGGTCTTGCGATCTGTGGACTGGGCTCCAACGACATCTAGGAAAGCCTTGCCACGCTGGCCGTGAAACCGTGGTGGGAATAGATGGAAAGGAAAACATTTTAGTTGTCAGCAGGACAGACAAGGTGTCCTATGGGATTCGAGGAGTATTTGTTTTCATGTTTTGTTTTCTAATTGACCACAACATATAGAGCAGAGTCTGGCAGGACTTTGCTGAGGCTTGCTAAAGTCAGATGAAGAACTTTGGAGCCTGGCCTGTGGGAAAATGTCCACAGGTGAAACTGTAGGAGGTATGAAAGGCAAGAAATTCCCTCCAAAATGCTCATTTCGCTGTACGTCCTCCCTACAGGGGACATGTGTGTAATTAGCAATTGCTTCCAGTAAATGGCTCTCTGATCGTGACGACAATCCAATTTGAAGGAAATTATTGTAAAAACACGATTTATGGCTGGGCCCTTACACTGACAAGCGCCTGGCTGGTGGAACGCCTCCGTTTGCAGCTGAGCGTTTGCCAGCCGTTGTATGGAGCGTTCGGTTTATGGTTCTGCCACGGGCATCCTATGACGAGGTGGGGAAAGCAGGACCCTCTCGGAGACGTGACGTTTCATGGTTAACGTACACCACAGTGATGTATATATTGGCTTTGAAGGATACAACCTACGAAGAAACCTCTTAAAAAGGACTCCCGTTTGTGGGTGGTTTTTTTGGTTTTTTAGGCACTTAAAGTAATATTGTCTCTTGATGTGCTGCTGATGTAAAGTCCTTATTGTTAGATGTCCCACGGGGGAAATCCCTTTTCCTTCTCACCAGCTGGAGTGTCAGGGCTTTGCGTAACCGAGGAATGAAATCTTTCTCCCCTTTACTCTGTTCTTCGTGTCACTTTACTACATCTTCAGGCCGGCAGTCCCTCCAGTGTCCCTGCAGTGCAGAGGATGATCCTCGACTGCTGTGGTGACGATCGGCCCGTCCTGGTTGGCTCTTGTCTCTTGTGTCACCAAGGGTGCCTGTCCTTGTCCTGCTCTTCCCAGGGCCCTCGGTGGCTGCACACACACAGAAGCAGCTGAAAACTCTTGCAATGCCAGCAAAGAGGGGTTTCACCACCTTGGTGTTGAATTTTGGCCCCCTCACGGCTAAAATTACCCTGTCACCAAGTGCCCAAGGGGAAGACAACACACTTGGAAATGTATGGTTTTTTTACTACTACTGTTGTGTGGTTTTTTTTTTTTTTCAACACGATCATTATTCTGCAACTGCGTCTGTACCTTCCGAATCAAATCTGCAAGCAGAACAGCTCCTTGCTGTACAGGGCGCTTCCCTCTTGCTTCATTTTCTAAATCATAAATATTACAAATTCTGGAGAAATTCTACAAACAAACAGGTTCATCTCTGAACTCATCAGGACAATGCTATGTTTATATAAACTGCTACTTGTGATGATGTGGTGTATGGCTTTTTTTTTTTTTTATTGCAAGCAAAGGACATATTATTCAAATAAATGTAGGGAAAATAAAATGAGCTCCATAAAATTGGGATGCCCCTAGCAATCGGAGTTTCACTTTAAAATAACAACAGTAATCGAAGCGCCATTCTGCTCGCCTGAACCGCAATCAGCGGCGCCGTACTCATTTTGCTCCCGCGGGCCCCTCGCGCGTTGAGGAGCGTTCCAGGTGAAGAGAGTTCTGACCTTGGCGCCATCGTCTTTCGCTTTGGCATCTCTTCGAGTCCCGTTTGCAAACGAGCGCAGAAACTGCAGCAGCTTCGCTTTCCCGTCGGGACCGAGCGCACGAGAGGCGTGTGGGGAAACCTGGCGCGCGCGGAAGTAAAGCGGCTGCCGGGTAAATCGCAAATGTCAGAAGTTACTTGTTTTGTGCATCTGTGGCGGGCGAGGAGTTACCCCGGCACAAAGCGAAGGTGTCAGGAATGGGCTGGAGCTGAACTGGAGCATCTCCCGCCGCTGACGGACGGGCTGCCCTGCGCTGGGATCTCCGGCCGCTCACCCTCGCCTCCCAGCTTCGCCTCCTGACCTCGGCGCTTTTATCCAGGGTAACCACACGTGCCTTTATCACACAACTTTATGAACAGTGAAGGTTTATTACGTTGCACTTAAACCTCGTTTAACCTTTCCTCGGGAAGTGATGCTTTAAAGTGGGATTGCGGGAGTTTGCACGATGCTGGCGAGCCACTTCCTGAGTGGGGTGTCCGCAAACTCCCCCCAAGATGTCCCCAGATCTGCTGCCTTCGTTTTTTTCTACCACAAGACGAAATAGTGCAGCCTGGTAAAGACTTATCAGAATAGGTAACTTAGATTTTTTAATTATTTTTTTTTTATTTTAAATTAATCTCTGGCTCAATGTGCGCATCTCCCTCCTCCGTGGTGACACTCTCAGCCCCGACGCCGCTCTGTGGAGATGGCCTTGGGGGTAGTCCTGAGGCCCCCAAACCTCCTGTGAGCTGTCAGGCTGCGCAAAAAGCTCTTCTCCTGCAGAGAAAAGTGAGAAATAGAAAACTGGAGCTGAAAAGTACAGCAAGCTTCCTGACAGGAGCAATCCCCCAGGGGAGCTCATGCAAATCCCGTCACTTGGGATGGTGAAAACTGGAGTGAATGAAGTTCCAACCTAAAGAAAGCAGGGGAGCATCCTTCCCAGTCAGGGAAGGGACTTGGGAGACTCTAAAGCTGGGTAATTTCTTTCCATCTGTGGTTTCAGTGATTTCCATTTGTGTCCTGGCTTGGCCCTTAGCGTATAAAATGTTTGTGGCACTCGGGAATGGAAAAAGATGAAAAAGATGCAAGATATGATCAAGAGTGTTTAGTGAAATGAAGGAAATCTTAATTCTGACAGAGAAAAAACCATCACCTTTGGTTTCTGCAGAGCCAAAAAAATTAATAAAAATAGCCAGATTGGTAAATTCTCACCACGCCAAGGCTGGGTTGCAAAACATGAATCTTTGGGTAGATTTTGTTTTGGTTTACTTGATTCTTTTTTTTTTAAACTTTTATTTTTTTATTTTATTTTCTATTCCGTAGTTATGTTCTGCTTGGGTTAAAGGGTCAGCTCACTCGCCTGATATCTTAAACCAATGCATTTCATTTTGAAGCACCTCAAGTGCTTTGCAGTAAACACTGCAATTAGTAGAGGCCACACTAACGAGAAAGAAAAGATTAGCGCTCTTTGCTGGGTTTGCCAGTCCAGTTTGTCGCAAACTCAGGGAATGTCCCAGTATTTAAACCTGGTCTGAGCTCTGAGAATCTTCGCTTCCTTGAAAAATCTTCTCGCATAGAAGCTCATAAACACGAAGGTTCCTCAACATTGTCAAAGATGACAATTCTTTTTAGAAAGCCTGAGCTTCTGCTGGATGCAGCCAAAAATAAATACTTGTAAAAAGGTCTTCCAACTTGGTGGCAAATGTTACCAGAGGTTGATAGAAATGATTTTTTTTTTTTTTTTTTTAATAGCTCAGAATGAGTGGAGGGGTTGTAAAAATGACTCTGTTTAAGGTGGTTGAGCCAGAGTGCTGCTTGCAAGGCAACCTGGCAATTAAATCAATAATTTACTTAGTGGTACAACTGCAATGGGTTGAGTCTTCCCAAGTCAACTTAGAGGTAAGCAAGACTATACTATAAGTGTGTTTTTTGAACCACAGCATAGAGATTTAATTGATTTATTCTTTATTCTTTTCAAAAGACAGCTGAATGTCAAAGGTCTTTCTTTTGTGAAGTACTGGAAAACTCGTTGTCAAACAACCTCTACTCATTTAATAATTTATCCCATTTTGTAAAAGAAAGGCAGCTGACATGCAGTAAATCTAGCCCATGTTTAAATTACTGCATTGAACAATAATAAGAGGAATGAATAATCTAGTACATCTATTTAAAATTAAACATATATGAAACTGTTTTTCCAAATGATCACCAACGGCTATAGTTTAAAGGCAGGACAGAAACCATGAACAGAATGAAAATGCCGAACAGTAGTTTGCAAGTGGCAGCAGAATTATTTATTCTATTTTTTCTATACATAAGGAATAGAGCTAAATGAACAATGTTTAAGCATGTCAGAATTTCATCAATTTTGCATGAGCGTTCACAAATATCCTGGTGGGGGTAATTGCTTGCAAATACATTTAAACTAATGATATGTTATATCCTTACTTGATATAAAACTATTAAAAGACACGTTATTGCATTTGACAATGCCATGAAGCTGGGTCAAAGCTTAATGACGGATTTCTGCATTCGTAAATTAAGATACACTCTACTGGAAGCAAATATTTTGTAAAAATAAAAGCCATCTACTACGAAAGTTTGATCATCGATCTAAGGTTGCTTTTTGGTTTCTCCAAGCACCGGGCTTGCAGGACTAAAGGGAGATTCCTTTGCTAAGGCAACTCTGAAAATCATGGTGGCCGTTCCCCGCGCAACAGGACTAACGAGGCTTGTAAAAGATGTTGTGTGGTTTTTGCAGTGATTGGAGACTCAAGGAATGAAGCTTGTGCATTGGCTGAAGCTTTTTAGCCTGAGAAGAGATTCAGAAACTGGTACTGAGAGCATTGAAAGATGAAGAAGGCAGTTAAATTGAGGTTAGCGTGATGAGTTTTGTTAAGGGCTGGTTGTGTCCGTCTGAGATGTCCCTGCTTGGTTTGGTGTGGCAGGAGCGCGTCCTGGAACAGCTCTGTGTGTGTCAGCTGTTATTTTGCTTTTTTCTTATGCAAGTTTGCAATCAGTGCGGCACTATGCTGCTGAAAAATTTCAGTTGTTTACTGTAGAGTATAATGGATATGAAATATTTAGAAAATGTCCACGGGATGCAGCCAGGCGGCCTTCAACACGCGTCGGAAAGGTCTTGGAGCTGTGCGGACACCTGGGAAATACCATGTCGTCCCAGGAGAAGCCGTAGGATGTTACAACCATAAGAGATACTGATAAGTCTTGCTAATAGTTTCTAGGTAGTTTGAATTCTGTAATGGTGTGGTTATGTGGCTGTGTATTACATCCGTAATCACGAAGAAAACGTACCCTTTGTGAGGGATGATGCATCCCACAGAGATGCTGCTGCTCTGCTCCCCGCGGCAGGGAGTGATGATAAATCTCATTTGCCCTGTTCAGAAAGCTCCCAGACTGCTGGGATGGCACCGTCAGTGAGCCCAGACGGGTCCCGGCTCCTGCCCCAAGGCTGGCGTTGCGATGGTGGTTTGAGCGTCTGCCCCGGGATGTTTTATGTTCCCACTCTTGCGGCGCCTTTTCTGCAGCCCGCGGTCCTGCGCTGCATGGAAATACTGAAATATCCTTTCCCGTCACCTCTCGCGCTCTCTTTCACTCTTTGAATTGCTCGGATTCCTAACATCATTGAGGATTATTATAACCTTCCTTTGTAACGTACTATAAATTTTATTATAAAGCACAAATTCTTTGGCTCCCAAGCCCCATCTTGCAGGGAGACAGCGCGCTGTAGTTCTTCCGCCCGCAGTAATGTGAGCAGAGAGCTAATGAAGGTCTTTATGTAAATTTTCCAGTTATCAGGTAAAATCTTCACATCGAAATCTGTCACATGTTATAAAAATTCTTTATGTTATCAAATGCTAATGATAACTCAGAACACAGAGCCCACGGAGGAGCTTTGAAATCCTTCATAAAAACTGCATTCGGCCCCAGCAACCGGAGCCTTGAATTTCTACTCCGACTACTCCAGTTTGTAATTAGCATAGTGCAGGCTTCTCTGCCCTCTGAAACCATAATGTTAATTACAAAAATTACACTGTGTTTAAAAGTGCAATTAAGGGACTGTGCTGCACAAAGGGAGCCGTGGAACCTCTTTGCGCACTTTGAAGCCAGGTCACAACGCAGCCCATGAAAGAGTCCGAGGCTCGCTCCCCGCTAAAGCCTCGGCAAGATCATAGGGACATCTCGGCTAAAATGGGCTCTGCTCAGCCCTTAATGAATAATATTCCTTCTTGGGAGGGAACGTGGTAAAAGGCAGGGGAGTGGGGGGAATATTGAACTAATTAAGGACCCGATCCTGCGGTGGTTATTGCGTCTGGTTGGGACGACAGTGGTGAACAAATGCAGGATCAGGCCCTCGGAGGTCACGGTGCCGTCATAGCTACAACCAGCCTACGCTCGCTACGATATTCACATGGCACCTGAAAGCAAAAAAAAGGGTCCTTTGTGTCTTTGGGTATTGAGTAACTTGGAAAAAAAATAGTTCTTCTTCCCCGCTCCTTAGCTGAGGGTTTATTCTGCTCTGGGGAGCTGGGATGTCCCCCTGTGATTTGGGTGGCACTGGGACCAAGGACGGTGGTGGCCAGTTGAGGGACCTCTTGGTCCTGCCCACAGCTCTTCCCCTTTCAGCACCTACGTATTTGTGGAGAGGCAAGAAAAAGGTGGAAAGACACAAAAGAACTGAGAAACCAATCACAAAATGGATTTTTTTTTTTTTTTCCTTTCTTAAAACCATTTAATAATATGAACTTTGGTAATGCCCTTCACCAAAGTCTTCCCAAGTGCCTTGCACAAGGTCTTAGTTAATTAATTAATTAAGGCCCAGAGCACCCCTCTGTGGTCGGTATATGCACGCCAGCTTATACATAGGGAAACCGAGGCACGGCTGGTGGCGGGAGGTGGTGTGGGTAGGAGAGCCCACGGGGCCCCCTCCCAAAATGTTGCTCTCATGCATGTACCTGGCTGAAAAAAACCAGGCAGGTCCGTGGCACCGGCTGCCGGTGGGTGTTTTGAAGGTGGGCAGCAAACTCTGGGATCCCACCCTTGCAGTTTTCCACCCCAATGGAGGTCCCAGGCCACCCGTCACCCTCCTTTGGCGCAGATTGGGCATTTTCCGTGGCACGTGTGGTGCAGGATGAGGCTGTGCTGGCACAGGGAAGGCGATCAGCCCAGGGGCTCGTACAACCCGTCATCCTCTACCTTGAATTTTCCAGCAACTTTTCCATATAGCCTCGTGTTAAAAAACTTCAATAACTGTTCAATAAATTATCAACCTGACCTTTTCCAGTAAAAACGAGCACTGCCACGGGTTGCGTGTGGTGGGGGCGCGGGGGGAAGGTGAGGGGGAGCCCAGCATCGCCCAGAAACTTCAGTGCAACCAGCAGCCTTGGGTTGATTTTGCTTCGCTCCCTGAAAGAAAAAGACAAAAAACCACACCGCTTCTCTTTGCCTTCTACCTGCCCAACTGGTTATAGACCCAGACAGTTTACATATGTGATCCTTCCTATTTAGAAAATTAATGGTGTTTTCTGGCTCCAAATCACAGCTTGTGGCGCTCTGCAGGCGATGAAAAACTTGGCCAGCTTCAGCAGCAAAGCAGCCATTAGAAAATTAACCCTTGGTGGCGAAAGAGCAAAAGGTACCCCAGCGAGGTCCACGAGACGTGGCAGGCTGTAGCTTTCAGGTGTACCTACATATGTTAGCGATGTAAAACCAGCGCCGGCGGCTCCCCCGGAGAGCGCCCGTCAAGCGTGTTTGGAGCTGGATACTGCGGAGAGGGCACGGCCATAGCACTTGGCAGCGAGAGCGACCAATATGCCACGGTTTTCATTAGAGCACAAGAGGAGCGCTGAGCGGAGATTGTGAAGCAGAGATGCCTCTCTTAGCTCTACCCCACGGCAAAGAATTTGGGCAAATGCCCTTCGGTGCTGCCCCGTTCCCCCGGCGGGCCAGGGTTAGTTGTTCGCACGTTTCTCTTGTCATTTACCGATGGCAGTGGTGCATGGGAGCGAAAGCAAAGGTTGCAAAAAACTTAATTTGCAAGAAGTAATTGGGGGTGGGTTGTGCATCGCTGCAGACTTCTCTTTGGCTTTGGGGCATGAACTCTTTGAAGTCACGAAGGGCTGTACCCAAAACCTGGGGACTGTGTGAGCACCGTGCATTGCTCCTGTCTGAGGGCGCGTGATCTATTTGTGGGTTTTGTAAAGATCTTGAATTTCCACAGTATGCAAGTTGTCACTTTGTGCTGGGGGGTTCAGTGGGGCTTCCCAGGCTGCCTCAAAGCAGAGAAAAATAAAATATAACGGAGCGTGCAGAGGAGAAATAGCCCCGCGGGTCTGAGTGCCCCAGCCCTGCACGTCTCACGTGGTGAGCAGAGCTGGGGGCGCGTTGGCACCCAACACCCCACCTTGTGCTTTGGGGGTCCCCAGGGTGCCCCAGAGCCCTGCGGGGTGGCCGTAGCATGGGTTAGGGCTGCGTTGGCTCTAATTCGGAACCGAACGAGGCAACATCGTGTTGAGGTGGCCTTGGGAGAAGGCAGGCGGGAGGACGCTGCAATGACCCCGGTGCCGCTTTTCCTCCTGTGCGCCGAGGGGCTCTGGCTGGGGTTTTGCAGGGGGGTCTTTGCCATGGCCATTTGTGTAGCGGGGGGATCATGCTGGTACTGCCTCTTTGGGAAAAGCTTCGTGGTGCCCTCGCCCTTGGCGCTGCACCCTGCCAAGCCATGCAAAAGAGCAGGGCACCCTATTGGGTTTTGCTCCTGGCTCCTTCCCGGACTGCAGCATCTCTTTGCCCTTGGGCATGCTTATCCCTTGTCCTACAAGAATATTATTTTAAAATAAAAATCTTTTTAAACAGAAGAGCATCAGGGCAGGCTGTGGCTGTCGCTGCCCAGCTGTAGCAGAGAGTGAGATGAGAGAATCCTGCATTGGGTAGAGCAGAAACCAGGTGAGCATCACCTCTGCTACCACCAGTCCCGTGCACGCTTGTCCTCTGATTCTAAAGCTGGTTTTATCTTTAGGCTCATGGTCCCAGAAACCACAGCCATTAATTTCGCTGCCTCTAAATTTTGGTGAAATTGGGTTGTCCTCTTTCCTGCCTCCCCAAAACCAGGGTAAATAACTGCAAAGCGTTAATTACTCCTCTCTAGTTTCCTTTGACAAAAATGCCCTTAAATGAAGCCTGGCATGATTATAGGTGATGCATTTTCAATTAGCCTTTGTTAACGCTATTAATCAGATTAATAACCTCTAGTAAAAATGCCAGTAAGCTTATCTCAGTAATTTTGGGGATCAGGCTTTGGGCTGGGAGCAGCGAGCGCTTCCCCGCGCAGCCTCGCTGGGCTCAGCGCTCCGGCCGGAGGGCTTGGTTTCCAGCCAGCAGATCGGACACGTTCCTGCTCCCCCTTTGGCAGCTGCCGCTAAACGCTGCCTACAGACCAGGGGGCTCGTGCGCAAAGCGCCAGGAAACTTGGCGCAGCCCAGGACTTTCCAAAGTTGCCGCGCAGCAAAATCTTCTCTGGAAAAAGCTCATTTTGTATTACCTGGGATGGCGCCGGTGACCCCGTTATGAACCGAATGATAGATCGCGCGAGAAGCTTGCTTTCCTTCTCTTTTTTAAAGCATGCGACACAGCGGCGAGTAGTGTTAATGTATAAAATTAATTGCCCCGGTGAGACATTTCTTCCAAAAAAGTAATAATAGTCAGGATTTAGCCTTGCAAACGTGAAAACCCTCTGGTATACTAATAAAATGAAAAGGTTTCGCAAAATAATATTCCAAATAATTGGGTTCCCTCTACCAGAGGACCCCATGTTGTTTCTCTTAAGCAATATAAAAAAAATAATCATGATTATTCCTTTGGACTTAATAAAACATAATTGGAAAAAAATCTTTAAAGAAAGTGTAAGGTAATCACTTTCACTTTTCCCAATCAAACGGATGTTGCTTTCCCTCTTCCATCCTTCTTGTAAGGTGAAGAAGTCTTTAATGCATTTGGATCATTCAAGAGGAAAAAAAAAGAGAGAAAAGAGAGCGAACCAGCTTTTTTCTCTTTTTATTTACGAATAGAATTGCAATGTTTGTTTGTGGTGCTAATGCACCCACTCCAGGCTCCCTTTGGTTTGAAGGGCTGGCTGGTTTGGTGCTGGGGATTTTTTTTTTTTTTTTTTTTTTTTGGTTGCCGTTTGGGGGGGATTTTTGATCTTGCTAGTTTTTTATTATTATTTTTTTTGAGGCGCGTTTGACCGTTCAAACTTTTGAACAGCCCCGGCTTGTAAACCCAGCGCCCGTCACCCCCTCCTCCAGCTCCCCAGAAACCGCGTGCTCCTACTGTGCCGCATTCATAATCAAATTAGTGCACTGTGAATAGGTTAAAAAAACTGTTATCCAGCCGCTGCCACGAAAGATATTTTAGCCCCCTCCCGTCCCCGCTCCCCCTGCCTTTCTTCCTCCCTCCGTGAGACATAAAGACATCCGCGCAGACAGAGAGATCTTTACCTTACTTCTCCTCTGCAACCTTAGCCTCTTTATTTATTTCCCCCCCCAACTCGCCCAACGTAACAAAACAAAAGTAAATTCTCCAGAAATGAGCTTTTGGCTGGAAAAAAAAGGGGGTGCTGGGGGGGTGGGAAGGCGGTGGGGCTGCTGTGCGAGAGATGCTATAGGGAGACAGCGCTGGAGATAGTTGTCCCAGCTACGAGATAAAAGCTACATTACATGAAATTAATGGAGGCTGTCTGAGACATACATGAATCACTGTTTCAACACTAAGAAACCAGCACAAAAGAATAAAGAAATCTGAGTACTAACTATATCTTCAAAGGTCTCCTATTTACCCAGCTATACCGGGTACTGACACAAGTGGGGGGAAAAATGTAAGAAAAAAGCACTGCTGTGATCGAATGAATGAGACCATATGAGCTATATTGGTGCCGTATGCATTCTATTTAGCTGATATCAAACACAGTTTAATGAAAGTTAAATAGTTTCTGAGGAGTGCATGAGCTGGAACAGATTAGATTCCACCGAGGGGTCTGTCAGCATATTGTTGCTCACATGTATTCCCTGCTCAGAGCTGCCACAATTCCAGCACTCCATTAGCAATACACAAAAGACTTATGCAGATAGCAGGCATAAGCACGTACCGCCATGTTGGGAAATAAAAAAAATTTAAAAAAAAAAGAGAGAGGGGAAAAAAAAAAAAACCCAGATGAAGGTTTTGTTCGGCGTGTTCATCTGAAAATAGATCTCTGTAATTCGAAAGTGATAAGAATAGATGGAGAAAAGGAGAAGTGGGGGCTGTAAGAAATATAAAAGTAATAATAATAATAAAAAAAAGAGATAGAAATATGTAAACTACCTTAAAAGAACAGATATTGCACCAAGTATATAATGAGGTTTTGATCTTTCAGGGGACAATGACATGGGTGAATGCTGTGCCCTTTTGATCTGCAAGTTACATCTGGTCTTAAAGGCACAGTGGTTCCCGGGGCCGCTCTCCCCCAGAAGTTGGACAGGGAGATGCTTTTTTGGAGAAAGGGGAGGGGAAAAAATTTTTTTTAAAAAAAAATCTTCCTACAAAACATCATCTCTCAGGCTCCTCCGTCTGTTTTTAAGATGCGGAATTCATCCCAGAAATACCACCGGACAGCCTGTGCGCCTGGTACAATCGCTGTCACTGAAACTAACAGGAATTGAGATTAATTTTTATCACTTCAGAGGATTTTTATTCCTCTCCCAGGGAAAAAAAAAAAAAAAAATCCTCCGTCTCAGAGGTGTCTGTTTTAAAATTAGTAGTAGGATAAGGCTGGTGGGGGTATTTAGATATCAGATGGCAATTGCTCAGTGATTATTGCATTTTGATTTAATCTGACAGAACTGATCTTGCACCATGAAATCTGTATTTTCACAGGAAAATAGGAGTTGCCATACTGGAACAGACCATTTGTCCACCCGGTCCAGCCTGGACCCGGACCCGGGGGCAGCAAACGCCACCCTCTGATATTATTTATTATTTATCATTTATCACGGGGTGGAGGGCGGCAGGATTTCTCCTTGCTCCTGACCGGCAGTCACTTTACACCCTGTGGCAATAGGATTTCTTTCCCCTCAAACTTTTATTTCTTTTTTTTTTTTTTTTCCTTTTTTAAACCCAGCTAAGTGCGGCCACAGATAGTATTTCTGCTCGCGGAAACGCTGCAAACTCGTTTTGGGCGTCACGTTGGTGCGAGAGGTTCCCCCCCATCTGCTCCCCTTCTCCTTCCCTCCCCACCCGCCTCTAATTCGGTCAAAGAAAAGGGGTCACAAGTGGAAACACGCTGATTTGTTCGGGTTTCTGTCTCTGGAGCTGGGAGCCTGCCTTATTAATATTATCTGGGGCTGGGAGCGCGCAGTGTTTCCTCAGGCATCTCTTCTGAGTCATTTTATCATTATTCATAGGGATAAAAATGGCCCAAACTGAAGATGCTGAGGATCCATTTAGGGTTGCCTGTCAGATCCACTAAGGTAATTGGCTCCATTTCTTCATTCCCATTCTAAATCAAAATAATTTTATTAAGTGGTACAGTAGGTGTTTCACCTGTGTCACCAGCTGCCTGTTAGAGCCAGAAAGGGCTTTTCCACATTATTTCTGTCTGTTCTTATAACATTATGTCATCGTATTCGGTGTTACATCATGTCAGAGGCTGCACAGTCTTGTGTACTTGAGCCCAATGGTTACAAAATGTAGGTCCGAGATGTCCTTTTCAGGGGTGGGGAAAAGTCAAATACGCTTGGCCGTTCCAGCTCTGCTCACCATTTCCTAGATATAATATAATCCACGCAGCAGGAAAAATGACCGTATAACTGAGAGCAGGGTCCACGGCGTAATTGAAAACGTGCTACTAAGGAAAACGATGAATCGGTGATGGCGGTGGGGTTCCCAGCAGCGATATTTTGAGAAGAGAGGGTTTTAAAGCTGCGTTGCCTGGGTCTGGGAGAGAAACATGTGAGTGGGTCCCTACGGAGGGAAAAACGTGAACTCAACTGGTCCCCGCAGGTGACAGCTGCTGGTGGCCCTGGTGCTAACATGGTGCTGAATACTGAATATCAGGCTGAGCAAGTGTAACTGGGCGTTTGTGTCTTCAGAGCAGGATGGTTCTTCCTCGTAGGATCTGTCCGGGGTCAGTAATCGCACTTTAAAGAAGTGGGAACCGAGGCGGAGCTCAAAAGTGGCGCGGTGAAGGTGTTTAGTGTCAAAATGAGGTATTTGCAGCTCCCAGCGTCACGTTGGGAGCATCCAGCCGCCCGGGACAGCGATGGGATCTGCGCTTCCAACAGCGGTGGTTGCGTCTGCCGTTCCAACACGGCATTCTGCACCTGCAGCCCGTGTCTTGGCCGTAGAGCACAGGTGGATACAGACACGTTTAGCCGTCCATTCAAACGAGACATCTTGGGAATGGATAGCTGGTGACTGAGGCCCCTGCGTCCTGCCGGGGCAGGGGGACCAGGAGCAGAAGGAACATCAGAGAAAACTGCTGATAGATATTTTATCTCAGCCTTCCCATGAAACACAAGCTGCCAGGAAGGTGGAAGTTTCCACGAGCAGATAACGGGAGCAATGCAGCGAGAAAAGGTCACTTTTCCAACGGACAAAGTCATTTCCGTCCAGAAAAAGGTGCAGTTGCACAGGTAACGTTCCTTGTGGTTAGATAGAGGAGGGAAAAAAAAAGGAGGCATGTTTGTTCAGTTTTCAGAGATCTTGCAACTGTTTTTCTTCAACCTGCAGGTGGCATTAGCACTAAAAATGGATTTTTCTTTCTTTCTTGAAAAGTGTTTAGCAATGAAACGAAGAAAGCTGCAAGGGGATCTGTAGTAGGACTGCGTGCTTGGAGTTAGTCATGCTAACTGCAGATGGCATTTTTGCATGTTTTATAAGGCAGGGACATACAAATGTTTTAGCACCCTGAAATATAATATATTAAGTTTCCGGAAGCAGGCGGGCTGGTAGGAGCAGAGGAGCCTGAGCTTACGCTAAATCTGTGCAACTGTGAATGAGTTTGTGCCGCGCTCGCTGCCGGTGACGCCGGGCTGACACCTGTCCGTCACGGTACCACATCCAGCCAGGCTCGTCCCCAGCCCTCTGCCAGGGACACTTTCGGATGCCCCGAGATGCCGAGAAGCAGTTTAGTTTGGCCCCGAGCTGTCTCCCATTAAAAAAAAATTGAACGAGCATCAGAAGAAAGGCAGGAGCGCTGGGAGGGAGAAGAGTTGCAGCAAGAGGTTGCTGAAGAGGGAAACCATCACTTGAGGGAGAACTGAGGCCACAGAGCTCTCACCAGAGCCTGCATGGAGATGGTGGTTTTTTTCCTTTTTTTCCTTTTTCTCATTTTAAGCAAACCGTTTTGTTCTTGGGAAGTGCTAATTTGTGAAAGCAAAACAACTCCAGGCAAAGGGTGTGCTTTGACAAATTTCCCCGTATTGAGGAGGGGCGGGGAGAAGCATGAAAAAAAGAGGAGAAAATAAATGTAGAACGATTGCAATGTCGTGGGGGGTAAGTGGTACGTTTGAGACAGGGGCTAAATCACTGCTAAATCACTGCAGGCGGAATTGATGTGAGACCGGAGCACACTGAGAACTGGGCAGGGGCATAAACCTAATTGATTTGAGGCTGGAGCAGGGAGTTAATTGGAGGCCAGGGTGGAACAGTAACTAACGGAGCGCCGCGATAGCCAAAAGCACATCTCACTCCGTGCTCGCTGCATCTCCGGTCCTGCCCATGCCGAGAGCCGGGGAATCGCCCCGGGAGCTGAAACCGCGGTGCCGTTATTTTGGTTGGAGGCCGGTGTGGTGTTTGGCGATGGGCTCGAGGATGTTGTGGGCGTTGGTGAGCGCTCTCTGTGGCGATGGGCCTCGGGAGAGACGTGCCGCGCAGCAGCGCTTCCCGGCCCTTCGGCCGAGGATGGGGAGGAGCAATTGGCTGCCAGAACAATTATGGCAGATGGTGGAAACACGGGCACTTTTACAGAGAACTTCATTCCTCTCCAAGAAGCAACATCCCCAAGGAAAACACCTAGACCAGGTCCACAGTTCTTTCTTACAACTGTTCCTTTTTTTTTCTGGAAAAAAAGAAAAAAAAAAAGAGACCGTTGAATTGAGCACTCAAAATTTGAAAATGCAAAGATGAAGGTTGCCTGGGCAACTGCTTTGCACTGAATGAGGAAATGATCTTGTGAAACAAACATTAAGTGATCATGTAATTAAAGACTGAATCAGAATTCCATTGTACAAGGAAGAAGCCTAAATAAAAGTTGACCAGGCAACTTTCAGCTTGGCATTTCCTAAATTTTAAGAACTTGACTTAAATTTAACTTTTTTTTTTTCCTTTCTTTAAATTTCTCCTTTTGTGCGCCGTCTTAGGTTTTTTTTTTTTATTCTGCAAGAAAATTTGTGGAACATCGGTCTTTTGTGCCCAACCTCACCAATTTAGTCTACATCATATGCGCCAAAGGAAGATGCAAGAAATACGTACACAGAACAGTCTGTCCACAGGAAGACTTCACCCCAGCCACTAGTAGTTAGAGGTTGTTTTAAACCCTCAAGGATAATGTTTATATCCTTTCCAAGCCCTACTTTTTATTTATTTCTTGGCAGTGGCTTTGGTTTTAGGTTTCACCCTTTCACCGTTTCCATTACCTTGTGTGTCAGAGGAATGTGGTGACTCAGGATTCCTGGGGTCTCCTTCAAGCTCTGGGGCAAGAGTGCGGTCCAGAGCAGTTTTTAGCAATCCCTCACTGACAACACAAGCAAACACCTTAAAACTGGAATATTAATCACCCCTCGGTTAAGAAAAACTTTTAAGTGATGTCCACTTCTATATAATGTGGGAATCCTAAATAATGCCTTCCGTTTTGTTCCTTTTGCAAAACCACAGTGGCAGTTCGCAATGCATTACAGCGTACTTGCCATTTCAAACCTGTATTTAAGACTTTGCATCAGCAAACTCCTCTCTTTAATTCATCTGGAAACACACACGCGCATTTTTAGCTTACACATTTTTTAGCTTACTAAGTGATAGTCACCCGGAGCTCTACCATTCTCTTGCTATTTTCAAGGGCAAGAAATGTCCGTACACGCAGCATGTACTAGGGCCTGGCTTTTATTATTCTAATTGTTGTTGTACTTAGCTATCTGTGAATGCAGAGCTTCAATTTGACACAAATTATCTCCACAGTGGCGTGTTCCTGCTGTGAGATGCTCTCACGGCTCCCAGCTCCAAGCATGAAGGCAAAAAACTGGTTTTAACCTTCTCCCATTTGCACCCAGTCTGATATTGCCTAATAATCTCACTACTTTTTTTGTTTGTTTGTTTTAATCTCAGGCTATTCAAATAATTCCTAAGTTTTATATCTAGAAATACAGTGATACAAAAGGGAAGCTTTAACTTGCGTTTACAGAACTGACAGTGGTTTGGGGCACCTCAGTTCCCACCTGCCTTTCTGGGGACACTGGGACACTTGGTGTGAGCACTTGCCCGTGACTTTGTGTCCATGGGTCTGGCTCCCTTTGGTAGTTTTCTTTGCTCAGTCAGTGTGTTAATGTAGACTCTTGTTTCTTGTACTACAGGCCAACAATATGACTGTGGGTAAGAAAAAATATCTCATAGTTAGGTGCTGAGGTGTTTGCTCAGTTTGTTTTGAATAATGATAGCTGTATGAATGTTTTTGATCTCAGTGATAGTTGTATGTATTTTTTTTTTTCATGCTTGGTGTTTATGCTGGCAGAAAGTGATGCGGTTTTGGGGTAAGGGGGCTGGAAGACCTTGTGAGGTTTCTCCCACCTCTATATGCCGATGAGCACAAATAGCGCCTGTTTCTAAGCCATTTCTGTTGAATTCAGCTTTGTACTGCTTTCATTTTCCCAGGATAGGTTGGGAAGTTCATTCAAAGTTCTTCCTTTACTGTGGGACATCCCTGACATTTTCCCATTGACGGTTACCAACTGGTGCGATTCAGTGACCTTCTGCACCAATTTTGACTTGGATCCTGTTCCTGCATCCTCACCCAGCCTGTTCCACCATCGGGTTCTCATCCAGCTCCTTTGTTCTGCAGCCACCAGCTGACTCCCAGCCTCCTTGCTTCATATAGTTATTTTTGTTTCATGACTTTGCCCAACCAGTTTTCCTCTTCAGCTCCCAGTTTAGGGTGACCCCGCACCGCAGAGTCCGTGTCCACCCAGCAAGACCAGCTGTAACCCGTCTTTCCCATCCCATATTTCAGTTTTGCTTGACGTGTTACGCCATGAATTTCTTTCCATCCTCACAGTCTTCCTCACATGTCCTCTTCCCCCCTCTTTAAAGGAAAATTTTGATTTTCTGTGTCGCTCAGACCTGGGGATACTCAGGGAAAACCAACTCCTGTCCTTCTCTCCGAGCCCCCTGTTCTAGCAGCTGGAAGCTGCAGTTACAGGAAAAAGTCTGGTTTGAGTTTGGCGAAGTTATAAGCAAATGAAACAGCCTTTTATAATGGGAAGTGTCATACAACCTTAATAATAGACAGTGCTATCAGCCCCACCTATAATATGTATGTAAGCGTGTATAAAAATGAAACCTGAAAACTGAATGAACATGAAAAGGCCTCGACCTACTTTCAAACTGCTCGGCGTGCTCCCCGTCTCTAATGCGAGGAGACAGGACGGGTCTTGTACCGCTCCGGCTTTGTTTTGCAGAAGCGCGTTGCAAGTGGAGAATCATCGTGGAAGGAGCCTTGCGGACAATAAAACCGGGGAAGGGATTTTTGCAGGATCTCGTTTGCACGGGGGTAAAACGCACAAGCTCTTTTGAATTCTGTCCAGGGCTGTTCAGACAGATGTTGAAACATGCGGTAGCCAAAAAGTAGGTCTGAGCCTGGGCCCTCAGGTGGGCAGATCTCTCTCCCGACAGTCTCAGGCTGGTTCTGGGTCTGCTTTCCAGCTGCGACCCAGAGGAAATTTGGAGGGAGACGGGGATGCACAGCGTCCTCTTTAAACCCGCCATTAGCTTATTAGGAAACCAAGAGCCCTTATTCCTGGAAGCGATGTTTTGTGAACTGTCATACTCGTTTCCTTCACACGTGGGCACAGATTGCCTGCTTGACCTGAGGGCTGAAGCCATTTACATTTTTGATCTGCTCATCTCTCAGAAAGCTCCACAAATTAGAAATACCATAAACCGTGTTTGTTGTTGCGAGGGCAGAGAAGTCCGAAGCGAGGTCTGGGTGTCGTGTTTGACCTTGGCTGAAATATTGGTTCAAAATAGACCTTCTTTGAAGAATCTCCGTGTCTCTGAACTTCAAGGCACTGGCTAATGTCTAATTGACTGTAGGTGAGTATTTCTTTACAGGAGAGCTCTTCTGTACCAGAAGCCTCAAACCAAGCATCTCCACTGTCTTTTAGGTGAATGAGAGAACTCAGAAAAATAATACAACGTCCAAAAAGATTTTGAATTGAAGCTATGTAATTGCAGGATGTTTTCCTTCTGTGTTAAGATTTCTAATGAGCTTTTTACAGGAAACTGTCAGTCTTTTAGTTGATAAACACTATAGGACGGAGAACGCCAGAGACTTTATTTTCTTGATTTTTATTCTTCCTCATAGTGTCAGTAATTCTTGCCGTGGGTGTGCTCTGCATTGCACCTGTGCAACGAGGACATGTGCATCCTTTCTGCTTTCCCGTGGTCCCTCAGACGGGTGTCGGGGTGGCAGAGCTGGCTCTCCGGCTGGGACTTGGCCTCGAAGGGGGCAGAGCTCAGACTGAAACCTTAGAAGCCAGCTGGTAATGCTGCAAGATCGAGTGGTCAAAACCTCAGTATTTTTCTGTGATGAGGCCATTTATAATTTACCCCCGTTCCCTCCTGCTGAAAAATTCCTCTAATTCTTCCCATGTGAACAGAGAGTGTGAAAGGAGCACCGCAAGTCTCCTCTCTTGCTTTCCCATTCATTTTCTTACACTAAAGCCCTGTGGACGAAGCATGTTCCAGGTGCAGGAGAGCCTTTCCTGTAATTTACCCGTGGTATTCTTATCAAAAGTGTTACCTCCAAAACTATTTCCTTTTAACATTAATTATCCTTTGAGCCGACTCGCAGCACACAAAAGGGTACAGAGGCTTTGCTGGATTTTTTTTTTTCCTTTTTTTCTTTTTCATTAAATACCACATGTGCCTCCCTTTGCATGTACAGAGTGGTTCCCCACCACCTTGAAGACATCACAGCGTGTACTGCAGGAACCAGAGCTAACAGGTATAAAATGGGTGCTTATTGTTTACTTATGTGCTGTAATGCTTCCCATATGATGAGGCTTGTGGTGCTGGAGGTGCAAAGATTAAATTAGAAGTTTAAAGAAATAATAATTAGGAAAAAAAAAAAGGGGGACATAAGGTAGTGGCTGCTGGGATAACATCTTTTGAGGCTAAATCTTTCCTGCAAGGCTCGGAGCGCCCATATGGTCTTGGCCAGCAAAGGGAGATGAAGATGCAATCAGCCCCACGGGCAGGGAGGTTGCCGGCTGAAGGCGGTCCAGAAGGAGCTGGGAGGAGAGAGAGGGGTTAATCTCTTGTCCTCTTTGCCCAGGGGAATGTTTATCGCCTTGCAGGGAAGGTCTCCTTTCCTTGGGTGAGTTAAGTCAGCCTCGGCTGGGTTTGACGCTGCCCATTTGAGGGAAGCTTCTCCCTGACCTTCTGCCAGAGAGACTGATGACAAGGACGGTTTGAACTAACCTTGACATTCACCAGGGTAAATGGCTTTTTCCACAAGTAGTCAGCAAGCAAGGAGAGCCAGTCAAGAGCTAATGAATCTGTACCTGAGGGGAACTGAACAACAATTGTACTTTTAAAGAAGGAAAGTCTTCCCCAGCTCCATCTGTGCTTAAGTGCCGGAGGATTAACTCTTCCAGCTCACGCCTGGGTCGCACTGGGTCACCTTTTGGCTGGTGGCAGAGGCATCGGTAGGCAAAACCACCATGGGAAAGGAAATGTGCTCAGCTTTGGTTGCTGCAATGCTGGACAAAACCACTGCTCTCCCCCCTCTCCCAGCATCGGGTGATAACGCTCCCACAGCCCTACGCCGCCCTCGATGCTGGGAACCAGCCAAAGGAACCCAAGCGAGGACGGATGGGTGGTTGGGTGACTGCTGCCTACAGGCAATGTACCCCCAGTTGCACCCTTAAAGGATTTTTTTAGGCTGGGTTTGAGTCCTGGGCTTTAGGGAGTGGAGTGGTCACTGGTCATCAGCAGAGCTGGCTGGGGTCTCGATGGATGGGGTATCGTGCATGGGTTGGTTTGTAACGCAGGACCTGGCTGCACCTCAGCCCCACATTTTGCACCGGGCTCTCCCCAGATTATAAAAGCAGAAGCCCACGGAGCTGCTGTGCCCTTTTCCTGCTTGGGGAAGGAGGTTTTGTTGGCTCCTCGGCTGATATCTGGAGACAATAGAAAGAGCATGGCAATTGCAACATATTTCACTTTTCTCAGTACTGTCCAGATGATGTATTCTTGGTCCTAATTAGGTTGTTCAAAGCCTAGTTTTTGTGAATAAGCCATCATTGTGTGAAGATTGGCCTGACAGTCCTCTGGCCTGTTCATTCACAAATCTTGCCTGTTGCTTCATTTAGCGTTAACTCATTAGGGCCTTCCTCCTGCAGCCGGAGAGAAGGACTGGAGGTGTTGTAGCACTGGATGGAGCTTCCCGGATGGGTGGAAATCAGGGTACAGCGGATTTCAGCCCATTTTGGTGAATCTCGCTGTTTCAGGGAGCTCCTGCTCTCACAAGAAGTTTGCAAGGGGACTGGCTGGTGGGGTGAGAGCCTGTTTATTTCTGCAATGCTTGGGAAGTGAGCGCAGCCAGTTTGTGTCTGGCAGCACTTGGACTCGAGGCACACGGGCTGCTTTTCTGAGTCTGCTCCTAATTCATGTGTGCATAGCTCCTACTGGCTGGACTAAATCGAGCTCTGCAAAATGTATTTATTAATACTTACTTCCTAGGGCTGTTTATTTAAATGTTTGCAAAAGGCTTTGGAAGGCTAAGCAAGGGGAAGGCACGAGCTCCAGCACTGAATCTTAAGCACTGGCAGTGGAGTTGGTTGGCAAAAAAACAGTGATACATTTTCCTCAGGATAACAAAAGGTAGCGCCGATGCCATCTTTGTCGCGTGATCATCTTCCAAGGGACGATGGAAAAAAAACCAAACCAGCCTGCAGGGTTTTAAGGAGGGAATGTGTTTCGTGCAAGTAGGGAGCAGAAATGGGCAACGTCGGGGACAAGCTGGGACTGGAGTTAGGACGTGATGGGGGTCTGCCAGGTTTTGCATCTGCTGATCAAACCCATGAGAGGAGACATCCCAAGCACGAACCGTGGTGCTGGCACGGAGGGAAGGGCCAAATTTGCCACAGCGGGGCCGGTGAGCACCCCTGGGTGACGGGTGGCGGGGACGCGATGGAGCTGGACGGGTGCGTAACCCTGCGAGAGGCTGGAGACAAAACCCCGGCACTGGTGAGGCTCCCGGAGAAAAAAAGTGGTGTACAGTGGAGGAGGTAATATTTCATCTCCCCGCGGGTCAGTTGGTTCTCGGCAGAGTGTTCTCTGTTTGAGATTTGAGGATTTGCAGACAGACAAACTCCACAACCCAGCAAAGGTCAGTCTAAATATCAGACAGATAAACAGCACCTTTGCCGTAAGCACAACTCCGATTTATGGTGCTCAATTGACTCTTTTCTTTACATGATAAAGTGGAACGCGTGCTTCTTCAGAGGGCGGCAGCTGAAAAATTTAGAGTAACATAACTTCCTGAGGTGTTTTTAAAGAAATATGCTTTCCTGTAGCCATAGCCTGCTTCCTCTTTAAAGGTCTTTTTTTCTCTCTCTATTTTGCTTTGGAGAATTTCTCCTTCCTGACCCCCCAACCCTGCAGAGAAAAGTGACACCTGCCTTGCAGTTGCTTTTCCAAAACAAGACCTCGGTGACAGCGAGTCTGCAGGAGCCACCTGGGAGGTGTTGGACCCTCTTCCTTGGCCAAAGCCAGGCTTTGGTGGCCCAACCTGCCCACGGTGAAGCCACCACCACTGGCAAGATGTGGGGACAGCAGACGTGTCCTCCCATCGCCTTGGCAGCTCCGCAGCCCCGGGGCCACCTCTGGATTCAGCACATCAAATTTCACATTTTGAGTCCTATCAATCACTTGCAACAGGTGTTTTGCACAATTAACATCCATAGAGTCATAGAATGTCCCGAGTAGGAAGGGGGATCCGCAAGGATCATCAAGGATGATAAAGGACTTACAAGGATCAGATTGAGATAAGGAGGAAAAAGTCGTAAGATATTTTCAAAGTCTGAATTTCTGCTACTTCTGCTTAGGTAGAGCAAAAAAAACCTAGCAAAATTTAGCTTTGCACACAAAACACTGAAGTTAACCAGTTTTTTAGAGGTCTGTCTTTTATTCTACACCTGATTGCGGTTAATAACGCAGCTCCTTCGTGCCAGGTGAAATCCTCATAGCCGGAATTTGCGCCATCTTCAATGGAGACCACACTTCCCCATGCCCCACAAAGTATATTTGAAGTGAATATAAAGGATATTACAATGGAAAATCACTGTTAACCGTACTAGAGTGGAGAAAGGGAGTCACAGTAAATCAGGATCAGACTCCCTTTAGGTTTCTTCTTACTCACCTTGCGGACAAGATCTATGTAATTAAACCATTTCTGCAGGTAGTGAAAGTGCTGAATGCAGAGGATGTACCAAATGCTTTTTTAGGTTAAACTATTTTTCGTTAGTCAAATAATAGAAGAAATAATATCACACTGCATCATGAAAATAGAAAAAAAAAAACCACCAGTATTTCCACTCCTGAAAAAAGAGTAAAATTAGCATTTTGGAGTGTCGGGCGGTGTTTCTCGTTTCTGTTTGCGGTAGCTATTTAGTCAATTTATGGAAAGTGATTTTTACTATCACTGTATACTTGACATAGTTTAATTTTTTTTTTTTTTTTAAATTTGCCTCTGAATCACTGCAAGCCAACATTTGTCAGGAACATATATGTCTATAGGCTGCCTGTCACAGCAAGGATCTCATCACAAATGCCAGCCGAGCAAACCCTGGTTCCACTGATCGGTTCACCATTTGTAGCTGCAGCCTCGAAATCATGCAAATTATCTGCCTAGTCTGTAATATTAATACGAAAAAAGCTTCTTAGTAATTTGCAAGGTTTTATAACACAATACAATCATGGTAAAGTTATGAAAAATGCTAATATTAGCTTAATTACCTTGAAGTCCATTATGGGAGTTTGTATTTCACAAGGATGTTCCTACAGGTTTTACAGACAGAAGAAGACATTTGGGTGCGGAGAGGAAGAAAACTGAACTTCCTTATCTCTTCCAAGCTTTGTAGCCTTTGGAGGGCTCCAGGTGTGGGGATATGATTTTATTTTTTAAGCAAAGGTGATCTTTTCACCCTTAGAATACGAAGCAAAGTTTTAGTGCCTTAAGTTCAAGTTTGACACTTCATATTGTTTCCCTTTTCTTTTTTTGGAGAAATGCTGCTTTCCTCGGGAAGTGGAGAGGAGCCAGTCAAACTAAAGCAGCAAATTTGGGCTGAAAGGCAAGGATTGGGGTATTTGTGGTGGTGGGTGCCAAGGGAGGGCTGTGTAGATCCCGGTAACTAAATCCCTGACGAGGCAAGTAACCGCCTGGGCCCTGGTATGAGCGGGTCCCCCCACAACATCACTTACAGCCCATTCACTCCTACTTTATGAGATGGAGGAATGACATGCTATTAAAATTGGTTATTCTAGATAGTTCACCTCAAAACGCACTGGGGATTTGATATAATTACTGGAATATTCCCCTGCTACTCGTGGTTGGGGCAGTGGAGATGCAATGCCATATTGTGCTACTGACAAAGCCGCGCATATAGAAGGCTTCTTTACATTGTGAAAGAAATATTATCCAGAAATAATTTTCTTTCTAGCAGTTTTTGACTCACTCTTCCATGACCTAAGTGGACATAGGCTGACAATCAGGATTGGGCGCGCATTCAATAAAGTGGTAAATAAATCCATCAGTATGTAGGCACATATGTATCCTAACATGAACCTAGCTGACTCTGTCTTGGTAGAAGTTAGCACTTTCTCATGCAAAATGGGGGTGAGAGCAGCAACAACAGCAATTAACATTTAGTATCCTTTGGAGAAAGTTAGTTTTTAAGGTTTTTACGTGCTTATTCAGACCTGAGGGCTGTGTTCGTCTGGCGAGGCTACGCTGGACCTGCGCTGTTTGTGAGCTGGGACAGAGTTTTATGGTACCTCTCAGGTTGTCACGAAAAGCCACATTTTCTTCTCTCTTCTTGGAGGTTCTTTGGGAAATTTTACCGCTTTTGGCAGAAGACCGTGTCGCACAAGGGCTGGGAGGAAGAGTCGTGTGGTGCTTCTGCATCTCTGCTGTGATGCTCTCTCGGGTTTTGTTGGTTTTCCCAGGGTCAGGGTCGTGCTCTGGCCTCTGTGCCACCAGTGGGGACACAGCCCCCTTGCCGCTTCCCCCAGTGCCTGAGCATCGCCAACCTGAGCACCGCTGGGCGTTGCCATGGTGACCGTAGCTGGGCTGGTTTCCGTGGTTACGGTGGTACCCTGGCTGTGGGATGGGGATGCTGCTGGTGGCTGGGGGTACCCGGCCAGCCCAGGACAAGTGGGCTGGGGGGCAGCAGGTCAGGTGGGAGCAGCGGGGTATGGGCCAGCAGGCTGGGGACAGCAGCAAGTTGGGGACATCAGGTCATGGGTAACAGCCAGAGGACAGTTTGTCACCACTGCCAGCCTCAGGGTGCAAAGCATCTCCTCCCAGCTCTGAGGCCAGCAGTTTCCCCACGGGGTCAGGGACTAAAAACCAGCCCCATTAATCACTGGCTCCAAACATCTCCCTCTGCATCGCCGCGTCCCACCACCATGCAGGTGGGGATGTCCCCAGGAGGGCATGGAAGCTGCGGAGCGAGACCACCCACAAGCATCACAGACAGGTACTTTATTTCGGTTTGGCTCGTGAGATGTGAGCGAGCACCTGCTCGACCTGATCCTCCCCAGACCCACGAGCCCTGTCGCACCGCGACTGCGAGAGGAGAGGCTGCTTACAGCCGACCATGCACAGATCCTCAAGCGCTCAGCAGAACGTGCTGAAGTGAGCAAATCCTGATGGTCAGGCCTGGCGTTCCGTGTCAAGAAAGGCTCAGGAGGGTACGGTCAGACATGAAAATAATAGATGCACCTGATAAAGTTTTTTCAGTTTAAATTTGTACCTTAGATGTTGAAGGTGAACTTTGGGCAGTGAAAGGAGCTGTGTTGGCTGCTTTTATCCCTGCATTAGTTTGGTTGAGTGCTGCCTGCATCCTCATTTCATCTCGTGCAGATGCTTCCCGGCTACGCTGACCTGATGCCAGCCGTGAAATGAGCCACCAGTTGTCGGATAAACCGTGGGCTGTGAGACGTGGGTGCAAAGGCACGGGCTGGCGCGGTTTCCAAACTATCGGTGAAGGAATGGCAATTTGTTATTTCAAATGATCTAATCCTGGTAAGGGCGAAGAGTGACTGAAGCGCAATAGTAAACAGCATTAGTGTCACCGAGGGCTCTGGGAAGTGTTGGATCGTCTTCATCTGACGTGGCCGGAGGTTTCTTTTTTTTCTTTTTCTCAAAATGCTATTGATGATCCCACTTCAGTCCCTATACGGCTGTGGATCTTGGTGTCTCCTGAGGTGCCAGCAGGCAGGACGTGCCTGCTCTGCCATGGGGCAGGGGAAGGCGACGGAGAGAAGGATTAACCTGGGGGTGACTCATTTGTGCTAAAACTGATCGTGCCAGGTCAAAGACAAAGGACGTGATGAAAGTGCATTGAAGAGGCTGATTTCAGCCCAAGCACGTGCCCATCGAGGAGAAAATTTGTTCCATTTCAAGCACTTCCAGTTAAACACCCTCAAAAAAGAAGCACCTCGTTTCTTTCTGCCCAAATCAGCCAAGTCCCTTTTGAAAACAACCTCCTGCTGTTTTCCAAACTTTTTAACCCATTTTGGACCGGACGTGCAGGTGTTTCCACCCTGGTCGCACCCACGTCAAGGCAAAGCTTCACGCTGGCTTTAATGCAGCAAAATTGAGCACCAACACTGAACAGGTGAAAACCCGTGGAGGCGCTCACTGTTCCTCAGATTGAAGCCTCCTGTATTTCAGCACTTGTCAGAGTTTAACTGCACTTTAAAGCATATAAAAGACTTTAAGCGTGTGCCCAGTTTGCTTTCCCCGGTGCTGGGAGGATTAGAGGGGGTGAGGGCGCTCAGCAACTCTCCAGATCAGTCCTTACGGGAGGAGTTAAAAACAAAAATCAGAGGTGATCCCCGCGGATCCCCTGACCCGCCAGGAGGCAGGGGCTCCCTCTCCATTCTCTCAAACCTGCTGGTAGGAAATAATTCAGAAAACACTGCCCTTATCTCCCGGCATTCCTGCGAGCGTTATCGGGGGCCCGGGTGCCCCACGGCACCTGGCTGCGGGGAGGTCAGTGCCGGGGCAGGCCGTGCTTTTGGCTTTGTTTTCCCTCCCCGTCGCCCCACGGCAGCCGTAGGGGTCGGGCTGCGGGAGCACCGAAGGGCCTGGAGATTGTTAAGCGCCAAATTTTGTTTACTCCCTCTTTTATACGAGCATATTTCAGCGAAGAAGCGGAGGGGAGAGCTTGTTCGCTTGCAGAAGCAAGAGCATCTTCTCTGCATCCATTTTAGGACTGTGCCTCTTCCGAGCGGTTATACCGGGGGAAGGAGCCACGATCGGGGCTGCAGGAGTGGGTAAAATATCGCCTCGCCTTTGCTGGGGATTTTTTTTTCCCTTCTGCAAACAGAGTGGCCTCTGACTGTCAGCCCAGCCTGCCTGTCAGTTCTCAGCTGCACCATGGGATAAAGCTGCTGATCCCTTTTATCCCCTTCAGGGAGTAGTATTAATAGTATATTCATTTTTGTTCCATTTATAATTCATTACTGCCCAGTTATTTGGATTTACTTGCATTAAAAGGCATAACGAGACAAAAACTTAGCTGGCTGCGAGACCGGGGAGGAGAGGAAGGTTCTTCCCCTCCCTCCGACCCCCTGTCGCCCCCCGGGGCTGGCGGGAGCTGCTTGGCCCCCGAGCTCGCAGGGTGCACGGGGCAGAAGGGAGGTCACTGTGTCTCGGGGATGTAAAGCTCCGGAGGTCACCGCTGCTCAGGGACGTTCCCTCCGAACCCACAGGAAAAGCTGCGTTTCTTCCCTCCAGACTGGCACATTCCTAGACTGGATGCGCCCAGATCTCGCTGAATTGAACTTCAAATCTGGCTCCGCTTGGGTGTTTAAAATCCCTCTGTGCCACAGCAATTTATGTTCCGAACAGATAGGGACAGGTATTTTAAATAAAAATTTCTACTGATTGTTGTAACCTCACAGGTTTCCCTCCCCTCAGATGTTTTCATCCGCTCCTGGTGGCGCAAGCGCTGGCTCTGCTCTGGGCATTGCAGGTTGGCCGGAGGTTCCGGCTCTGCCCAGATGTTCGGAGAGGGGAAAAAAAAACCCACAAACCACCACCACCACCAAGCTGTGGTTTTTAAACCACCTTTACGCTTTCCTGCTCCCGGGTCCAGCCCCCTGCAGAAGATAAACCAGCCTGCAGTCTGCTTTATCTCACCCCCAGCTGCCCCCGTCCCCGGGGACGCTCGGCAAAGGGCTCAGCCGGACACGGCGGGGCCGGCGTTTTCTTTTTGCTGCTTTCCCAGCAAACTGTGGCCTTTGTGCTGGCTCTGGGGGCCATGTTGTCACCAGGAGATGATCCAGTAGATCCCGTCTACGGCCTTGGCCCAAGCAGGAGCAAACTTGCCCTTGCAGATGGAACCGATGCCTCCTGCTACCCCCCCTCGCTGCGACCACCTACAGTTATTTAGCTGGATTAAATTAGCTGCTGATAAAGGTCTGGCAAGGTCGGTCTGGACAGTCACATCCAAAACGCGCTTTCGGGAAACGATCTAAAATACGGGCAGGAAGTTTTATTTTGCTGATAGACCCACGCAGAGTTCTGCAGACAGAGAATCATAGATGGGCAAATCAGTCAGCCGGGGAGTCTTTGATCCTGAGAGCTCCCGGTCTTTGAAGGAGTTTTTTGTGTATTAGTAAGATCCCTGGTCTCAACCATCCTTATCATCCTGCCTTGACCCAGCAACTCCCATCCCAAAGGGCATTTGCAGTCGTAGAACTAGAGTTACCGGTGGGTTCCCAAGATGAGAAATCCCAAATTACGAAGGAGTATACGGTGGGTTACCTACCTGTAACTCCCTTGCTTTTGATTCAATGCCCAGAATGGCCTTTCCGAAGCTCACAGAGCCTCTTGGGAGGATGGTTTCATACTGTGTTTGCTATGTGGCTCCATAATTTCTTCATTTTGTTTCATTTTTGCACTGCTGCGGACCAGAAGGTAAGCAAAGTACCAGAGGCTCGTCTGGTAGACATAATGATCACTCAAGATTAGTACTAGTGATAAGTATTAGAAATATCTTTTCAGTTTACTTTTAATGAAATATTTCCAATGAAACTTTGTATGTTCTCAGATAGGGCAAAAATGGCAATATATTTTTTTCCTGAATACGTGCTAAAATTCTTCAGCACTCTGTGCTGGATACTGATCTTGCCTTCACCAGTAAAATTTGGACTCTTCTCTGATTTCAGAAGTTTCCCTGGATTGGGCTGAGCATAAATGAGATGATCTTATCCATATCCTGTAAAACTTCTTAGCGCTTTCTGCATTTTTCTTGTCTTCACTATTGAGTAAGTCATTGCCTTTGCTATGAATGAGGTGGGAGAAGCACATCACAGTGCAGATACGTGGTGTCTTTTTTCCTTTGTTTTCCTCCAAAAACCATGACTTAAAAAAAGAGAAATAAAGCCATGTCTGGACCCCACACTTCATTAGTGGCACGCTTGTCTTCCTCCTCAAAAAAGGCCAAAAATGGGGGCTGGTGGCCCATCCTGGAGTGACCCTGGTGCTTTTGCCCTCACCCAGATGCAGGAGCAGCTCCCGCGCTCTCAATTTTTGCTTTGCTTTTGTCCTTGTCATCGTTTTTAATGGCACCCAGAGCAGGTGGTGCAGGGAGGGAGAAATCCTGCAGTCATCGGCGTTGCTGGCAAGTGCCCTCCCCTTCGGTGACACAGCGCCTGGTGACTTTGTCCACCTGTTTGGTGTGGCTTTGGGGGCTCATCTGTTTCCCAAAGGGGAGCAGAGAGGTTTAAAAGGAGGGGGAGAGGGGGCAGGGAAGCTGCTGGCAGCCCCTCTACCAGCGGCGGGGTTTGCAGCCCGGTTCCCAGGCTTTGTCTGGCATTGTCGTACCAGACACGCTCCATTCACGGCCCCTCGCTCGGCCCTTTTCAGCGGGTGCCCGCTCGGTCCTGCTCTGTTTGTCGGCAAGAATGAGCTGTCGGGAGGAGGAATGTTTCCCAGACTGGGGGTGAGGAGGTCAGTCTGGACCTCTGGACATCTTGCGGGGCGGCCCCGCTGGCGTGTGAAAGCCGGGGGATCCTTTGGGGGGCTGACGGGGGGTTTGTTTGGATGTGTGCGCCGGAGCGCGATGCAGATCACGAGATGAGCTGTCAGGTCATCTGCTGTGAAATCCATTATGAAAAACACCCGGAAACTGACGCTCGACTTGAAAATCCGTAGTTTACTAAATTGCAGAAATTATCTTTCGTGGCTTTTTGTCAGATACATGTATACGTGTAATATATTTATACACTCGCGCACTCACACATATAATGTTTGCAGTAATGCTTCGTGCAAAATGCTGGTTGAATGAATCTGTCACCGAAACTTCAATTCCAGATTACTACACTCCAAGATCTGCTATTATCGGTGAAAACACATCTTTAGCAAGTTCACAACAGTCTGAAGTAGATGAGCTATTGAAATGCAATAGAATATCTACCCCTTACGGATTAGTCAAACAGTGAATGTGGTCCTGCACATAAACATTGTCTAACTGTATTGGCAGGGTAAATGGTGCCTGATTTACTGCTGCAGGAATAGGTGGCATTTCCTCACACTGTGAATACAAATATAAATTACCTTAAGGGAAAATACATTTCTAATCTGTAAGTGTGGCCAAGCGATTCAAATACTGGTAACAAATCAGTCGATTACCAAATGGTTAAACATTTCCGATATTATTATCAATCTCTGGTAGCAACTGCGTACAATTCGCCAGAGAGTAAATCTGTAGTACATCTTGAAGTACTTGAAAAAGTAGTTTTGATCTGTGAACGTCCTGAAAAGCCGCAACCCTGAGTCAGGGAGATCAATGAGGAATGAAGAGTCTGGTTTTTTGGGATTTCAGAGAGCGCCTGTGGTGGTGGCGGTCGTTGTCACCTCTCTTTGTGTTTTCACACTGCACGCTGCCCTGTGTGCATTATGGATTTATGCAGTAATAGCCATATTTACCTTTGCAGCCATTTGAATGTGGCAGCAAAGCATGAACTCCTGAAGGGGAAAAAGATAAAAGAAAGAGGGAAGCAGAGTAGTGCAGGTCTTACAGTGTCTGTTGATGAAGAGCGGTTTCTGCTCTGTATGCAAAATATTTCCTTGTTTTCCATGCAATCTTCTCAAAGAGAGCTTTCACTCCAGTGTATTTCGATGGAAATATCTGAGGTTTAAAGACATGGAGAAAGGAAGAACTTAGATTTGTGATAAGTACGAAGTTTGGATCATTTGAGTCTAACGCATTGAAATCTTCACCAACTCGTTTTTAAAATTTCACACCCTCCCAAAAAGACCCTTGGTACCAAACCCAAAATGTTTCTGTGCTCGTGCCACGACACTGGCTGCAAAGGGAGCTTTCATTTACCCTCCCAAAAATGGGTAACCTAGATGAGGGAGGTGGTTTTGTGAGGTTTTCTTCAGTTCTCTCAAATCGCACACGTGCATGCTGGCATTGTGCTTGCACACACGTGCACGCAGAGCAGATTTTTACAGGATTTCTTCTTGGAGTTATCCAGATTGCACCAGTCAGGGACGAGCATGTCACCGTTGTACTTTTATTTATTTGCATGAAACAATTACCCCACAGACAGTAGCTTTGGAGTTATGTAGACAACATGCTTTCGATGGTATCGCTGACCTCAAACACACTGGGCTCGTGCTAAATTAGCAGTGAGCGGGGCTGGAGGGATGTATTATGGCAGTTATAAACCATAAGAAGGTATTTAAATAGATAGATAAGACACATGCAAATCTTTTCATTGCCATGACAACCATCTTGATATAGGTTTTCCATATGTAGCAAGAAGGGCAGAGCAAAAGGCACTGGAAAAATAGCAAGAACCTGTAATGATAATGAACCCTGACAGTGTATTAGTCTAGATTTTGGTCACTTATTAACTCTTAATAGAATACAAACTTCTATAGTAATACAGTGTTCAGTGGGTCAGGGAGCAATTACTTCTAAACCTTTGCTATAAGGATCTCTGCTATATGGCTATACCTAATGTACCAATTCTTCACAAATTGATCTGACTGATTAAAAAACACTTTGCTATTAGATGTAAATTGCTTAGCTGCTCAAAAGTGCTTTGCAGAGACGGGTTGCACAAAGCATGAAAATATGTCATTTATGGACATCTCTATATTTCCCTCCTGGTTTTATTGGCCAGGCGAGGAATCTCGTAAATCTGAATTCGCAGATAATTGTTACGTAATAGCTGGGACCGCCAGTTTCAAAAGGGAAACGCGTTGCACCCCCCAACACGTGTGACCCCTCCATACATTACCTAAGCAGACCAGAACTAGGTATTTACTCTTTTTTTGTTCTTCCTTGTTACATTTCTTCATTTCTTCTGAGTGCAAAGCCAGTAGTTTGAAGGCTGGCTCATGGTTCTGGTGATGGTTCCAGCAAGGGTCCCCTCCAGCACCGTCTTTTTCAGATCGATGCGCCGGATGAAAGCAGCTGCGGAGCTCGGACCTGGAGGCGTCTTGTCGCACCTGTCTGTGTCCTCTGGGCTTGTCCCACCCTTCTGTTCCTCTGTGCTTGTCCCAAATCGGTCCAGAGATGTTGGGGAGCAGGTGGCCCAGGTGGGAAGGATGCAGGGATGCTACCCCACTTCAAACAATTTCCTCTGCAGATCAAATGTGTCATTAGCAACAGACATCTTTGGAAATGGATTGTGATTAATCTTGCAGGGTGGTTTTTGGTTGTGGGGTTTTTTTGTTTGATTGGTTTTTGTTGGTTGGTTTTGTTTCGTTTTTCTCTCGATGGTAGTGAAGGTGCAGTTGCAGGCCCAAGCCTGTTGCAAACTAATTCCTTCTTATCACCGCTTGCCTCACCGGTAATGGTTTTGTTCTGGTGTGTAGTGGTGTTTGGAGGTGGACGGCCCACACCGTGCATTCGCATCGCCCCGTTTGCTTGCAGCGCATCAGGTGCCCCGCTCCCAGCCCTGCCCTGTGCTCCGGGGTTCTGAATCTGCCGCAGCCTCCGTGCCGCCTCCTGTCGCCTCTGCCCTTTGCCTCCTTCCCTTCACACTTCACATAAAAGCCTTGTCCTCCTTGTCAGAGCCCCTCCTAAAATGCCGTCCTTTTATATATTCTTTCAGGAAATAATTTGGGCCGGTGCCGTCAGGCTTGTGCCGTACAGCTCCTCACAACGCCCACGCCAATCATCCTCCTTCAGACTCCTTTTGGGCAGTGACTCCTTCAAGACCTTGAAGATGGCGAGGCAGGTAGGGTGCTACAACAAGTATTTGAACTGCAAATGTTTTCTCCTGCTTTGTGTTGCCTCTCTCTGCCCAAGTTATTTGGATGGGCACCATCCTGTCCTCCTGCAATGTGCGGCACCGAGCACCGCAGCTCCAGCCGAAACCCTGCGGGTGATACCGTGGTGCAGAGAATAATTAAAAAGCTGCGCGTGTTTCCCAGATGAGGTACACTCCTGCAGCGTGTAAATCAGTCACACTCCTGGAGGAATAATCCAGGCGGGATAATTGTGCGGAGGAAAGGCCCTAGGCGTGATAGGGGTTTGCATCAGCAATGCCTTTTCATCCATCTGTCTTTTGACCAGAGCTAGAGAGCACCAGAACTTGGCTTATACGGATGTTTTGATCAACTGATTATTTCAGTGACAGAGCTCCTGAGGTACACACGGACACAAAACACCTTATTTGTGTACAGGAGCAGCCAGGAGCCAGGGACTGAAGGGTTTTCTTTTTCCAAGATTAATCTGTTTAGTATCTACCAGTTCCCTTACAATCCTGGAGAATTTGACCATCAGCTTGACCGGGGGAAATATTTCACCTGGAGTGTTTATCCACTGAATACGGTGGCAGCAGAAACAGGCCAAAGAAGAATTTGGCTCAGAGCAGGCATAAAACGATACATTGGTTTATTGTTATTTATTAATTAGGCTAAAGAGGAGCTGAGGAGCCCTGCTCACAGTGAGAGCCTGATTGAGCTGTTCGAGTGTGTTAAGAGCGCTGCCCGACACCTCCAACATGTATCACATTTTTGGGTGTCATTAGGGGAAGGTTAAAGGTGCTGAAGACGGCTGGTACCAAAAAGCATCCCAAGAATGAAGGCTGACAGCAATGTAAGAGCAAGTACATTCGTCCTGCAGTCAGATGCTTCTTACAAGTCACATGTAACATATGTGCTACTAACAACAACTACGCTGTTAAAAAGTTTATTCCAAAAGTTTAGAAAAGGCACTTTGGTGCTATGAAGGAGAAAGTGTCTACAACAGGCTCCACCTGTGTATTTTCTTTTTAAGATCATCTAAACTTTATTGAAGACTAACCACAGAACTGAAAATTGTTGGTATTAACACTCTAGGGCATCCTGTGTACTGAAGTCTCAATTTCTTATCCTGAATACGTGTTCTGGCTGACAAATTTTGGGGTGTTATTTTGCCTTCTAGATATTCAGATGCTCTTTTGACATCTGAGAATTTAATTAACAGCTTTTGTATGTATTTAAAGGAAAGTAAACTTTCTTGAAGCCTCCTAATGGCGAGGAGCAATCTTATTTATGAACGCTGGCACCTGTCACGTTAATTTGTACAAAGTTTTTGATTTATCCTAAAAAAACACATTACACAGTGGATTTGGAGGAGTTAAAGGGAATCTGCAGGGTGACTTTAATCTTTATGTCTTTATATACTTGAGGGCATTTTACTGCACCTCTGCACTGCTTTCACTACACAATCATTTTCTGCTTTAGAAATGTAGCCATTTGGATCAATAGTTACAGTACGATATATTGTACTTCTGATGGGAGCCTCGCAGGACAGTTAAGAAGCACCACAGTAATTTCGCAAAACGCTTGGCTACTCTCTGAAATGTATTTTAAAAGTAAAGTTGGCAAAACATACACTGTGCAAAATTTACAGGAGCCCTAATGAAATCGTACTTACTCTACTTACTTTTATTAAAACTAAATTAGGAAAAATGGGATGTAAAGGGATGTTCCTTGCTTGAAACATGGGTGTTTTAATAGGAAGCTGTAAGGATTAAGGACTGGGCTGTCTGCCTTTCTGAATTTGTTGTAGCAGCAGTTTTAAACTCCCGTGGAACGGCGTTGGCTTGTTTGCAGGGATTTTAGGAGGGAAAGATTTCTAGCTAATGTGATAAGCCTGTGTTTCCTGGGCTTGATTTAAAAGAAAGTAGAACAAAAAAAAAGGAGGTTTGGAGATATTTGCTCAGCACGCGGAACAAAAACTAAAAGGGGAGCCTAAAAACACACGGTCCCTTAAAGCGTTAACAAATGTATCCTGCGCGTTACGGATTTTACAGTAAATTCTTTATCTATAAACAAACCGGGTTATCACAGCTGTTTATTGTACTGCTAGCCCTGATCCTAACCTTTATGTCTTTATTGCTTACATACCATTCCCTTGTTTATACGTCTGTACCAGCCTGTGCCCTTGAACTTGGCCCCTGCGCGCCCTGACCCGGCGCGGGCTCGCTCAGGCGGGTCACGTCGCCGGTCGGTGAATGGAGCCGGGGCCGGCGGGCAATTAACCCCCCGCCAAAGCCTCGCTGGCCGCCGGGCTACCGCAGGGACAGAGCAGCGGCCACCGGCCTCGGCGCCGGGGCTGCCGCACCCTGGCCAGGCCGCGGGTTACGGGGGGAGAAAAATACAGAGCAAGAGGAGGAGGTGGAAGGAGGAAAGGGCAGCTGCGAGGGGGACGATGCTGCGAGGGGGACGATGCTTCACCCCCACAAAACTGACAGTCCTCTTCCCCCTTCAGCTGCGCCTTCTTGGCGGCGTATTTTGGGGTTGTCCTATGCAGGGACAGGAGCTGGACTCTGATCCCCTCGTGGGTCCCTTCCAACTCGGGACATTCTACGATTCTGTGATAAGAAATAAAAGCAGAGTCCTGTGCTCTTCTGCTCTTTTTTTTTTTTCCCCTCTTTCTTTTTTCTCTCCTCTGGCTGATAAGCTGACAGGCAGGCGTGCCTCGTTCTGATAACTCAGCAAAGTTTGGTTTTCGTACGGACAAACAGCCCGTGCCCTCCAGCATCCTCGCCAGCAAGGCTTGAAGGGCAGGGCGGCGCAGGAATCAGCAGGGACGGGGACGCGGCTGGGAAGATCTGCCTTCAGATCAATGGCAAAACTTCAGCCGTCAGCCAAAAAGTACTTCACGTCACCCGCGATGTCCCACGCAGTGCGTTTCGGTGCATAAAGGATTTTGGCTCGGTTCAGTGGGCTGCATCAGTGTGTTGGCTCCTAGGATGTAGTCGGGGTACAGTGTGATGTGAGCCCAAGAGATGGACTCTCCGAAATGTGGGCAGCACCAAACACACCAGGGCAAACCGGCACCGGTTTGTATGTTGTGCCTTCCTCACCGCTCCTCGGAGAAATCACATTGATTTTGGTTAATCGAATGGGATCTGTACTAAAAACAAACCTCCTGGTGAAAACATTTCCAGGTCTGAATCATCATCCTCCGTTTGCTACTAAAAATAATGACAACGAATGGAAGAATTTGCAAATTCTCCCAGGGAAAAGAAAAGATGATCCCATTAACCTACATTACAGCCATCACCATCAAGAGATACCATTAACCTGCAGTTCCCACACTGGCTTGTCGGAGATACTACAGTCAGCCCTATAATTTTGGAGATACCATAGTCGTCTCTATAATTGTGCGGTAACTCCTGGCAAACGCTGACTTTTTAATAGGCGATATTGCAGCCAGATTCTTTGTGGGATGATAAGGCCCAATCCACGTAGCCTTTGATGAGCGTTTTGGCTGTTCAGGCAAAAGCCCATCTCAAACCAAAACGCTTTGGATCGGAGCTCCAGAACAAGACTGGATCCCCCGGCATCTAAAATTACAGGATTTTACTGCCTTACAAGGCCATGAGCAGCCATAATCGATCAATACAGAGGATGATAGGAGTATCGAGAGTTTTAATGACATAATATTGTGTTGTAGAAGTTGTTGTTTTGCTTTCTAAAGTAACGTATGTTTTCAGTGGCGGTTCTTCACACATTTATTGATACTCAGCCACCAAAGTGAGAGTGCTAATGAGTATCCGTATCTGGTGAATAAGTTTAGCTGAATACTACTAGTTAGAGAGTTGGAATGTTATTGTTTAATATAAAGTATATATATATTTACATACACACGGGCAATCATCTGCACTCTTAATATATTCTTTTTACACATTTAGGTTCCGATTGCAAGCATTCTGGTAAGTTTAATAATCCAATTTTCACATGTTCAGAAGCGTGAATTTTCCTAAGCTTTTTACTTGATGCTTTCCTTCTATCTACAGGCCCAAGATTTTGTCTTGTTTTATTCTCGTGGGTTTTTGGTTGTGGGGTTTTTTTTGGTTGGTTGGTTTTTTTTTTTTCCTTAGAGGAAGGAACTGCAGAGAAGTCAGTGTGGTTTTGCAGTAAAGGAGACGGAGTGGTTCTCAGGACTCATAACTTAATTTACTTCGGGTTCTTAGTGTGACCATAAGCTAATAATTCAATCTTTATGCCTCAGTTTCCCAGGGAGTGGAACTACATTACTCTCACGAGTAACATGAAGATATATTCAGTATTTACCTGCTGTTCTCAGGTTAGAAAAGGATGATTTCAGACAAAACTGTTGTTGGAAATGGTCTGTTGGGAATCCTCAAATATCTTAATTGCCGTGCCTGTTGCCCAGGGGAGGAAACTCTCCCTTTGCTTCCACACCAGCTCCAAACACACTTGAAAAGCTCTTGGGAACGTCACCAAAGCAAAAGGATTTAGGGAGCTTCAGGTCTGAAAGCCAAGCAGACACCACGAGGACAAGGTGCTGCAACCTTGGCCTCCGTCGCCCCGCTTTGCAAAAGGCAATAAATAAAGTTTCTGGCTAAGTGCGCTTCCTGCAGTGCAGCTCTAGGTTTCCTTCCCAGTCGCAAAAGGGTTAACTGAGCCCTAAGAATGCGGTTGATATATTATCATAGCCCTGATGTAGCCATCAAAGAGAACCAGGCAAGCAGCATGTACTTAAAAATGTGCAGTTCTATGAGAGATTTTAGGGGGTTTTTCCTACCTCTGCAGGTTGTCTCTTTTTTAAAGTAATTTCTCAGAAACATTCCCAAATCTAAAATTAAGAAAATCTGCATGATAAAGGCTACAGTAAAGCAGAACCTTTTTTCATAGGGAAAAAAAAACCCAAAAAACCAACAAACACCCAAACCCCACAAGTAATAAGATGTATATTTATGTAGCAAGAAGTCAGATTTATGAAAAATGCTGTTGTGGCTTGTAATTTCAGACGAAATGGCCCAGTCTCGGGATAAGAAGCGGCGGATGCTGACATGTAGTGATGTGCAAACTCCCCTGTCTGAGCTGAGTGTATTTCTAACTTTGCTCTAATTATCAATCACTTGATTCATGTCAGACCACTCACATTTAAATCAAGGTTTTTTCTGCTATTTAGACAGGTACCTTATAAACACAGGGAGAAGAGGTGGTTTCTGGAATGAAGGGGAATGGCTGCCTGACTTCACGTTCTCTATGCACAAATTAAAAGCAAGAGTCTTTCATGCTAAATTTGTATGGCCCTCTGCACAAATTGCCCAATTTATTTAAGTATTTTCTGGTGGCGAGATGTTTGGTGACGTGGGGGTTGATAAAAATACATTAAATAAAACACTGCGAGTCGAATCTAAGTATAAAATGAAATTCTTTCTGCGCTGGGTTTGATGTTCTTAATTTAATCCCTGGTGGACAGCAGTCCGTATTACAAAACCTTCACACATAATTTGGCGCAGTTTGGATGACTTGCAATCTCTCCCTCGCTCCCTTTTGCAGAGGATGCCCCGAGCAGATCCTGCGCCAAGGCTCGGTGACCTCTCCTCTCTCCGGAGGGTGGTCTCTTCAGGTCACCGTTCAGGTCACTTCTGCGGCAAAGTAAGGAAGCTTTGACTGTTTCTTCACTTGCGTGGGTAAACAGAGGGCTTTAATTTCCAGCGCTACCGGTCCCTAACCTTCAGAAGCTCAGCAGTCGCCGAGGGGGATGGGAAAGAGATGCCAAAAGAAAGTGCAGAGCGAAGAATGTAAAGAATTTTGCTTATCTGTGACAAGTTTCTAAGCATGTTTGATTATGGTAATAAGGATACCTCATTAACAAAGGATTTTAAAGGCATGTGCACCAGTGATAATCAGCCCTAGCCAAAGTAGAGCGTACATTTTTAACTTTTCTTTTTCAGTGAGATGTGTTTGAAATACGGCAGCGTTTTAGTGTGAATGTGGAATTCCACTTGATGCCCGAGGGTGGGGCCGTGGCAGCGAAGGAAGGAGCTGTATCTACCCAAGATAAAGTCCCCGTCCCTGGCAAGGGATGGCTGTGAAACACGTGCAATTCCCAACCCTTAAAACTCTCCCTAATTGTAAAACTGCTCATTATTTTAACTTATCTCTGCCAGTGCTGTGCTGCATTAGTCCTTTGGAGTCCCTGAATGGGATCAAGGGAGGAGAAGAGGAAGGGAAGGATGGGAATGAGAGCGAAGGAGAGACAGAAAAAAAGCAAAATAGACAGAGAAAAGGAAGTGGGGTGGGGGGGTGCTAAGCATAATTGCCCTTTGGCTTCCTAGGAAATTGTAAAAGCTGAACCAGCCGCAAGAACGTTTTCCGCATCCCTCCTGTACGGAGGCGTCTGGCCTGGTATTGAGGGGAGAAAGGAAAGAAACGGTCCAGCAGGGATTTACCTCCCCTGTTCAGGTCCTTCTAGTGTGTCTTGTCTGGAAACTGGCCCAGCAAATGTCCCCCGTCACCAGGCTCTGCTGCTCCCCCACTTTAGCTCCAGTGGCTGTCTTTGCCCACCCAGTTGCCCACTGGTGGGGTGGGAGATCCACTGCCTCTGTGGTCACCCCCTTTTTTGGCCAGTTTGGCACTGTAGCAGGCAATTAGTGGGAATTTACTCCAGCTCCACCTCGTACGTGGAGTATTCCTATTTTTGCATCCTTATCTCCTAATGAGTTTATAATCTAGAACAGAATGGTACCCTGCTGTTCTCCAGGCTTCTTATTAAATGATTTCGCTATTGGACACTTCGAGATGACAGCAAGCCGCTTCTGGCCCCATGTGGGTTCCTGTCTGGGTGCTTTTTTGAGTAGGAATGGACTTGAGCATAAATTTTTTGTTACGTCAAACGGGAGAAAAATGAAAACCACCTACGCACGGGGCTCTTCAGGCACGTTCCAGGTATAATATTTGGCTGCTGGTGGATACAACTCAGTATTTCTTCTTCTAGTGCCTTTGGGTTAGAAGAGAGCATTTTAATATCCACACATCTCTAATAAACTAAAGCTGTAACGAGGCTTTTTCTATTTGTATTGCTCTTTTGTTGTCTCCTATGCGCATTTACCATTGATTTTTGCCAAACTCCCCTCTACTGTAACTATGCAGTTATAAACTGGTGTTATTGAGGGGAACTGAGGAAAGGATAGCCATAAAATTACTGCTTGCAAACAAACACTGCAGCTCAATTTGGGCGTTTATCAGTAACACCTGGAGATTATTGCATACAACCTTCCTAATCGGTAAATCAGCCAGCCACCAGTTGTTTCCTTAGCCACATCAGACAAAAATGTAACAGCTGCTTAATTTACTTTTTTTATGGTAGGAAATTCATATCCTGAATCATCGATATCTTTATTTTGCAACTTGCTGCCATTAAATTATTTCTTTTCTCTCAGTGTTGCCTGCTATAAAAGACGGGAGGGTCTGCGCGCACGAGGTGGCCTGATGTCGTCCTCTAGGATGGTGCCCGCATGGAAAGCAAGTGAAACTCTCTGGAGCTTTCCCAAGTAAGTCAGGACATCCTCTCAAGTCCAAGGGTGTGGGGGCATTTGCGAACGTGAGCAGGAACCGAAGGAAGCACAAGCACAGAGCCGGAGCTTTGCAGGAGCTCTAGAAACTCTAAAGCAAATGGCTTCGGTTGGCTTGAGACTGTGCAACAGCCAGCTACAACCGAATGCTTTATTGCCGTCTGGAAGTGTTTATTTTCTGAACATAAATTCAAGGGACAGATTCAAGGCATGTCTAGAAATAAAGCATATCATCATGTGAGCTAAGCTGACAAGGACAATTTACTGTACCCTGCATTCGTTCTGGGCCAATCGGAAGAGAAGAGGCTATTAACATCCTGAAATTCCCGCTGTTCGGCTCTCCCTGTCCCTTCACTGAACTCGGGAATGGCATGTATTAACCCTTGAGGGCCTCCCGTGCACGGCGCACATCCAAAGAAGGGACACTTGTTTAGGCTCGGCAGACATATGCAGTATGTCCAGCTCTTATTGACAGCAGCAGCAAACTGCTTTAAAAGCCATGACACGGCCTGCGCTGTCTGGAGGCCCAGCACAGGGTTAACCATCTTTCCTAAAGGCAGTTTCGGTGCCGTAGACGAGCATCGACTTACTCTGGTTAAATATGAGAGTTCACTGGTCAGCTTGACCTTGAATTCTCTCGCAAAGACAGGAACAAGTTGACATACTGTTCGTGTTTCCAGTGGCTGCAAAGTTCAGGGAATACAATGCAACTGCGGCTCACATGCCATGAGCATCACTTAGAGAAGAGAAGGAAAAGTTCATTTCCTACTTTTAAAATCCTGCCAGCAAGAAAAGTCACAAAAACAGAGTCAGAAGGCAAAGCACAAAGGGCACAAGAGCAGATATTGCAGAGGAAAGGTGCCATTCACAGTCGGGAATGTGTTATAATAAAAACCACAAGCAAAAGTCCACAGAGGACTGTTTGCGTAGCAGCATTACAATATCTACATGTGTAAATAGAGGGAACAGCCTTTAAATCCACGTTGCAGCGGTGACTGTTGGGTCTTTTACCTGCAGCCACGCTCCTCCTGACTTGGTGGATGTCCTTGTGTAGGACAGCACAATCAGCCCTGTTCGAACATTGCAGCTGAGGGAAACATACTATTCTGGCTCTGAATGTGAGTTTTCTCTGTGCAGTGCTGCAGAAGGGCAGTGCAGTTAAGTGAACTGCTCTCCAGCTCCTTCTTTTCATCCTGTGCCCCCTCTGCATGGCAGGGGGTGCAGATTCAGCACAGCAGCTCGTTCCTGCCTCTTGTTCCCCGTGAAAAGCGCATCTCTGCACCTCCAGCCCCCCGTGAGAAAATGCAAGCTGGAGCCCCATGGAGTGCATGGGGAAAGGGAAAGGGAAGCCCGAGAAGAAAACTCTGTATCAGCTTTTCTAGGTTTTCTTTTAAATGGAAGCCGAAGGCACAGCTCACCCAGGCATTCCTGTGGCCGCACACCTATGGAGGCAAGAGCAGGAGGAGCAGTAGACGCTGGGTCGTGGTCAGGCCCTCAGACGGGTTCTCCGTTTGTTTATCACTGTGCCTAAGAACACAAGGAGTAAATCCACGCATATTAAAAACACACACGCTCCCCCCTGCAGTTTGGTCCCATTTTTCATTTGGGCCTCAGTCATTCCTCTGTATTTTGGCACAGAGTTGTGCACCAGGATCTCTCTACTATGTTGGCGTGACGTTCGCAGCTGTAATCAAAACATTTGTTCTCCTGTCTTCCCCCAAATCACTTGGGGTCTCCTTCTCCCACCAAGCAGCCTGTCTCATTCATTCACTGGCTACTACACATGGCTTAAGTACTGCAACCTTCAGTACTAGACCAGGGTAACGTAAGAACCACAAAAAGTCATTTATCTGGCATGACGTATTTTGCACTCTCGTGTAAGTTTTCCTAAGGGCCTTCTGAATGTCCTACTGGGTGAGTGTGAAGGCACCAGGGACTCAAAGTCACGGGTATCATCTTTATTACAAGCCCTAAAACACTCAGCACAAAGACAAAGCTGAGGGAATTTAACTTTTCTGAAATTAAATACTATATTGTCTCATCAAAGTCCCTCCAAAGATCCCTGTAAGAGCAGAGTGGTTTGGGGCTGAAATTGATCTTAGTCTTCTATTACTGTAGGATGTTTCTGTGCTTTAAAAATACACCATTTCTTACTTTCAGACTACCCTAATCTCAAATTAGCCTTCTGAGCAAAGGTCAGGGGTGCAGGTCTTATTGGTTCCATTAAAGGAAATAACACAAAATCACATAGTCTATTGCAGAAGTCTTTGTCAACAACTTCCTGAATACTGAGAGGCTGCTCGGGCATAAGCCTTCTATACAGCCAGATAATGCTGTTATTAGGAACACATTAGTGTGAGAAATTTTTAAAAAATATATATATATATATACACATGGCTAATAGATACATTCATCTCATAGCTTTCACACTAAAAGTCTTGGACCAGTGTTCCTGATTTATTATTAATGTTGGTCGTCTTGTTCTTTTTTTGGTGTGTTTACAACTTAGCCTTGCCTCTCCCTTTTTCTTTTTCTTTTTTTTTTTTCCCCCCCAAGATGCTTGCACATAACAAAGCTCAGATAACTACGCTGGTAGCTGTTGTACTCTTACTCGCCAATGTCTTTGATAATGATGAAATGTTAAGTATAATGTACCAGTAAATATTTCGGAGTTAGGGAACTGGCGGGTATGTGGGGAAGGCACTTTGTGTTCATGGTTGATGTACTGTTGTTACATTGATGAAAACTGGGGCTAATGCATTTGTGTAAAGATCCTATTTTTAAAGTGATTTTGCTTTTTTTCTTTTTTTTTTTTGTTTGTGTCCTTGTGCCTGAACATTTGACCCTGGGAGAGTAGGATGGAAAGATTGTTTAAACAGCAGAGAATTGTTTATTTCAATTTTCTCCCTCTTTCCCCCCACCTCTTTTCAGTTCTCTATACAGGTAAATCACTTGCAATCCCAGAGAATCTCAGAAAGTTCAGAGGGTTGGGGCAGGAAACACCTCCCCTCCTCCCAAAGTTTGGATTCAGAGCTAAATTCATCTGAATGCTGTCATTTCTCTGCTTTTCCTTCTCTACCTCCTTCACTACATTCCTCTTTCTCCCTCCCCATTCCCAGCCACCCAGATCTTATCCTTTCCTTGACCTGCAGCTCCCCCTCCCTCGCCTTCCCCTGCTCTCAAATGTCCGCAGGCTACGGCTCAAGGTGGTAGTTTCTCTAGTTGTGAGTTTTTTCATTTTGTTTTATTTTATTTTATTTTTTAAAATTCCTGGGCTGTACTACAGTGAGAAATGCTCTCTAATCCTTTGCCGCCAGAGGAGTCCAGGCTTGCTCGTGGCTTGCTGGGTGCAGCACCCATGCAGCAAAGGGCCCGCGTAGGTACGAACCATCGCAGTTTGGTTTAGGTTGAAGGATTCTGAAATAGGTGCGGACGTTCAGCCAAGGTTGCAGCCTGCTCCTGCTTTCTCTTGACGCATTCCGCACGTTTGTATCACTTATCGCGTCTGTCCTGGTAGGGAATACGCAGAGTTCAACAAGATCCCTCTCTTTTTTTAATTTTTCTTTAGATATTATAGTCTTGCACTGTGGCTATTCTAGTTTTTCACAGAAGTGGCAGGCAGCCAAAAAACTGGAGTCATTATTTGCAAACTCTAAAAATAGAGTCAAGATTTATAGGAAGAAAACAGATCCGTCTTGTTATAAAACCATGAATAAGGATTGGCACGAACATAACGGTTTATTCTTTTTTGATATTGCTTATTGTAAATTGCACTCTATCTTTCTGGGAGATACACTAGATAGTTACAGTACAGAAACATTTCCTTTACTTGAAAGTGCTGGAGCACTGCAGTTTATTTGTTGTAAAGACTTGATTATTCAAAGGAAGTGATAAGAGACGAGGCAGCCCCTGGGAATTTTGTGCATTGTTGGGGTGGACAGTTTGTTTTTAAAAAAAGTATTAGTGATCTTCTTCTGCAGGTCACCGCTGATAAAAATTACATTCAGCGCGTCTCTTTGCCCAGTGTAAAGGCACCTCGCGAGTTGCACTTGCTTGTTATTATAAACCTTGAGCATCACATCTGTGATCGAACTAATGTTAATAACAACCCGCCGCTGCCTCCTTCCTCAGAGGCTCTGGTGGGGCAGCAAAAAAGAGAAAATTAAAAAAAAAAAAGGAAAAAAAAAAGCAGAAGGGAAGCATAGAGAAAGAGAGGGAGAGACTTTCACAAAGGGTTAAAAAGGCCCGATGAAATCCTTACAATGTACACCATATGGCTTGACATTTACCAGATTAGTTAAACATTTCTACTGGGGATAAATATTCCTGCACATCGATGTAAAGAAATTGCATGAGACAAGGGCACATACAGCATATTTATGCCATGGAGTAATCTTTTTTTTTTTCCCCCCCTCCCCTTTGCTAGCAGAATTCGGGTTACCGAACACGTAAGGGCCAAGGGTACTAAACCCAAATGACCCCCCAACTCCTGTGGGCTCCTGAGCCGCTGGACAACGCGGCTCCAAACACCAGCCCTCTCCCGACATCGCCCCAAACGCGCCCCGAATTCCCACCCCAAAAAAGTTTCGAATGAGCAGTCTTGCTATAAAAAACGCCTCCAACTCTACGGAGAGGCTAAAACATTAAAGTTTGTCAAAATCTATTTCAGGAGGCGGGTTGCCCGTGGAGAGATGCCCGTGATGGCTGCCAAAGCGATTGGAGGCGGGTTGATGCAGAGGAGGTGACTGCTGGTGCCCGTGTCTGGTGCAGACGACTCCGCTCCGTGGTGAACAGCCCTAAAGCCATAGATTTCATTTGATCTTTGCAAAGGCTAACATCTGTCTGCTGTCATTTTAGTAAGATTGATGACAGGCTGGGCTCGGGGAGGAGATGGGGGAGCGCGGCGGGAGGAAGGCTGGTCCCCGCAGCCCCCGTGGCTGTGGCCGAGCTTGCCCGGAGTCGCTGGCCCGGACCCTGCGCTCGGTGTCGGGGAGTCGCTCCTGCACCGCTCCGGCAGTAATTGCACCGCGTCGTTACAGCGGATCGCGGGGACTCGGAGAGGGAAAAGCAGCATTTTGCACCTTATATATCTTAATAGATTATTCGCGTCACAAGCAACACAGAGCGAAATGTTATGACAACCATAAGAATGCAGTTTGCTGTGGCTTAATGTGGCTGGGCAGTGCAGGGTAAAGCTATCAAAAAATATTTTTTTTTTTTTTTAAAGTTTCCAAGAGAAACTAACCGATGTGGACATGCAGCTATTTTTATACAAAACCCTGACTTTTGGCAAACTCTTTCCAGGCTACAGCAGAAAAAATGCTTACTCTTTTTATTAGTAGTAGTATCACAGTGCCAAAGTAAAAATCATATGCTTTCCCACTTGGAAGCTTTCTTGCTAGCTGATGTCTGAGCTGATGTAATAGGGGAATCTTGTACAAAGGACTCGTGTCCCAAACGGGGCAGCCAGTTGCTGGCTGCGGCATGCAATACGTCTCGGAAAAAAATAGCTTTCATACTTGGGCAGGACGAAGTCCGTGTATCTTTTTCAATGAATGAATGAGTGAATGAATGACTATCAACGCTGAAATTTGATCTTGCGGCAAAATCCCAGAGATTTGGGTTTCACCAGGCACATGTATGTATACAAGAGGGATCTTGGCGCTTCTGGAAAAGAAGTGCAGTGTGCTGTGGAAGAAATACATAGCGATAGGGTTATTGCCCTCGTGGATTGGGAAGTGAGAAATGTACCCGCAAATCTTAATCCCGATATTAGATTGGAAACCATTGAGGCAAGGGCTGGAAGCAGCTCTAGATCCTCTGGGAGCTGGATGGGAGACGGGTGTATAAACTGGTAACTTTAACAAGCTGGAATTCAAAATATGCCCAGGCTAAAACCCCGGACTGGGACGTGTCTGGGCTTGGTGTAAAGCTCAGCTCCAGTCCCTCCTGCTGAGATTTACAGAGCCACGCACATTTTAACCACACAGGGTCCCATCGCCGCAAAACGACATCACGTGAGGATGGGATTTCAGCTGCGGGCAGGGAAGAATGTAGTTTAGAGGATGAAAACAAGCTGTGCGCTTCTTATTCTTGCAGGTCGGGGAAGAGCAGAGACTCCCACCCAAACGGGAGGGCTGGCGTGGGCCCCACACGAACTTCGCGCCCGGGTGATCACGGGTGGCTGGACTGATAAAGAGTGAGCCAGAGAGATAAATACCCGTACAGAGGAAAATAAGAACTGATAATGGATTGGCGTAAGTTGCAGTATATTTCTTCCTAGTGATGAAGGGCTAAGAGCGAGTTATAGATCTTTCCTGGTGATAAGAATAGGTATTTCTTTCCAAATCATTTATCTATAAGATACCGAGATGTTATTTGATTCTGCATTGGTATTAATCTGGCTCTTTTGAGTTTGCTTCCCAGTCTTCCATCAGGTGAAAACGCACTGGAAGGGACCCGAAAGGTTTCGTCTGCAGATCCTGTGGATGAGAAATTAGTTTTTATTGCAGGGAGCTGAGGAGAGGGCACGTTCACCATAGTGTCCCAGGTAAACGTGACACGGCTATTTATGCGTTACCAGAGTTTAAATCTTTGGCGGTCTTTGGGTCCTTAATATATGAGAAGCAATTGCTGTGGGTGTTACAAGATCTGTTGGCTGCTCTGGGATGTAGTTAACTTATTATTATTATTATTATGAAGATGATGATGAAGAAGAAGAAGATGAAGAAGAAGAAGAAGAAGAAAATAATAATAATAATAATAATGCCTGTATGAAGAGAACAACGTAACTTGACAACTTTGATGTAAGAAAAACCTTCTCCCTTTGACTGGGCGGGTGTGCTCAGCCCTTTCATCCCGGCAGTCGAGGCGATATGAGATTTACATGTCTCAGAGATACGACATTTGTACTGGGTGGGTAGCCTGGGCTTGGAAAGAGTATTTGGAGAAAAAACAGCATGTTTTTGTCAACCGGGAAAGATTAGAGTGCCTGATTTTACAGCTAGAGGAGAGGAATGTTTCCCTGTGTGATTAGAAAAGCCGTTGTTATTAATGATAATAATAATGTTATTATTTTTTAAAATTTATTTACTAAAGGCCCTTTCCTCAACCTGCTTCCGCCGAGGGGCGGGGCTGCCGGAACCGCCCGGAACCGCCCGGAACCGGCTGGAACCGGCTGGAACCGGCGGGAGCCGTCCGGGGCGCTCCTCCCTGCGTGGGGCTGCGCACAGGGCTCCCCCCCCGGCTGGAAAACATGCGGAAAACATGGAGAAAACATGGTGGAAACGGGAGGGAAAGACACCGAGGTGGAGAGGAGGGCGCAGGTGAGCTGGGGACGGGGCCCGGGGAGGCGGCCGGGGCCGTGGGGAGGGACGAGGAGGGTGCGGGCGGCGCCGCGTCCCTGAGGGATTCAGGGCCCGGGGTGCGGGCGGGCGCCAGGTTCCTCAGCAGCGAGCTCTTGTTTTTCCTGCAGAGCCGCTCGCAGGTCAAGGGGACTGGCGTTTCCGCGGAGCAGTCCGGTGTGTCTTCACCTTCTGGAGCTTTCCTTGTTGTGCTTTCCCCTTGGAAAAGCCCTGCTTTTGAATCTTAAGGGAAATCTTCACAGTGCTCGGTAGATCCTAATGTTGTGCTTGTGTAGGAGACAGTGGCCTTGCAAATATAATAGGCCCAGGCAGGATCTCTCAGCAGAGCATGTTTTAATAACGGTTTTGCAAGATCAGGTGTTCTGCCTAAAGGTAGGCACACAGAATAGGGCAAAAGCCCTTGCTTTATGGTTCATTCTATGATTCTATGCTGATATCCCCCCAAGTCCCGGCCGCAGTTTCCATCCCCAGTTCCCCATGGGTTGGTACTTCAGGGTTTACAGAATACCCGCCGCCTGCCTCAGTTTACGTATTTCATTCATCTAATTCTAACAACCCCCTTCCCCATATCGATCTATTTAGAATATGGATTCCTGGCTCTTTGGCTAATCTTCCCCCAAGATGGATTTTTTTTTTTTTTTTTTTTTTAAATACAGGTATCAGTACGCATTCCAGGATTAGTCGGAAGAGACTTTGTTTTACATTAAGGATTCATAGTCTGATATGTCTTGGTCCTTCCCCACCACTGGAGTCAGGCACCAGGTCCTCAGTTTTGTAGGAACAGCATTCCTTCATTAAATGTTCCTTACACTTGTTCTGTTTTATGAGATTTCCAGTGGCCCTGTGGCTTCAGAGATGTGTCACCTGGTGGATCGAACGGCCCAGAGGACAGAGCAGACTTGGGCTGAGGAGGAAGAAGTCAGCTGTCCCCATCTTGTTTAAATGAGCTGTGGGTCCAGTACATTAACGTGCTAATTGGGAAGTCTGGAGTTCCCACACTGCTCTTTAAGGCATTCTCACACTGCTGACCTGACCTCTTTAATCCTGGCTTTCCTGAAGGAAAAGCTGATCCTTCAGGCCTCCTGTATCTGAAATGGGATGAAAAGAAGTGATGGGCCTATTCCTACACTGGTGTTTCTCTGGTACCTCAAGCAGCCTTGTTCTTTTTGGATTCATCTCTCATTTCCCTGGGAAGGGAAGGAGAAAAAAAAAAAACCCTAGATGTGAGGCCTCAAAAGATGAGAAACAGCAAAAGGAAATAAAGAGGTCACACACCTAAGTTAGCTTATGATTAAAAAGAAATTAGTGGGGCTATTTTTAATTTGTTTAAATATATTACTTTCTATTGAAAAGGTCTTTATATTTCACTAAGTATGAGATGAAGTGTGTCACCAGAGGAAGATTTTTCAGTTTTAGTCTCTTTTCTCTTAAAACAGTTAGAAGTCGAAGAAACTGCACTCAAGTCACAAATGTGAAGGCAGCAGAGTGGAACTTTACAGTATGGTCACCTTTCAGCGGGGGCCAGTTTACAAGAATTCAGGGAAGAAAAGCCTAAGCTGTGCACAAAAGGCACGTTGTGGGTAGGTCTGTGGTACGTTGTGCGGCCTCGAGAAGCAGAACGCTGCGTCCCCGCGCTCAAATCCAGCCCAAGGTGTTGGAGCCTCAGCCCAAGGAGCTGGTGGGAGCCCTCTTGGAGGTTGAAGTGCATCTTGTGTCTGAATTGTGCTGCCAGAGTTTGTCTTTTTTTGTTAAATCTGCTGGATTATGGATAGTTCCAGGCTAGAGCTGACAGAATTTAGAAAGGATAGTTTTAAATGAAGTTCTGTAATGTCAGAAGTCTATGACGGAGCTTTTTTAATTGGTGCACGAGCTAAACGGTGATTCAACTGTTATAAGGCTTCCTGTGAGATTGCTTGGGTTTCCATTTTTCCTCTGTGTTCTCACTTCTGGAATATCTCTCTTGTAAAATGGAGTGCCTTAAGAGTAAACATAGCAATTGGGTTAGTCTCCACAAACCTGTGATGCTAGAAGGGGAATCCACCGTAATGTTTAAAAAAAATTAGAAAAGGTTTGGTTAGGAATTTGCAGAAACAGTGCAAACACCCTCAGTTTTGTGTTTAATTCCCAGCTGGAAAGTCAGGCCAGAATCACTGAACATTTCACCAAGTCTTGCTAACGTTGTGAGCTGAGTTGTGAGAAATTGTTCTTGACATCACATGAGCTGGGCCACAAGGCAGGACTAATGTGATATTTGCTGTCGAAGGTTTCCTAGGAAACACGCTACTTAGAGTGCTCGACCCTCCCTGCCACCCTTCCCGCATCCTCCAGTTTCACCCATTCCCACAGGTTTTGCAGAGGGCAGCGATGTCCCCTCTGACCTCCGGACACAAACCTCTCGCCACAGCACGATGCGTCCCAGCAGCCCTGTGCACCCAGTTGAGTGGAGGGTGGTTGCAGAGGTGTTGACGCTCACCCACCTAATTACCCTTTTTTCTGTGATTTATCCCCCCCACACTTTTTTTCCCCCATCAGCACTCTGCAGTGGGAGAGCTGAGAGAAACTAGGCTGCATCCTGCAAGACCGCAGCTGCAGAGAAGGAAGTTTGAGCCTTTCCAGCAATCTTAAGATTTCCTGCTAAAGGGGAACTGGTGGAAAAAGGTGAGTAAAATCAGCAGATAACTTAAAACTTCCCACAAGGCTTCTTGTCTTTTGGCTGCAGTTTGCAATACAGTAGCTGTTATGGTACATAACCTGTAGAGATTTTTCAGCTGAATGGGGTTCCGCAGTTCATTCCCACAGTTTCAACTGGTGGCTATAGATGCTGTCCGTGACATCAGATCCACATGAATAATTTCTCTCATTCAGTCCGAACTTCTCAGCTTGGCCGTTGGGAGCAGCAGGATAGTTCCCATTGAGGATGAGATGAATGGAGTTGGTTCACACATGTTAACCAAATGCAAATCCTTAGATGGAAACTCATGGTCAGCTTTTTCCAGTGCTATTTTCAGAACTTGTACAAAAGACTGTGCTGTGATTATATGTATTCATGATATGTATATCATGTATTCAGCTCAAACAATATTTGAATGATGCATTTAGAATTCTTCCTAAAAAAGGACCATGCTTCTGTAAACTGCATCATATTTGTAAAAAAGGAAAAAAAATCTAGCTTGCTTTTCCTTTCTTTCTCTCTTTCTTTTTAATATATCATTTCATAAGGCTGTAAGAATTGGTGTTAATGCCACATTACATGCAGACACACTTCTATATAATCATATGCATTTGCATGTATGCCATACATAAACAACCCTATGGAATCCCGACTCTTCATTGTTAAGTTTGTCTCCATATTTTTCAAAGCAAAGAAGCTCTGGATGTCAGTTGCTTTTTCATTCTCTTTCACTGGCCTGTACAGCAAATACAGCCAACAAAATCAAGCATTGGAGTTTTTGTGGGTTGGTTGTGGTTTGTTTTTCTTTTGGTTTTTTCCTTTTTCCTACCTGGCCATTTATAAACACCCATTTTCCTTCTTGTCTCCTCCACTGATAAAACATGGTTTTTTTGACTCTGACATTAAGTGTCCTTCACATTGCCAATATTGATTTCCCCAACCCCTTGAAGGCCAAGAGTGTCACCTCCATGATGTTCCCTGCAGCCACCGACTTGGAAAACAGGAGAGCTGAGGTTGCTATGGCCAGACGTTGGTTTCCCACATGGTAGGCAAGAAGACAAGTGGCCTTAAGTCACTGCACTGTCTGATTCATTTATCTCTGTGATGCCATTCACTTCACTTTACCACATATTTGTGTAGTGAAGCTGTTTGGCCAACATGCCCTATGGGCCTTGTCTTAGTAATGAAAGTGCAGAGGGTGGAAAAGAAATTCTGTTCTGGATTGTTGAGCTCTATCTTCAGTTTCTGATGGCATCCAAAACAATTGGGCAGGCTTTTGGGCTTGCTTTTTGGTGTGCTTTCAGATGCACAAGAGCATCATCTGCTGGGCCCTGCAAAGCCAGCAGGACTTCACCTGTGTAAATCTGGGCAGAGTTTGGGTCTTCGTGGCCAGAGAAGAAAACTGTAATACTCTTCTCCTTCTGTTTAAATCCAGAAAAGTTTCTTCCAAGCACTGACAGCGTAGGACAGATGATGTCGATCAGCTTCAGAGAAACAGCATCAGCTTCGCTAAGAATCTGCAAACACGTCTCAGGTCTGTACCAGTCTTCTACATCAGCACTTCTTCTTGTAGAGTCATGCTTTTCTTGCACAAAAGCCATGTTGGGTTCACAAATCAACCTCTACCTGTGAGATACCATCATGAAACCGCATTGCTCATAGAAGGCAGAAGTTTTCTAAATTATGATAAAATACCCAATATATAAGACTCTGTCGGGTCACTCAGATAATTCACTTATTTTCAAAGCACTTTAAGAATGTCAGTCCTCGTGGCACCGTGTGTAATATATGTCAGGGGGTATTGTTATCCCCCATTGCCAGCTGAGGAAGGGAGGAAAGGAGATTGCAAAACCACAACTTGAGTTATTGTTGAGGCAGGACTGGAACTCGGGATTTCCTGGACAGATTACCACCCTTCACTTCTCCCTCAGTTGGTATAATTAGCAGTGTCCTGGATCTCTCTCATTCCCATGCAAGAACACATTTGAATACATTTTTCTTTGAAATTGTCTGTCTTGGGGTCATGTCTGTTGTGCGTTTTTGGCTGTTAATGATCTGTTGTCTGCAGTGAAACGCTCACCAGTACACCGTAAATCATGAACAGATGTAAAGGCGTCCATTTGTGACTACCGATTTAATCTCTTCAGTTTTCTGAGACTGGCTACCTGTAAAACTTTAGGAGCCCTTTTTGAAAAAAACAATCCTTTGTGGCTCTTTAATTTTTTGTTCTTGGCTGCTAGCCCTTCAGACGGATGTCTTACATCCTCGAGATGAACTTAGTGCAGTCCTCATTGACCTAGCAAGCCATTTTTTCCCTGATGACAAGCTAGGATCACATCTTGTAATGACTGCTGCAAGATTGTCTTGTTAGGAAAAGGGCTAAGGTGGGATCGTCTTTAATGACAATGAAAGCACCTCATAAAATGCGATTCCTCAGTTTTACAGGCATAGCTCTAGAATTTTAGCCTATGCAGACTTAGTAAATCAGTCAGTCAAAAATTATATCAGTTGATGTATAATGTTCATGGCAGTCCAAAAACCTGAACATGTAGGTGATTTGGAGGGCATTTTGTTAACTCTTTAATTGGTCGTTTGAGTGCTGGAGGCAGTAGCTAATTGCCTGTAGGTCAGAGTAGTCCTAGAACTTAGGTAAATGTATATTGTCATATGTCACATTTTCATATGGCTCCTTTGCATAGGTTGGTAAAAATGATTGCTGCGTAATTAAAATTAAGGTGGGAAAAGTGATTCAATTAAACCCCTGAAGCCATTGCACAAATTATCAGAAGTACCAAAAACTAATGAATAGTTAAAACTAGTTTTATCCTTTTACTCTTCATTCTTGAATCCTGAGGGTATTAAAATAGCTGGAGTCTCAAAAGTTCTCAAGGGTAAGTTTTTGGGTGGGCAGTGCAAGTATGAGTCAGCGCAGAGGAATCCAGGCCTTTTAAAATACCAGCACACAGAAACCTTGTTGCTTAGTTGTTTTGAATTGAAAATAACCAGACCTTACGCACAAGAGACCTTTTGGTTTCTCCACCAGCCCAGAATTATTTTGAAAACATCTGCAATATTTCACTCTGCATGCAGCAGGTATTATATACCAGGGAGGGTGATGACAGTAAAAATAAATGAGATATGTTGTAACCAAAACATCCCAAGTTTTACATCATACATTTCACAACCCTAGCAAGCATCCTGTGCTTTGACTCGAAGGCCGAAGGCATGTGGTAGTTTTACAAATGTCTATTAGTATTAACAAATATGTTCCATTATTAGACAGTGCGCCACTGCCCCAACCTCCTGGTGCAAGAGGTGAGTTAATATGGCTTATAAAATATAAGAGTGCTGCAGGCACAGGCGGTGGAAATAAGAGCCCTGGCTCAGCGGGAGGTCTCATTACGTTTGGTGGGACAACTTACTAGAGGCCCAAACATGAGTATAAAAGCTGCCTCCCAGCTAAGGCTTTTTATGGTTCCTGTCCTTTCCCAGAGCAATACAACTTCAGGAGGTTTAGAGCAACAAGGTCTGCACCTTTGGATACTGGCAGTGTGCTAATTCTGGCTGGTTTTAAAATGAGAGGTGAATTAGAGAATTGAGATATGTATGTTTGCGGTATCCCTGTGCTTTTTAACAGATTTTTTTGATGATTGAGAGTAGTGGGGCACTTAAGAGTTGTCCTCTTGCAGTTGTCTTTTTTGTTTTTTGTTTTTTTTTTTTTTCGTGGCTCTTTGCTACTCGCAGCTGTAAACCTCCATTTCTGGGAAACAGAGTGTTTCCTGGCCAGGATTGTGAGTTTGTGCACAGAGAGGACCCGGTACGCTGAAACTGTATAAACAGTGCACCTTACGAGGAAATAAAAAAGTCTCGCTAATCTTCATTAGAACAAATATTGTCCTGGAGGATTTTAAAAATATACCCTAATAGAGACTGTTTCTAGTCATCCAAGTAGAGGTGTTTGTAAGTGTTACCCCTTGCAGGGGTGGTAGTGTTCCTAGTGGAAAAGCAAACAGGTAAACCTTGTCAGAGCATCCCGAAAAGTCAAAATTGTGAATGGGCAAATGTCTCTCCTGGTGTTGCAGTCTCCTCACCAAAATACTTTATTCAGTCGTTTTTATTGTGTGTTCAGCCTAGAGTGCTGGTAATCAGACAAAATTTTCCACTGTTTCTTACCTACAATTCAAGGAAAACACTGCTTATGTGATTAAAGTGTTTTTCTGTAGCCTTTTCTATATACCCTTGGTCTGAGACCACCCAAATGCCAGGTAAAGTAATACTTGCAACCAGTCTAGGTTTTCCTTCCACTCCAAGGCATAGGCGACAGTCTGTAGGTGCTTGCTTTTATAAACGTAGATTGCGATTTTAGAAGACTGCCAACAAAAAACCAGATTATGGTATAGGCTGTTGCAGATTGCACCAGGAGTGCTGAAATTTCTACTCTGCACATAGGAATGTGGAAATGACTCGAGTGTTGGGATGCCTTTGTGGATTCCATATATATGTGTGTGTATATATATATATATAGAATTATATTACTTTTATATAGATGTATATGGTAATATCATACGAATGTATGTGAGACATAGAAGTTGTTATGTGACAGATTCACAATTTTTCCTCTGTGTATAGAGAGCAATTCAAGGTCATGGTACCAAATCCATCTTTCAGAAGTCCCTCGTTTCATTGACTGTGGAAGGTTTGGACCAGTGCCCCATATTTACTATAAAAATACATATTTTAAGATATTTAAAACCAGTATTTTGGTCTGTTGGTACTGAACTTGTCAAAGAAAAATGCTGTCTATTGCCATCAACCAGGTCCATTCACATGGCAGACTCTGCAAAAATAACAAGTATATGCAAAGCGTTTTAAAACTTGTTTGAGGACACAATCATGGCTGGTGTAGGTGCCAGGAGCACAACCCCCACCTGCCAGGCTTTGTGGAGAAGACCTACGGAATGTGCTCACAATCAAAGCAGTGGATGGTAAAGGAACGTATTAGGGCTTTGGAGAAGTTGCTTTAAAAGCCTCTGAAATTACAAAGATAGTGAGAGAGACTTTCCATAGACTTTCTGGAAATGCCCTGTGAGTCACTGGTGGGTTCCCCTGGGAACTAAAGGAGCCAGTGGGAAGCTGGTAATGGCCTGTTAAATTCGATAGGACATGCTTTGGTGGTGAGCGGTGGCACCACGGCATTTCCATGTGTTTTCACTAGCTGGCAGCAGAAGGGCGTGTGCACATTGTTCTTCCTTTGGGGTGCATTTTACATGCAGAGAGACAGGGATGCGAAGGCAGCTGCCTTCTCCCAGAGAGCCTGGAAGCACTGGATTTCCCTCTGGACTAGCACTCCTCTGGATATGCATCGGTGTTTTAATGGTATTTGCTTGTAAAGAGGAGCTTTTAAAACGTGTCTTTAATACATGAGAAACTTAAACCTCATTACCAGTTGAGTCTGGGGACCCACCATCCTCTTGTTATCCCAAGGGGGCACAGCCCTTGCACACACTTACCTCACGTGCGAGGCCCAAACCAGTATACTGCTTGAGGCAACAGTTCTTGTCTTAGCACAACAACAAAAAAGCGGGCATATGAGAGATTCCTTTGGTAGCGCAGTTGCCCAACAACACATCTGGAAGGTAAGGTCTGCTTTGCTGTGAGCAGAGCTATTACGCTGATGTTACAGGCTTTACAAGAGGATAATACTCTCTGGATGTTCCCGCCTTCTCCCGGCTTAAACGTAAGATGTCAACAAGGCTGAAAAGACTTTGGATGCCCAGAAGTGGACAATGTTAGTAATGATGACTGCGCAAAGAAAGATTAGGTATTAGTAGTGGAATTTGCTTGATGTCTTTAGACAACTTTATGACTCTGTTTTCCTTCCTAAAGTTTTTTGTTGGTTCTTTTTTAGTAAAATAAATTACAGCTCGTAAGATAGCACTATGCAAATAAATACCCTGCAATGTAGCAATGTGTTTGATAACCCAAAGGATGGAGGCAAACATATGTTATGGGTGGGGTCAGGAATAAGGTACATCTTTGTGTATATTTACATATGACAAATTTCTTCAGTCAGATGCAGGCCAGGCTGAATTTAGCCATCTTGGCCTTGATGTTATCCATGTGGCTAAAATTGCCAGTCCGTTTACCCTGGAAATTGTGACAGTGGTGCACTGCCAAATGCACAGTTGTATCATTCCTCCACTTTGTGCCTTTTTATGTTGACTGTACCTCCGAGTCTTAAGCAGGTCTAGATCGAGTAGTTTCTTTTTAAGATAGATTATTGGGGGGAAGAGCTGGCATTTGGGGCACCTCTTCTTCTGGAAAGGTGTCAGGATCTACATGTTTGAGAGGCATCCCAAGCTGGGGAGGAGATGTTTGTTTTCCAGTTAGCTCTTGTCTAAGGAATAGGTCTAAAAGAATGAGGCCTCCATTAGGAAAACTAATGTAAATGACAAATTCTTCACTGTTGTTCCCAAAGATTTTGTTAGGGTCACCCATTCTGCAATAAGAGTTTTCTTACAATTTTGTGAAGAGCTAGTCTTATGTCTCTGTGGGGAAAGAGTTGTCTCTCTATGCAATTCTTCTTTTGGGTACGATAAGGAACGTGATTGCAGGGATTAAAGAGTAACAGGTCTCATGAAGGAAACCAGCACTGCCTGTCAGGGAGAAGCTCTATTCCCCTTGTAAAAAAACCCCACACATTTCACTCTGCACTTGCAAGGCAAATGTTGAGCATAATATATACCTGTATCTTATTCAATAAAACCTGAACACAGAGAATAAATATTACATCCTTTCTTGTTTGTTTTGAAGAAGAGAACAGAAGCTTGCTGGCACCAAGAGAAACCTTCCTTTTTTTTGGCTTTTGCTGCCGTTTTTCCTCTACGGAAAGGGGGAGACATTCTGGCTCTAGTTGCATCTGTTTTCACTGTTACCAAGAGCAAAATTTCCATTTTCCAAGTGAACTTAAGGTCCAGCTCAGTTTCCTTCAGTAAATCTTGAATCTTTCTCACATGATCAGCTCTTCTTATGAGAAGGAAGCCAGGAAGGGCAGCACCACTGTCCAACGCAAAATCTTCATGGTCTTTCCTGAAATTCTCACAGATTTGGGGCAAACTTTCTATTTATTACAAAGTTGAATTAGAAAAGAAGAGAAAACGTGGTTAATGTGCAGTGCGCTCCTCAAATGACTCTAGATGACTGGTCTGTTACATGCTACCCTGCTCTTGATTCCTGAAAGAGTCTGTGTTAAGAGGAAGCCTGTTGGTAGCTCGCAAATGAAAATAATAATCCTACTGCTCTCTTGCGCAGATTCAGCTTTGTGTCATGGGAATGCACAGCCAGGCTGCGTGTGGCCTAGTCTGTTTGAAACATTGCAAATGGTACCTGAAATAGAACGTGCTTTTTCACCCCGTTTTCTTCCTGTCCTTTTTCTTCTATTTCCCAGCACGATAGCATGTTTTTAGTCTCCTTTTCCCTTCCATCTGGCATTTGCCTCCTTCCTCTTCCCTTGCAGCCCACAAACGTTTGCTGCTCTCTCCGCCGCTGTCTCGGGCCCCGGACGCTTTTTGATGAACAGCGGCTAATCTGGCCGGGCAGAAGGAAGCTGTGGGTTCTGTCCCCGCTCCCCATCTTCCCCTTTCCCCCCCCTACTTCATTCCTGCACCTGCGGTGAGTCCTGGGCACGGGGGCCAGAGATGTCCCCTCTGAGCAAAGTGATTGCATTAAGTTAAAAACAAAAAATGTGGTAGATCAAATGGATTAGACAGACTATAGATAGATTCTTATTTTTTACAGGAGTAACTTGAAGTTGTAATAGTTTTGTTTTGTTTTGTTTTTTCCTTTTGTCTTAGCTGGCTGAAGGTAAATACCTACAACTTCAGCAATCCTGTTCTGTTCCAAGTGGACACTTGGTATCATTTATTTCTGGAGTGAAACACTGTGCGTGTTCTTCCAGCCCGAATGTGAGCCGAGCCACCTTTCTAAAATGTTCTTTCTAGGAATGAACATCCCCATAATAGTCATTGCTGAACTGTTTGCAGTTGACAAACACAAAAGGGTTGCAAATGCAGCCAAAGATAGGAATCAAAAGAAATATTCTCAAAATGTTTGGCACTGTTTGCTCACCTTTGGAATATGCATCCTGTTCCTCTTCTTAAAATATTTTATTTTTTTTATATAGCTGGGTGAGCTGGTATTTCTTCTGCTCAAGCTGTCTCTAAACTTATATTTCCAACAGTGGCAGCAGATTATGAGATGATACTTAGAGAGATGACATTATATCATTCTTTAAAATACCCATCCTGAAAGGCAAAATCTGCAGAAATTATAGGACTAAGAGGCCTCCTTTGAGAGACAGAAACTATTTTAACTCGTTATTTTTAGAGCTCTGCAAATCACATACTTTTCACTGGCAATTCAAAAAAAAAAAAAAGGAAAATGTAATAAGTTTTAAAAAAAAAGAATCCTTCACAACTTTTTTCTATAAAATGGAAAGTTGAAATATGTCATTTGTGGGCAAATGAGATGCTTCACTTTAATTTCAACCATTTTTATGGTTCCTTTTCTTAGAAAAAATGTAAGCACAGAATGGTGTAACGTGGGCTGGCCGCCTGTGTGGACTGGATGGGAGTTCCTGGTCAGCTCTGCCCATCAGTGCATGGATGATCATGGGTAGAGCTCTTTGCAATGAGGAGATGGTGCTGCATGCAGAGCAAACAGCTCTGAAAGTTTCTGGTGTTAAGGAAGGTTAAGTGCTGATTTTGTTTTTATGGGGAGGATTTTGAAGAGGGTCCTGGTTGGTAATAATCAGCCACTGAAATCTGATGTGATAGGGAAGAGGTGGATAATTCCACCTGGATTAAAGAGAAGCTGACACCCAATATAGCACAGAAGGAAACTTGTCAGGATTTGCTTTTCTTTTTTTTTCTTTTTTTTTTTCTTTTTTTTTCTTTTTTTTTTGTTAATAAGAGAATAGGCAATAGTAGGAGAAACTTGTTTTTCAGAGGTCTTGTTTCCAAAACTACTTCCTCAGAGTGGTTAAGCCTGTAATTTAGGAGTTTTTGTTTAATTACATTTTTAAACTTCCCTCTCTTAATTACTTTTATTTCTTTTTTACTAACACCTAAATATGATGCTATTCGGAGCACAAACAGACAGAGATTACAATTAACAGAATAATTACACTCTTTTTGTCAGTGTAACCTCATGATACAGAAAGTATTACAAATCCATTTTAAAACATATTAAATGTTCATATTAATGAGGATAATAGAGAACAAGTACCAGCAAACTAAATATTGTTAATGATTTTGAGCTATTAAATTCATTACCGTTTCCTTTCATAATAAAGTGGTTACTTGCTAATTAGACCTTTTTTAACTCATCGTTATTGAATTCATTACATTGTGTGCAGTTAACCCTTAAGGATCTGCCTGGGTATACAGATGCAATTAAAAAATCATTTCAGCAGTATATGAAGCCGATATGCTGTTTGCAATCCTGCTTGTATTTTTGACAGTAGCTCCATGTACTTTTCTTCTGGTACATTTTCTTGACACATCATGCCTAGCAGCTTCTTAGCTGTCACAGCAGCTTCAGCAACACGCACGATGGAAACATGCTGTATTCATTTCATTTAATAGCGTTTAATGTTAAAACTAAAGTAGAACCCACTTGTTTGGCCAGGGAAAAAATATCCATCAGCTCACTAAATGGTTGACGTCAACGAGCTACTCTTCTCCGAGTGAAATCTGCTGCGAGTTGGGATGATTTACCTTTTCCTCCTACAGAGACAGATATACTCGCGCCTATCTGGGTATCTGGTCTTTCTCTGCAACCCTAGATGGAAATCCTCTACTTGCTCAAGTTCATGTCAGATTTTCTCCTGATTTCAAGGTAGCCCTGAGCTCATCTCCCAGCAGCTCGGAGGGTTTGCTCCCTTCTTGGGGAGCAGGTGCGTGCCACCCTGCCCAGATCTCATCCCACATATCCGAACGCTGGAGAGGGCACTCCAGGGACAGAATCCAAGTGCTTCTTTGCTTCTTCCTTCTCCCTCCAGTTCTTACTCACTCAAAGGAATAGGAGAACAGAGCCTCCATCTCTTTAACTTCTTTCTTTTTTCTCCATGCTCACTTTTTTTCTTCTCAAAAAGAAATCCCACAAGCAACTCTCACACATGCACACTTTGAAGTTACAGGTATTTAAACAGCACAGGGATACTTATTTTGCAAATCACTGGGAGCTAATGATAGTAACCCATGCCTTGCCCGGTTGTGGCACAGCAACTTGGAAGGAAAGGGGTAATAATTTCTGACTGGAAAACACCATTTTTTGAGCAACCGACTGTCGCTGCGCTGGACGCATCGGCAGCCAGGCACGCACCGCTCAGGTTATTCGATGTAAGCAACACCACCGAGGAGTAATTTTACTTGGGTAGGAAAGGCTTTGTGACACTTATTTCTGCTGTACTTGATGGCTGGAAGCTGGGCTGATGGATACCCTGCAGATCCAGTAGATAACAGATTAGATATGCACGTGCTGTACGGCTCTGGAGAAATGCCGCCACGCCATTATTCAGATCAGGCCGTCCTCCTCCTGCCAATCCGACGCCGTGGCTTTGCATGCGTGAGATATGAGGGTACGGCCGCGGGCCTGCTGGTGGGCCAGCCACAGCCTGGCGCTGCAGCCGTACCGCAATATATAATAACAATAACCCTACAGATTTGTAACCTCTGTTTTATTTAAAACCAGGTCTCTTTCACCTGTAAATAGCTGGGGTATAAATGTGCCTCGCCAATCACATTGGACTATTGTATTATACAGTCTATTGAATGTTTTTGGCAGGCATGAGCCCCTATGCTACTGTGTCCTTATTTTATTATTGTTTTGAGGGTAGAGCTGTGTGATTATCCATTCTTGCTTCAGGCATAGCAAGCCATCTGGAATGCTTATTAAACCCACAGGCAGATCAGAAGGATATAACTCTGATGATGTACATGTACACGGGCTGTACTACATCATCAGAGCATTGCTCCTCTGATGATGTAGTACACATTAGTGGGCCTAGATAATGGATTAGAACTAGCAGAGTGAAAGTTAGACTTTTTGAGGGATGGATATTGGTGGGTTTTTTTCCTCCCTCTGGGTAACTGCTGGCATAAGATGTGGAAAGGAAAATTTAGAAGTAAGCCAAGGAAGCTTCAAAACTTGTAAGTGCTCAGCTTGTCAATGGGGAGGGACAAGTGGTGATCGAGAGGCTTAAGTAGACAGTTTTGAAGCCCTGAATCATTGCAAAGAGGTCATACGTACTTGTCTGCTCAAGTGAAAAGGGACATGGAACGTGTCCAGAAATAATGCCACTACTCCAATCCTCCTGTCATCGGTCATCACTGAGTGGATTTTTGGTAGGACTTTGGCTTTTTGTCATACTTCAGTACCACAGCAAAAACCCAACACCCTGTGTTATGACACATAGAACTGTTTTTTCAGCAGTTTCCAAATTTATGCTCATCACATATTTGCAAGTACTATTTAGAAATAAGCTTTTCAAATGAACGAGGGATCTGATCAGCTTTCAAACTAGCCATGTGTCTTCTAAGTATGGAAAAAAAAATCAACATCAGTAAAAAAGAAGAACAATCTACATATGGGGTGTAGGTGAATGAAGGGATAACTATTTGCATGTCTGTGGAGTTTTAAATGTAATTTCTATTTCTCTTTGTTCATAACCCTTCTTGCAATGGTTTTCAGAGGTAGCTGATATTTGTCTATTCATGGAAAGGTGTTCCGTGTCTAAACAAAACCTTTTCCTGTAGAAGCTGGAAAGGTTCATAAAAGGTAGGTCATTCAGTTGGGAAACTGAACGTGTGCCATGCAATTTGGATAACAAATTGCACGCTTTAAATATCAAACTGTAAATATCAAGTACTCGAAAGAATATTGAAATTTTTGAGCAATTCCAAAGAGTAACAGAACTTTCAAAGAGGAGCCGTACATAGTGAATGTATGCTCTAAAAATCATAGCTGTAAAGTCAGGCAAATGCCTATTTTAACAACGGCAAATAGCAAGTACATAAAGGTATGGATCATATTTTATTAATGCTTAGTGTGTCTCGGGTTTAGCCACTTTTGTCAACATCCTAAATGTGGGCTGTGTACATCTGCATGTCTGAGTGGAGTGTGCAGCCTGTGTGGGTAGATGCACATTTGTCAAAGCAATAATTAATTATTTTGGGTGCAGAATAGCAGTACTGTAGCAGCAATGTTGTAATTGCTTTGCCAAAATCTTTACTTCAGGGGGACTGCATGGTTTTCTAGCTTGATGGTGACCAGATTATCCTGGAGGTGTAAGGGAGAACTAACAAAAATTCCCAGTTGAAAGAGTGGAGTTAATATTTTATATGACTGTGAACTGTCAGTTTGTCTTTTTACAGATTTTGAGGGTTTTTTTGCAACACATAATGAACCCCAGTTGTGACCCTTACTGTTCCTCTTTCCCTGGGCTTGATGGCCACTAGGAGAGATTGTACTCTCTTTCTTAGCAAGTATCTGGAGAAGTTTCTGTTTCATTCCTGTGCTACTAGAAAGAAATGTGGAAAACCTTTCCCTCTCACTGCAAAACCAATGTCTTGTTCTCAGATAACCCATGCTAGCACAGCTCCTAGACAGCAGTTTTGGTGGCGTGTGTATTGATTGCCAGTTTCGCACCCACCTTAGTGAAGAATCCAGCTTTTGCCGTTTTTCCAGCCTTCCTCCTTTTCTTTCCCTCAGTGCCTCACCATGTTTCCCCTCACAGGTACACCCTTCCTTCTTTCCCCCATGAATTGCCCTCTGTCTTCTGGAGTTTGCTTTCTTGTGACCCACCGCAGGGCTGTTGCTTTCCTCTGGCACCGCCCGCTGTGTCCCCCGCTAACCTGCCTGTACCAGTTTGTGTCTTTCCCTGCTACCACTTGGTCCCCAGCTCGCTGGGAAGGAGATGACAAACTGTCACTTTTCTCAAACACCCTCTCCTCCACCAAGTACTCTTAAAGAGGCAGTGGGATAAATGAAATTCAGCATTCGAAAGGCTCAACTCCTCCAGAAAATATTCCACCCACAAGTGGGGAGCTTCAAAATCCATTCCTAGCAGTTAATGCTCTATCCTAAATGACATAGCTTTTCAGTAGTGACATGTGCATTGATCTGCATTACAAAAATAAGAGAAATAGCACTTCTTTTCAGCAGCAGATAATTACCAGCATACATCAGGTTCCCTCCTGCTGATACCCACAGGGTGGAGGGGATGGGAGTGGGCATTAGGTGGAGGGGCCGCGGCCAGCTTGCACGTTCAGCCAGATAAATAATATTGATTGGGATTTGTGTAGAGCCCCAGCAACACCCCTCCTTGCTGGTTTGATTAGCCACAGGGGTACATTCGCTACGGTTACAAGATTTCACCCCAATCATGTCTTTCATGCAAAGGTGCTAGTTAGGCTACAAGCAGAAACAAGCTGGGAGCTGAGAGGTTCTTCAGCCCTTATCAGAAAAGATCCGAGCCAGGTGGTTGGGGCCCTGCTGAAGGGCTCGATGAATTACGGGACACACGTGTAAGAAATCCTCCCACCCTCCGTCTGAGGGGGTGCAGGCACCCTGGCATAAGCGCAAAACTCCCCTGTCTCCCTTTCCTGCCACCCCTCTGCACACACGTAGTTTGGAGATTTAGGAGCTGGGAGAGGTAATTCTGGATGGCTAATTGCAGATTTGAGGAAGCTACGTCCACCACTAGGGCAAGGGTCTGCCTTAGGTCCTCGAATAGTCCCTCTCTCCAGGGTTTGCCTCTGGGGTTTGGCTCTGGGTCCTTGATCAGCTGTCTCTGCCCTATGCAGGTGAATTCAGCTTTGCAGAAACTTCTGAGCTCCTCTGCAATGAACCCCCCTCAGGCAAGAGACGCTTCAAATTTTTGCGAGGGAAGGGATGCCACTCACCAGCCTCCAAACGCCTTCACTGCCCTCCGGCAGGACAAGGGCCTTTGCTTGACTCACCTCTCTTTGGGGCAGATGTCTAAAAAATCACTGCTGTCACTTTCCTGGCTGAACCATCAGTACACAAAAAAACTTCATTTTCGCAGGAGTGCTGGGAAGAACCGCAGCCAGCAGGGAAGGGCTTTGCTGCTTGCCTATGTGGGACTGGCCCATTTCTCACTTCATAGTCTGTCGTTCTTTAGAGGCAAATAAAGCCCATTGGCAATGGGACTGAAAGTGCTCTCTGGATCTAAGCACGCTTCAGTGTGTTAGATCGACAATTTCCTCTCATCAGTGAACGCAATCTGCCGTGAGAAAGTTTTACTGTCTCTGAGTCCTTATGAAAACATTCTTAGATAATTGAGACATTCCCAAACAATTAAGATACCCAGATGTGTCTGTTATTTGTAATTACCTGAACATGAATTCTTTCTTCAAGAACAGTTCCATTTTTTGTGCTTTTTTGAATTACTCTAGATAATGGATAGGAAGATTAACTCTTCTGAAAAGTAATCTGTGGTTTGTACCTAGTATGTCTCATTCTGATGCAAAATCCCCTCCTCCCAGAGGTGAGTACTGGGGCTGAAACAATACGTGAAATGAACTTTCCAGTTCTGCTGTACTTGTGATCCACAGCCCACAGTGCCCTTGCAGGTGACACCACGGAGTGAACTCTGAGGCTTAAAGTGTATGAACAACCCATGAAGAAGATGCTAAAATGATCTCTTCAAGCAGGGAAAATTGCTGGAGGCTCGAAAATGGTTTCACAAACCACTTTGTTAAGTAGCACAGTTTGAATAAAAAGGCTTTTGCTCATGCTGCATTTGCACCTAGAGCTTCTGCAACATTTTCATTTTACAAAGCACCCGGCTTTCACTACAGTGCAGCACATGAGGTGAAGGAAGTCAAGGCATCCCTGACAAATTCGCGGTGTAGGAAAGACGTGTCTACATGTGGTCACTCTTTCTTCTAGTGCTTCGGTATGAAGTGGGACTTAGCCCACACCTCAAAATTGTTATTTTCAGGGCAGTAGTCATGACTATTTTTCAGAGACATGTGTCTCTGAAATCTTCTTCCCTCCCCACTTCATCAAACAGAGCTTGCGTCAGAACTGGCCTGTCACACTCAGAACTTTTACTTATGTGGTGTTGGTTGGTTGGTTGGTTTTTTTTTTTGTTAAGAACCAACAGCTCTACCAATGTGCTCAGTTTATTTTCTGACTGGCTTTGTATTTTTCGACATACTGAGGAAGTCCTATATCCTATTATTAATCCCAGCTGTTATCTTAGTCTTTGGTATGTATCTTACTGTTCAAGCTTTTGTCATCCGATGCCTGGGCACTGTAAATAGGAAGGTGGGGAGCATCTAAGTACCATGTTTCTTGTCTACTTTTCCTCTCCTGTTTGCTCCACTTTTACTACATGAGTCAATCGCCTCATCTTTGTTTTCTCCCCTGACAACTTCCTCTTGTTCTGTATGTTTACCTGTGCTTATTATTAATAGTGGTAAGACCAATGGTGATGATGTCACCTTCGGTTGTTCCAAGAAAAGTGGGGTTTTTTCAGAGAAAAAACGAAGAAAAGTAATTCTTCCATGGTACTTTATGAATAGTTGGTGAGTTCAGTATAGAGTTTTTTTTCTTGAAGTTCATTCAAACCTTCCTTCTTTCTCTTGACAGTTTTGCCCTGGGCACTGTTATCTTTGTTATCCCAGAGGAATATCCTTGAGTCTGTTAGTCGTGTATGTATCAACTGAGACTTCTGTCACCACTGCTGAGAACTTAAAGATTGCAACATTGACTTGGTTCTGAAAATAAATGGGCCTTAGAGATGGTTTGGAAGACCAATGAGAAAAGCTGGTTTTCACTCCTGCTTCCTAGTTAGAAGGTCTGCTCAGTAGGAGCTAAACTTCATCCTTCCTACTGTGTACAGTGAGTTATGACAACTTTACTCACATATGGAGAGTATGTGATAGAATACCTAGTTGTTAAAGTGCCACTTCCCTCTCCTTCAAAAGTGGAAGACATCATTTAGTTGGTACTTGGGAGCCAGTGGTGTTTTCAGGAAGGTCTGACCATTTTTCGTCCTTGGTAAATGTAAAGCAGGATTTCTGGTACAAGGAGGCGGTTTGTCACTGATTTCTTCACCAGGTTCCTCCATGCCTGATTCTCATCAATCCGACGGGTTCTTTTTAGGTCCATGAGAGCATTTGATGTCTTCAGGATGGCCAAAAATACATTGGTAGCAGTGGCGACCAGGGAATTAGGTACCTTTTCCAAGAGACCTGTGTTTTATTGCTTCCTTGCGTCGTCGCCTACCAGTTATTTAGGTAGCCAGCCCTAAGTTTCTTATGGTAGTGTACATATTGTATGCATTTTGTGTTACAGGAAAGGATCACGCATCTTTCTTTTGTATGGTCATTTTGTGGATAGTCTGTAGCGTCATGTGGCAATCTTTGGAGCTGAACTGTGTACTGGTGGGATAAGAAGGAGTCTTATCTGAAGCAAAACGTGTGCTGAAGTTTGCCGTCAGGTGAACTAAGACTTCACAAAGACTGGCTTGGGATTTCAGGAGTGGCTTGAAGACTTACAATGAAATAGAGTTACACGAAAGGATTGAATTTTAATAGCATTGCGTGTGAGAGCAAGAGGGAGAAGTCTGAGGTCTGGTCACATGGAACCAAAATGTAAGGGAGGCACAGGGACAAGAAAAATGGGCTTGGTCAAAAAGATTGCAAAAAAATGCAATTAAAGACAAAAGCATGAAGCATAAAGCAGGCAAGTAGAAAAGTGTTTGTTCAGTTTGCATATACTGGGAAAAGAGTGAGGCGTGAAAGGAAAAGAAAGGAAATTGAGCCTAAAACTATTTATCTAGCTACTGAAGAGTTGGTTTTCTTCCCTTTTCTTGGAGGTTTCATTAAAATGTGTGAATGCCCTTTTTTCCCAAGAGTTTTTAAGTGTCAGATGCCAGTTGGTCTCAGGGAAATTCAGTCCTCCCAGGAATGCTGCTAGGGAAGAACTGGGGAGTTTGGCAGGGCCATGGAAAGTGCTTTGGGCTTGGGCCTTGCCTTTTTCACTGCTCCAGACTGCTTGCGCAGCTCCTTCTCTCTGTGCCCGGCAGTCCCCATAGATGTAAAATGGTAGTTTACGGCCCCTGCCTCATCGATGCCCTGTGCAATTCATGGCCTGTTGTTTTCCAGCATGTAGAGATGAGGTGGAGAAGCTTTGCAGGGCTAAGCCAAGGATGGCTGAGGGCAGCACTGGCCTCGGGGGTACTGCTGGGACCCCTGCACAAACAGGCCTGTTTACCCAGCCTGCCCTCATCACAAATCTTGTATTTCCAAATGAATATTTTAAGGGAAGGGAATTGTGTAGATTGTTAGTGTAGCTTATTAGGTTTTAAAAATTCATGTTTTCTAAATTTCCAGTATTATTTTCCCTTTGCTTTAAAGAAAAAAAAAAAAAAGGAGAGGGGGGAAAATCTCTTTTCAATAAGGGCTTAATGGTCTGTTTCATCTGGAAATCCCTCTGAATTGAAAGTCCCTTCTCCACAGCGCTACCTGAGCACTTGTGAGTTCTTCTTTCAAAGTCTCAGTTGTACAGTTTGTCCCACTTTCAGGCTTTTAGCTACAACTGGACATTTGAGGCCAGACAGAAGAATTTGAGCTAAGTGTCATGTTGTGGACTCTTTTTTTTATTTTTAAAAGAAGGACCCACTCCACGTGACCGTACTTGAATTATATCACTATACCAGCTAAAGCAAAGGGTTTAATACTAGCCTATTGGGTGTAGAGCTGCAACTCAGATGAGAGAATTTCACTGAATTTCCCATTGCATCTTTCTAATGACCTTACCCCTGTGTTTGAGAGATGCCTGGACTAAGAGCAATGTTTTGTTTGTTTTTAAAGTTCCTGCAGAAACGTATTTATCTATCAGGAAGCACTATGTTTTACCTGGAGTACCTTGGGATATGGAAATTTGGTCTTCTGTCTTATTTCCAGACTTGGAGCTTAGGTTTGAAAACTGTGTACTCTTCATGGTATTAATGGTATGGCAGATGGGGCTGACTTGTAATATGTGGTAAAGACAGACACCCCAATCTGGCAGAGTTTTGTAATAGGGGACAGTAATGAATATGAGTGGTAAATCAGTTAAATGACAGATAATTCACCTGCTCACCAAAACCTCAAAGAGTCACTGGCTTGGAGCTGCTGCAGGTCTGTGAAAGAGTGGATGGCACAGAAACACCCTCTTGTGCTGGCAGGCAGGAGCACCAGCACCAGGAGATGATTTAGGACTTAACACCCCTCTGCTGTTGCTGTCAGTACTCGGGTACATTGCAGGAATGCCCCTTCCAATGCTGCTTAGAAACTGTCCAGAAGGCATAAAATATGCTAAGTAGCTGTTAAAGGGGAAAAAAATAACATGTGGCAGAGAAAGATGAAGGATATGCATAAAAAAAAATTGAAGACGCTTCTGATCAAAATGTGAAATATGACATTTTTCTATTTGTGATGCTGCAGAGTGCAGTAGCTGTGGTGGTGGCAGGGCTGTGGAGGGGTTGTTTTTCTATTAAGGGCAAACAAAATGTGGGTAAAATTTTAAGTTGAGGAATTTTCTGCTGCTGGAAGGCAAATTACTACACACACTACTACAAAAGAGCAGGGGTAAACAATACAATATGCTGCGAATTGCAGATGGGTGTGCAGTAACGCCGTGAATACATTAACTTCCCGTGTTGTCAAGGCGAGTGACAGCGGCTGACTGAAATCCAGAAAGGAGCTACTGTCAGCGTAGCACTCGACTGGGCAAAGTCACATCACTCCTAATAACAAAGTCTATTCCGTTTACATCTGACACGGTGATCGAGAGGCTCTCGTTTGGGGAATTTTATTTATTTTGACCCAGGGAAGTCCACTGAGCTGCTCGATGAAGTTCCAGCCTCTTGCCACAGCAATTAGACAAACTCGTCCATGCTGTTTCATCAGTAGGACTGAATTTTCTGCACCTCTCTTTCCTTCCAGTAACTTTTTTTTCCTGCCTGCTGGCCTTTACTGTAGAAAGGACAAAAAGAAAATGCAGGAGTAAGTAAGGAAAGTGCTTTCGGAGCTGTGCTCTGGATGCTCCAAAACACTAATGAAGAAAGAGTTATTTCATGAGGGGCAGGGAGTCATGGAAAACTGCAGTTTTGTGCCTAGAACTGTACAGAAAAGGGACCGTGCAGCCCCGTGTTTCCTTGTGCTGTGCACGTCCCCGGGAAAACCCTCCAAAGGCTAAATCAGTAGATTTAGTCCGTGTTCCAGTTTGATTAAGGTAGGTCTGTGTGTGTCTTACCCTGTGCTGAACATATCCAAGGCAGGAAGGTAAACATCCCATTGTGCTGGATTTGATGAAAGAAAATCCTGGAAAACGTTGCACTTGTCTAAGAAAACTGCCAGAGGCAGATTATTAGGTCTGAATTAAAATGCAGACGACATTCATTAAATTGTTGACCCTGGCCCCTCCAAAAAAAAGTCAGGTTGCCATCTTAAATTGACAGCATTAGAGACAAATTATGTGCACTGATTAATAAGTGTGGGCTAAATTACGGCTTGGAGAGCGGGTGGAGCGCTGTGGGAACGGGAGAGAGGGGAAGGAGCAGAGGAGGTGAAAGCCCATCCTGCCCGTGGGGACAGGGCAGTGCCAAGGGGTGGAGGGTCCTCGTGTCACCAGGGGTGCGGAGGGGGACAAAGGACGACCCGTGGTGGGGAAGGAGGAAGGAGCTGAGCCTTGGTCACCTCCAAGAATCCCATTCCCTCCGGGAGGGAGATGGTGACATGGCACCCACCGTCCAGCAGTGGTGGGGATGAGTGTGAGCTCAGGGACTACGTTGCCCCTTTTCTTTGGGGTAGAGGAAACTTCTCATTTAAAAAAAAAAAAAAAAAAAAAAAGGAAGAAGGAAAAAACCCACTCCAACCTTGGAAGGGTCAGATTTAAGAAGTTAAATAAGAATTGTAGAGTAAATTAGAGACTTGAGAAGCCAATTTCCATCACAATGGGGAAATTAAAATACTGACCATTTCAGACAAAAAAGGGGAAAAGCAGGCATAACAGTATGTGTATTACTCACAAGACATAATTCACGGAAAATACTATGACCGGTAAAAATGAATGTTATTAACATGTTAATTTTACTAACCCTTTAACCTATTGATTAGCCAAACAGAAGGAAACAGCATCTTTTTATGCTTCCCCCTCCTGCCTGCCTTTCATGTAATTGGATTCAAATTCACATCTGTAGCTACTAAACCAATGTTTTCAACCTTTCTTCTACACCTCCCCACCCCCAGCTGTTTAACCTCCCATCTCCAGCTCTGGCATAAATGTAAGCCTTTATTTGTGAATATTCCAATAAGCTCTTTGCCTCCAACTATATTGTTCAAGTACTAGCATCATTGTTACAGCTGTAATTGTTACTATCAAGACACAGTTCTTTGTAATTAGAAAGTCAAGATGGTATTCAGCAGTATGGCAGCACAGATTCTCATTTGTTAGGCTATTAGAAAAAAAATGTTTACAGAGAAAACAGTGTCATTGTTTAGTGCTCTTAATTGACCATCTGCCTGGTAAAGAAATGTCCGAAGAAGGATAAATAAGACTATAGTACACTTATTTATTTATTTTCTTTGTGCAATGAGTAAATTAGGAAAAGCAACAGCAGATCCAAACTAGACAAGACATTGCTAAATCAGGCTGCAAGTGAAATCATGTCATGAATACATTAACTTTTATTTCTCTCAGTGTCAAGACTCGTGTCTGCATCTTCCTCAAAGTTTGTTGGGAAGAAAAAAAAAGAGGCCAGATCTTGGTGGGCACTGCGGAGTTGACAGCATTCATCTTTTAACAAAGTCAAGCATATGCTGCTTTGAGTGCAGCATCTTTGCATGCTCAATGACGTGTTTAATGTCACCTTTCCCACTGTAAATCATCCCTGAGTAAATCCACAAGGGAGAGTGGTACTAGGAATTAAGCAGGAGAGAAATAAAATTCATGACCATGTGGTTCTGTCTCAGGGAATTTGGTACGTATTGACAAGAGAGATTCACACCTGACGGGGCCGAGAGCTAATTTGTAGTAGGGCTGTTTATCTTCTGCCTGAAAGGAATGCTTTTTCATATTTAATGTGCATTTTCCTCATCTCCGCCTCTGTGTGTGTTTGTGATTTAACGTGGCTAAGGGTACATCTGGTTTTTCTGCTTGGCAAAAATGTAGTTTCAAATTTTGGGCTAATTCAAAATTCTGGGGTTTTTTCTTATGAAGAAGTAAACGAGGGGCAGTCTGGTCTTTAAAAATTGCTTTTGATGTTTTCATTGCACAATGCACTGTCTTAGGTACCGAGTATTTGATCTGTTCTTGCAACGTTTGTTTACAGTTTTGAAAAGAGAAATGAAAAAAACCCAACAGTATTACCATGCTAAACCAATATGGTAAATGACCAAACTGATCTTTTGTCCTATTTGTCTTCCAACATTCCAGGTGGAAATAATCCAGCACATTTATATGTTGATTTATTACAGTGTGGAGTAAAAGAAAATAGAAAGAAGCAATAGGAAAAAAAGCAGGAAAGAGAGGAATGAACTAAAAAAGTAAGAATTACATTTAAAAATAATAATCATCTCTCTAAACGTTACCTTCCAGATTGGAAAGGCACTGGGATGCCGGTAAGGGGAGCCCCAGTTCTGCCTCCTGCACGGCCATTGCAATGTTCAGACAGAGCTGCAGCCACTCGGATGGTGACAGGGGGACAGTGACCAGCGCCCTCACAGCGATCAGCAGCGTGACAATTGTGACGACACCACTAGGTAAAATTTCCCAATACTTAAAAAGCTGACAGTGTTTTAGCCATCAGTTCCCATAATGATGAATGCACTAATGGCTCGAAGTGAATTTCTTTCCACAAAACCTGTCCTTTGATGCCTTCACAAAATTTCTCAGGTGCATCATCCCTGCTCCATCTGTTCCCTACTGAAACGTTCCTTTTTCCATTTCCTCTTATTCCAGCTCTAAATACTGACCCTAATAATTTTTATTTCTTTTTCTTCCCCGTGTACTTACTCTTGTGCACAGATTCTTTTTGAGGTTTGAGGGAGTACCTCAAAGTCTTGGTTTTCTGCCTGATGGCTTTTGAGAAGGGGTGATAGCTAGTGGAATCTAGCTATCATTTGTCTTAAAAACACCAATATGTAATATATTGCTTCTAAATTTATTTTTTTCCCCTCCCATTTCTGCAGGTCTTTTGTTAGTGCCAACCGCATTTTTTCAGAGAGCAATGACCCACCTTTTTACTAATTTTTTTTCCTTCCAGTAGGGAATATAACTTACTTATATAATAACTTCCATCACCGGGTGAAGGAAGGTGAGAAGTGCAATGGGCTTTCAGAGCACTGCACCTTTTTCCTGAGAGACACTCAGATTTATGAGGTCTGAAGGCTCCTTTTTATCTTCCGAACTGAAACCAAGGGCAGTAGAGATCTGACCCTACCAAGACCAAAAAATCTGCTAGATAACCACCTGCTTGTGCGTGCTGACGTCCTCATGCACGCTCCCTATTTCACTTATTGCTGTATCAGTTTTGATAGTGGTGTGATGATGACTTCTTGACGGTACCTTCATAAGCTGCATCTGTCCGTGTTTCCCAGCACCAGGTGTGTGTGCTGGTGTCTGTCTGTCCCCGTGTACCTCACTGGGGCAGGTGGTCATAGACAGAGCCCGTGCCGGCGTTTTGTCTGCATGTGCTTTGGAGCACCGAGCAGAAGAAGTGGCTCAGAAAAACCTGATTGACACCAGTAGTTTTAAGCTCATGCCTGTCTAGCTACTTGTTCAATTTGTTTAGTCCGGTGGTCCCCTTTATTAGGAGTCTTAGGGTTTTTCTTTTGATTTGCAGGATGATTATAATGAGAGCTCCTTAGCGCTACTACACCAGGGTATCTGCCCGATTGCTCTCAGCCTCTGCTGTATAGCTTGTGATTAATGTAAAACAGTCAGATGCCCTTTAGATCAGTTGAATTTGAGGATTCTGTTATAAACACGAAAAGCATGCTGACCACACAAAGCCCTTGGTGGTACCAATTAAAGACAGCGTCATTCAGAGTTGGCACTCCTCATGCCGCTGCTTTTTTTTTTTTTTCTCCTCTTCTCTTTTCTTTGCATGGCGAATCTGTTCCGTGCAGTTGTGGCCCCTCCACCGCTTTGCACCTGTGCTGTGCTCCAGCCGTAAGGCACGGCTTCCTTGAGTGGTAGGGAAACACCATGATTTGCACTCTTTCTACCCAATATCTGTGCCCCTCAGCTAGCCTTCCGTCTGGCTAGCTGTGAGCAATGGGATTTGGGTACAATATCTCTCCCTGTCATCATGCAGGGATGGACGGTATTGCCTGGACTGCCCTAGCAGAAATCCCGTGGGGTCCCTTTGCTACCACCGCAGACCATTTGATGAATTTCATGGTAAGACCACAGTTTATCAACGTTATCTTTTTATTCCAGTCAGTATTTCAAGTATTCCTTGCATGTCGCAAGTGAAGAGCTGGATTATTCAGTGTCCAGTGTTAAATCCTATTTACATACAAAAGTTGTGCTAGATTACCCTGAGGTTAAATAAGTGCAAACCCCTTCTGTGAGGACTCTTCTAAACTAATGAGAATGACCTCCCATAATTTCTTTAATTAAAGAACAACAACAAACTACATCTAGATAAAACATGCTTCAGATTAAATAAGGTTGGCCAAGCAAACGGTTTTGCATTGCCCGAAGTGCTGACTGCACTTTTTGCGCTGACTGAATTACTCGAGTGCTTTGGGCAGAGCAAATCTCAGCCCTGGTATCTGACATCTGGTTGAGCGGCTGCAGCAGCGGAGGCTGTTACACCTGCCCCCACCTAAGTCAGCAGAGGTTTTGCCTCTGCCTGTGAGGTGGCCAAGGTCTTTCTCCAACATACACATTTTGTGCCAAATCCCATGTATCACTTCTGATATCTCACAAATTCATATGAAGTGTCTGGATCAAGACAAAGCGTTATTTTTCATGAAAGTTACTCCCCAGCCTGCTCTGTGTTTGTCAGAAAGGAATAAAACTGCACCGTACAAAAGCAGAGAGAAAAACCCTTTTTTCCTGAAATTTTATCTTCCAGAGTCAGGCTTTTTGTTGCATAAGGCTCTTCATGAATCTGGGATGTTGTATCTTTGATCTGTTCACCCTCTGTCTACAACATATACTCCAGTTGCACTTCTTACTTAATGGACTATGAGGAACTGAGGAACCCTACCATAAGGAAAAAAAAAAAAAACACACAACAAAAAAACCAAAACAGTACTGGTTTCTAATTTCTCTGCTCATTTCTTAAAAAAAAAATGACCTTTAAAGGCTACTTAGGTGACAGTTTCAATTGCGAAGGCAGTGGCTATCTGCCTTCCTTTCACTGCTGATTCAGGAGACCGCTGAGAACAGAAGTAGTGTTGTTTGCCATCCAGCAACAACAATCCGATCACAAATCTTGCGACCGTCTAAGAAGATCATGTCGTTTATCCCCAGATATCCCCTTCTAATCCAGCTGTTCTCTAAGTCTGTCCCAAGAGATGATTATTCAGTTGCTTTTTCACAGACGTAAACCCTTCACTTGCTCAAATCACCTGCTCACGTAGGGGTTGGTGTCTCCCCATAGGACTCCTCCCATCAGTGCTCCTGAAGGGCCTTTATACCCAGCAAAGTCAAGCAGAAATGTTGTCCCATGAGGCTACGGGATGTCCATGGTGTTCACTGTGTCTCTATCTTACTGAAACAAGAACCTTATGAACAAAACCACTGTGATTAATCCCAGAGAAAATGTGGACAAAACTAGAATGTGATTTTCTTCTCAGTCAACGCTATGGAGCTCCTACAATATTTAATAATGTTTTATTCATGAATGAAAAGACAGTAGAGTCCCAACATATTATGGCCATTCATGTTTAGACCTGTAAATGAACCCCAAAATAATTGTAATATTTTGTTGCCTGCTGCACGTAGAGTACACACTTAGCTTACTAGTATATAAACTGCATTTAATCCCGTTAAACATTAAAACGTAAGCAAACAAATTGACTAACAAAATATAGCGAGATGGGAGAAAAAGAAAATAGGCTCAGAAAATAATTGGTTCTAAGGAAGTTAATGAAAGTTTGTAGTATGCTTTTTATATGAATAGAGTTCAGAAGAGATTATTTTTTTGAAGTGTTACTCACAAATCTCCCGTATCCACAATAGATCTTTTGTTAACTGTACCTGCACATTTATTGTGTATGACAGCCTAATAAAATGAAGTCATTTTAATAAACATTGTATCAGAATATCCTATCTTCTGTGTGGCAATGCGAATTTCCACTACTGAAGGAAACATTTAACATTCTCACCATTTTAATACTTTTAATAAATATTTGCAATTCCTGTGATAACGCATAATGGCAGAAAAATGCATTGCCTCCAAAATTTATGTGGCTGCTGGCAGGTGGCCATTTTCCAATTTTCTGTCTCGCTAATATACATTTATTATGTATTTCTAAGGGCTTTTTTTTTTTTTCAGTACTTGGCTTGCTATAAAATTGCTATTTCTTTTACAAGAGAAAGCGCTCATGACAAAGAAATTCCAATTGAACCTAAAACTGACAAATGGACATCTGCTGGCCAAGCCAGAGAAGAAAAAGCATTTGCCTGCCGTAGCTCTCAGTTTGATCCCTTCCCATCAGCTGAAGCCACAATATGTTTGGATCAGAGACTCATATTCCAAACTAATAGCAAGAATCAGTTCTCGCTTAGTAATATTTTCTGAAGTGTGACACTGCATTGCATCACGTTACGCATGACATGACATGAAATAACATAACATTACATGATGGGTTATGACATAGGGAAGTAAGATGCAAGTTAATATTATGCATTACATATTTTTTTTCTCTAAATTGTTGGATCAGAGCATATGATGAGCTGTGAGTGGTCTTGTCTATGCTGGCTTTATACAACAGCCATCATTATAGTATCTGAACATCCACCAGCAGATAATTAAGCCTCTATTGACAGCTGAAATCCTTGAGTCTTTCAATAAGCACATATCGTTCTCTATATTGAAGTAGTAGTATTCATTTGAAGAGCAAGGGAGCAGTGACTCTCTAAGTATGAAGCATAAACAGACAGGCAATAAGAAGTGGTAAAACTACTACAATGATAGATACTTATCCTCTAAATGGAAGGAAGCTGATTTTGTAAAACTCTTTATTGCATTCATAACAAAGCAGGGGATACCCTATATCACAGTGCATGTGCTTCTTGAAGATCCTTTCTGGTAGCAAATGATGTTCAGAGAGCGCGATTTGTTATCAGAGCTATTTACGATGGCCGAGATAGAAGGGCACTGAAAAAAATATCTATAGCTCTCAGGAACTGAAACATGATGGTGCAGTAGATGGAAAGAAATATCTCAAACAAGCGGAGGAACAGAACCTCCCTACCGAAGGTGATTGCAAATTCAGTAGCTTTTTTTTCCTTTCCCCAAAGCTGTGAAGCAACAGGATAATCCAAAGGAAAAGATTGCCATGTGCCTACGCAGGAAGTGGGATGTTGTGGTTGATTTTTCCTTAATGTGCACAAGAGGGGCTTCTTATTAACAAGAACTGTGTAAAACAAGACCAACTAGGAGGTCTTTTCAGCCTCTCTGCCAGTGAAACCCAGGGCAGGTGAGTATTATTACTTTTTACCATCGCACACTCGTAGAGCACGGGCATGTAGGCCCTAGCAGAGTCCAGTGTTGTCGTGAGGAGCCGATAGATGCAACATTGTGAAAATGAAACTTTGGCTACCCATGCATGCTATTAGTGTTGTGAACACCCTCCCTTGCCCCCACCCTCTCTGACTGAATTAAATTTTCTCTGCTGCACACTAAAAATACAGGGATAGTATAAAGAAGTAATTGCACGAAACACCAATGTATCGTGGGTGCTCTGTGGTCAGATTTTCAGAAGTGCCGAGCACCTGCTGTTTCGAACAGCTTCAGAAAGAAAATACATCTATAGAGCCCTGGCAGGAGGGAGGTTTTGGGGCCCGCCAGCCAAACCTCTGCTGGTGTCTGGGTGCCCTGGGAATAATTTCTCTGATAAGATACAGCATGGCTTATTGACCATGCAGGTGACATGCGTAGAAATTAAAGATTGATGGCGGACTTGTAATGAATTAAGAGTTAAAGGTACAGAGTGTTTTTCTTATATATAATGTATGTTTATCTGCTGTCAGACTGCATTCCACTTATCCTGGCCTTGTTCCAAAAACACATTAGCATTACTGCAATTAGTGTGAGAAAAATTAGGTTTCTTCAACCTGGATTTGGGTAGGACTTTAGGACCTCTGCGGTGGGTGACAGGACTTCTTGCCAAGATGCACGAATAGATGGTCCAAAGCTAACCAAAACACGACCGTTTGCTTTGATGAACGTAAGGCGTAACTGCTGTGGCTGAAAACTCAGATTTTCACTGCCATGCGCAACAGAGTATATTTGCTCAGGAAAAGTTGCAATTCATGTTAGATTACTGGTTGGCATTTGACTGTAATTCATAGAGCAATCAAGGCTACAACGGGTCTAGTTAGGAAAAATGCAGCCGAGCGGGATGTGGTAGCTGCTGGGGCACACGGGCTGCCTGGGAGTTCAGCCACTGCCATCTTTCTTTATCTTGCTCAGACACCATGTTGTCACCAAAGCAGCAAAGTGACTTTTCATTATGCAAACTGCTATTGTTTTGTGGGCTGGGAAGCCCTCAAAGAGAGTAGTGAGAGGACGACTTTCCCTGAACCACAGAAAGATGAGACTGCAAGCGGTTAATTGAGAAATAGGACTGGCTACTGTAGAAGAGGCTAAATCTCTAATTTGCTGGGGAATTCTGGGCAAGTTGATTCATTGTCTGCATTTTTGTTTTTGCCTTTACTTGACCTATGTTGGCTGCAGTGCCGGAAAGAATCGGTATTTGGAAAAGCGCTTACTGGACTTAATGTGAGTGTTTCAGTGCGTTCCTGAACCGGTCCTGGACACGCTGCAGCGGTGGATGTGCGGAAGAGCAAGGACACATTTTCCACTGATGATCATGGGCTTATGCCAGGACTAAAACGGCAGTTTGGAAGTGATCAGGTAGAAATTTTCTGTTTTGTTGGTTTGTTTAATTTAAACTGAAAATTAATTGTGTCGAATTCTTTTCCATGAAAAGCATCTATCTATTTTGGAACTAATTCAGCTGAAAACGGTGAGGATTAGATGCAAACTTTTCAGTTATCCACTAGAATTTTTCAGCTGTCTGAAAAATTACGGCAGTCTTGAGTACCTGTCCAAAAATATAATTATTTTTAACTAGTAGTATTATGTAATCATGTAAACTATCATATATGTATTTATACATGTTTGTTGTCTATATAATTTATATAATGAATAATTGTTAGAATTTCTTACTAATAATCACATAAATTATTTATTATACGATGATCCTATAATGCTAATATATATAATACAAGTAGTATTATAGAATTACATAGAGATATACAATTAGTATCAGAGATTCAGGAGAAATAATGTCATGATTTTTCTTTGCAATGGACAATATTCAAATATTGGGGTGGACAGACGAAGGCCCCATCTCTGCCACTGAACTCAGTGGCAAAGTGCAGCTCAGACATTTGCTCATGAATTCTCTGTTACTAAATGGTAGACTTTTCTACATAATTTTTTTTGGCTAATTGATTTCTTCGTCCTGAATTTACAGCCATGCTGCCTTTTTAGAACTGCTTTGTGGACTTGCTCGCATGCAATATTTTGTTGTGATTAATCTGTCCCACACTACAGAAATGTCTGTGTTTTGTTTCCGTTTATATTATTAAGTGGAGGATACATCATTAAGTTTTTGTGTTGCTCATGTTCAGTGCTAGTTGATAAGAACAAAATATTTAAAGAAATGGAGAAAAGGAGATTAAAGATTTCCTGTCCCCTCATGGCTAGCCTTCTCTGAGATGAAATGAAGAATTTGTGAGCGGACACAAGCAGATGATACCATCATTTCTCTACCAGTAAGCTGACTGTATCACTGGTCTGAATCTTAGCAAATTTGATAATGGTTTCCTTGCAAGAATTATTCACATCTGTGTATTTCTTTGATTCATACATGTTGTTCACTGTACTGTGGCTTATGGTCCAATTCTGCTGGGTCCGTTATCAAAGCGTAATAATTCACCTCCACATTTTTTTGGGGTGGTGCACTAGTATTTTTAAATCAGGATGCTCTCTGAAAGGGGGCGCACGGTAAGTTTTAATCCCACAGCACAGAGGTTGTTGCCTCAGATACGAACAGCAGGTAGATGAATGGGAAACAAAGAGATTGTTAAAAAAAAAGGCAAACGTCACTTTGCACAAATGATGCAGTTGAGTAGTGAACCTGTTTGTCATGCAGAGTTTTTAAACTTGCGCTGATGCTGCATCGCAGCACTGTGACCCTTCTGAACCTCAACCCCCAGACCTGCAGGCGAGCGGATTCTCCCCAACAGCGAGCACGGAGCTGCCGGTTCCATCCATGTCAGTCTGCTCGCAGAAGATTCCTCACAAGTAACTTTTCATTACAAAGGGTGACCATTCAAAACAAAGAAACAAAAGCAAAGAAAAACACCTGGCAACAGGGAAAACTGCGGCACTTCTTTGTGAATCTTCTTAAGCTCGTGCTTTTTATACGTACTTAATGCGATATCTTGTAGGAATAGGCAGCAGCAGATGAGTGCAGCAACTTCAAAGAGCAGCTTTTTTCTGTTGCTTCTTTTACGGTGCAGCCCAATAGTCTTCCTAACAGATATCGCTCGCAGAGTATCACCATTTCTCTTAGGATAATCAGTGTAAGTTGGTAATAACACATAGCAACATAGAATTAAAAATTAATAGTGAAATTATTACATTATTCTCTTCTAGCAGGAAAAACCTTCACCTTACAACAAAGGCCTTTAAAGCACTTTGGATGTTTTCCAAAATAGCTAATTAATACTCCACCTAGCACTTGTTCTGTGTGGCAGACGCGCTATTTCCAAGCAGGAATCGCTGACTGTCCGCCGAGGAGCTGGGCGGGCAGCAGGGACATTTCTGCTCCGCGTCCCCCAGCAGCGCCACGAAAACCCGCTCCAGTGGCAGCAGCACGGCCAGTCAGTCTTTCACATTATTGGAACAGTCGGTGACGTTCAAAACTGAAGAGACAGTGTGTTGGAAGTCTAGAGAGAGTGGATTTGCTTTCCCCGACACTAAAACAAAGGCTTTGCAATGTTACACATATTATTCTGATCACAAAAGTATCTCGTGTTAGGGCTTTCAGCGTGAGATAATTGACCTTGACATTGCTTTCAGCTAAGGGCACAGAACTCTTATCGCAGTGACTTATCTTGAAGAAAAGCATGCAACTGCAAATAATATTTACTTACTGTCTTCGCTTTTTTTTTTTTTTTTAAATTCTTGAAAACTGTGCACTGCAAGGACAAGTAGGCAGAAGTGTAGTGAGGGATGGAAGGTATTTTATGTGGATGAACACATGAAGAGGTGATTATGTATTGCTAAAAGTCTAATCCTTGGATAAACTACAGTTTGCTATTAATTCTTTGGACTTGCTTAGCTGCTACTTAACATTTCCATGACTTAACAATTATATTCTTGAGCTAAGAGTAACTTTTCAACAAAATGTGTAGGGATTAGAAACATTGATAATTATATTAATTAATATTAATAGGAAGGACAATATTTGTAGTCATATGACAAACATGAGGAAAGCAGGGCTTTAATTTTATCAATTAATTCTGTTCCTAATTGCTTTCACTATTCAATTATTAGAACGTGTTCTACTTGCAACAAGGAATGTGTTAAGCGGGAAACGCAGGCCAGAATTAAGGGGAAAGAGAGATGTGTATTTGTATATGGTATCGTCTGTTATCCAGAAACATATTTAGCCTTGTCTGTGGGCTTTGCATTTTCTTCTATCTATTTATTACAAGTGCCAATCATGTGGAGTAATGGGTTCAGTCTCAGTTGAGATGGGTTCGTAGAGAGAGAGGCAGAAGCAGAAAATGCCACTTGCTGAAGAGCCCTCCAAATTATCAGATATCCTTCCCACACCTTCCCGTAGGTGCAGGATGAGCACAGGACAGCAAGACAAGCAGACCTTGGAAAAGAGAGCTCAGTGTGTGTATCTATACTGACTACTCAGATTTGTTTAATACATTTGCTTGGGTTGAAGTTGTCTCTAGAGGAAGGTAGAGAGCTGCAGTCCATTGGCCTTAATCCTTCCCTGTGCTCCCGTATCTTTATACTGCTCCACCAGCTCAACACCGCCATAAAACCAGCGTAATCCACCCTCCGCGCTCCCTGGTGTGAGGCAGGTCCCTCACTGAGCGTCACAGCTGCCACGGGGGCTTCTTGCCACCAGGAGAAGGCAAAACCCTCCGTGCAGATGTGTCCAGCGCAGGGCAGAGCCGGGAGATGATGCTCTTGCTTGGCGTCCCACCAGACGGGGGGTGCACAAAACCCCAACCATAAGGGTGGAGGCATCCGTTGGGAAAAAAATCATCCCCATAAAGTTTTCTGCATGAAAGTCTTCATGTCCCGAAATCTCTCTCCTTAGAGAGATTTCAGCTCATAAAGAAATCTTAATGTGTTGACGTTTCCCTCTGCACAGAACCTTCACCACATAACAATCCAGGAGGCCAATAAAACAAATAATGACTATCTCCTGGGGCAACTGCAATAAAATAAATGCCGCCAGCTAAAAATTGTGCCTCTGATGGCTCTTCAGGCAAGACATCAACAGTCTCTACAACTGCTGATCCCCTCGTGGCTCTACACTCGCTGTCCTCTCAGCCCGTGCCCGGATGCCTTACGCAAAATTCCGGTGTCTGCTTTTCTTCTCAGCTCGTCCCTCCTCTGGTCCGCTTTAGGATTACACCCCTGTAAGGCTCTGAATAAATATCTCGCCAGACATTGCACATGCAGGTGAAGGAAGCTGTCACCCCTTAAAGGCTGGTTTAGTTGCCTTTTGGCTTTTGCCAGTGCAACTGGGAGGAGTTGGCACCTGCTCACCTCAGCTACGTGGATGTTGGGCGCTAGTGCGGGAGGGAAAGTGGTCTGGGGACCCGGGGAGTTATTCAGCAGGCCAGTGAATCTGGGGGGACTTGCCCATGAGGATGAGGGAATATCCCCAGATTTCTGTACCTTGTGGGCTGGGTACTCTGCCCATCCCGTTCCCCCTCCTGATGCTGATCTGGAGCATATTTACACTCATGCATATTTTTAGGATAAAATCAGGAAGAATAATTTTATCTCACTGTGCAGCCACGTTGTCAAAAGGCTTTCAGGACAGGGTCAGATTTTTACACTGGTATAAACGTTGCTGCTTCTCCTTATCCCCATCAGGGGACAGAGCTCAGAATTAGTCCTTTTGTGTTTGTTTCCACTACACCAGGATGGACCTGTGGGCCTCTGCTTTTCCCCATCAGAAAGCACAGATTTAACATATCTAACGCACCAGAATTGCTTAATGAGTGCTCAGTGAATATTAATAAAAGTTTGGACGTGACTCAGGCTACAATGGCTGAGAAGTTTGAAAGCTTTGGTTCAAGATTCCAGGAGGCTGTGAGAAAATATGGTATCCAGCAGCTAGCATATAGTGCAGATATTTCACTATCCAGGGATCTCTAATTACTAATAATGTACAGGAACAGTATGATATGTCCTTACAATTGCAGAATCCTTTTCAAAGATAATCTTTAATAGTTTATTTGACAACCTGTAAAATTATAGAAAATTATTAGTCTTGGGAATTACAAAAATCCCCATAGTACAGTCAAACAATAAAATTATAATTACCTGTGGGTAATTGAAATTTAACTGTTTTTTTATCGTATATTACACATCAATAGCAACATAAGTTCAAGAGTGTCTCCCTCCCCTCCCTTTTCTTTTCCTTACAGAAGCAGGGAAAATGGACAACCCTGCTGGTAGCTTGTGAGCCCTTGTCACAGAACAGAGCTTGAACAATTTTGATTAAAGCAGTATGTTCGAGACTGTCATTAGACCTGCATTAAATTACATATCTGGAATGTTAAAAATAAAGACTACCGAAGCTTATTCACAGCTGCCTGTGGTAAAGTGTGTAGTCAAGGTTTTTATTATCTTTAAAGTTCTTATTTTTCTTTTTTCTAAAACTTATTGTTTCTTCAAACAAATATCTAGCACATTTAAGAACAGTGTGAGCACACGAGCAGAATTGCTTAAGATGGATAAAGCATTAGCATGTTTCCATTCTGTGCTTGGTAGTATTGTTTAGTACTAACAATGGTAATTTATCAATTATACAAGAGGGAACAAAGCTCCTCACCTGTCTCTTAGCTCCAGAACTACCTATTACGAGGCCCAAAGCTTGACACCCCTTGCAGACCTCGGGAGGCATCAGCATTACCAGGTTTTGCCTTGTCCTCTCTTAGTGACCCCATGGAGGCTGCTCCATGCTCAGCACCATGGCACATCAAGACTTCCATGGCTTTTCTTCTAAACCAGGAAAAATCTAACCTTTTTTCTTTTTCTTTCCTTCTGAACCAGGACTCTTGATAATGAAGCACGAGTGTTGACCAGCCCTCCCGTCCGCAGCCTGCTCTTCTTGTCTAGTAGGTAAGACCCTCCAGTCCCCTCTTGCCATGTCACTTGTAAGGGCATTAGAGTTTTAGGATAAGCTCAGGACAAAAACATGCTTTTTGGATGCTAGCACAAACCCTAAAATATGGTATGTTTGGCACTGAATTGTCTATATGACAGCTCTGTCATATACTACTAAGATGCACAGTGACTGTGTTTGCTTCTATACAAGGATCAAGCTGGCTACTTTCATTTGATTCTGTAAAGTCTTTTGTGATCATTATGTGAATATAACTGCACAACTGAAAATAACTCTGTTTTATTAAGAGTTTCAATTAAAGTGTTTAATACACAGATTTTATCATGAGAGAGGCATCACAAAGACTGAGTACAACATAATGGCAAGTCAGGTATTGTTATGGTTATTATTACCATTATTTATGTATAACCATTGAAGTAGTAACTGAAAACTGGGAAATGGAGTGCCTGAGCCCCAAAGAACTCACAGTAACAGCTTTTTTTGGAGGAGGCAACAAAAGCAAACAGTCTGTTTTGTGACACAATTAAAGACACATACAGACCAGTCTGGAAATGCGTGACCCTGAATGGGTTTTCCCATTTCCAAAGATCAGGGAAGGCAAAAATTCAGTTCTATCCATCACTCTCTACCTTTTTTATTTAGGTGCCTTTTACCCACCACCTTTTATTCTCTGCCTGTTGATTTGAAGGGCATCCCTGCACATTAGAGCTGTGATGTGTCTGTTTACCCAGCAAAGCAGCTGGAAAGTTCTCATCAAAGTGGTATTTGAACACCTTTGCAAGGGACTCGAGGAGAGAGATTTTGCCTTTCTTGCTTGTCCTGCCCATCTGAGATTTTTAAGTGTCTTGGCCTCCTAAAAGCTAACGTGGAGCATTTGTATTAGATGTAAACCAAGGATAAATCTTTCAAAAGGAGAAACCCCAAAGGAACCGTGTCTTCAAACCAGTTAATGGTCTAAGCCACAGCAGAGGAGAGACAGGGCTGGCCTAAAATCAGGGTCCTTGTGCCAAATAGACCTCATGTAACGTAGCAAGGAGATGTAGCTGAGAGAGTTTTGTTTCGCTTTGGCTGTTTCCTAATCCTGACCCTTGACCAACACCTGAAGGCTACAGGGAAGTTTTTCTCCATCCTTATCTCAACTCCTCATTCCCTGGCAGATTCCAGCTGCTGAGCTCAACTGCCCTAAGAAAAAAAAAAGAAAAAAGGCAGCTAGAGAGCAGTTGTCCACTAGGATTTATATATATGGGATGCTTGGAAGCTAAATCTTCCAGCCACTAAAACGCACCATACTGTAAGACAAAGAGCAGGAGATAAATTTTCCTGCCTTTGAAATTTCTGCTCGTGTCACTCTCTGAGGCTAATTTTTACCATTTTGACTCCAGTGAGAAGAGCTGTTCTGACGTGAGTGTCTTACCCTGCACTGTGACGCAGGGATGAAGTGAGAGTTAAGGATGAGCAATTGTGGCACTGTCAGGATCGAAGCCAGGTCAAATTTTTTGTTTTGCTGAAAGTCACTTTTTTGACATAGGAATTGGGAAAATACATTGATGCAACACGCTGAAAAGGACCAAAAGGTTATTATTTACTCCCACAAATATGATTCAAATAGAGAGACCCAGTCCTCAAAGAGAAAATATTTTCAAGTGAAAACACAAGCTTTTAGGGATAGCCTTTGACACTGAGTATGACCTAATGAGAGGTCCAAAAGTGGAACCATCTCTCCTCAAACTGAAAAAAAAAAAAAAGTAGTGAGAAATCTTACATAAATTTACTAAATGTTTTGGTGGACCTGAAAACAGAGAAGAACCAGAGAACATTCTGTTTGAAAAACAAATCATACACACCACTTATTCCCAAACGATGGACCACCGAATGGCTCTTTGCTACCCACGTCCAGCTTGCTGGATCAGCTGCTTCCAGAAAGCCGCAGTGCTGTGATACGAGTTGGCCACTCCCGAAAGAAACAGATCTTTCTCTTAAGCAGGTTCTTGTATTCAAATAATGGAAAATGTGGCCAAAGCGCTGTCGCAGAGGTGTTAGTCAAATTCTGCTGCACACAGCAGAGGGGTTTTAAAGTGCAGCTTTTGGGGCTCATAGCTTTCAGGATGATGGCTGCATGAATGGTGGGAGGCTGGGGCAAAGCCATCTTAGAGAGGGTGATTAATTGCAGACAGGGCTTTTCCGAGCCTCTTATTTCTGTGTTGTTGACGTTCTTGCCACAGAAGGGTTTGAGACCGTAGGTGGAGGATGTGCCTTCCTGACGGCCCTGTGGGTGTGTGGAGGGGTTGGACACTCGTGTTTCTGGGCTCCAGGTGACTCCATGTTATACCCAGCCCACTACAGCACCAGGCAGTTATTTATAAGGAGAGCTGGGTGTCCATTTGCTTTCCAGAATTGTGAGAATGCTTATTGCACAGCATAGAAAATTACCCGAGGCCTTGTTGGGTTTTTCTGGAGAAATATATCCTGCAGTCTGGGTTACTCATATGCCTCCATGGCTGGTGTCCCCCTGCACAGACGAGGGTCCATACTGAGAAACAGTGTAAATGTTCTATTCAATATCCCTTGGCAGAGAAACTGCACTGCATTACCTTTTTTCTTCTTTTCTTCCTTTTGCGCAAGGCTGCTGTGCTACCAGCTGACCATTGTGTTAAAGTTATATAGTGTATCATATTAAATTTTATAACAGTGCTTTGTGTTTTGAAAAGACTTAGAGGGGGAAACAGCATCAATCAGGGAACCACATTTAAGAGACTTGGAAGGGGCCTCCTGGGTCATTTTGTCCAAGACCTCTATGAAACGGGAAGGTTTCTGCAAAATGCCTTTCCCATAAATGTATCTAACCTTTCCTTAAAGACACTGAGTGATTGTGCCATAAATACCTCAAGCAGGTAAACTAGTCTGATTGACCTTACCATCAAAAAGTGTCTCCTAATACTGTATATAAGGTACAATTTTCCATTCTTTCAGCTGTAGCTAAGCAAGAAAAAGGGGAAATACACAGTAATGGGCAACAATACAGACTGTGCAAACAGTTTTGCTTTCACTTTACTGCCATCACCTACCATAAATCTGGATGTACCATTGATACTCGGTTTCCCAGTGTAGTGTCTGTGATCCTTGTAGTATCTATCTCACTTTGTCTCTGACTTTTGGAGAGCCAACATTACAGAGTGTAGAAATAACGAAGACGTACGAGCAGCACTTTCCAATTCAGAAAGCCATTCAAAACCCTGTGCCATATAGTTAAAGTATTTATTTCTATTCTCTATTTATTAGAATTTGTGAGTTGTTTCTTGTCAGGACCATGGGAGCTAGAGGAAGCACAGGGCTTTCTACGTGTCTGTCAGCATGTCAAAGAATAATTTACATTCTCTTCCAACAATTGTGCGTACTGAAAAAGAAATACCTGGTAGTTTAGCTGTTTGTTGTTGCAATAGTAACGCATTGTGTGCTGGTTATGGCCTCATACTGCTGTGCCTTCTTTCTTTCAGTGAATATTAAGAGAAGTGTCATTTTGTGTACGTGTGTTATTAAATCACAGGCACATTCATTTCTGAGCTGCACATAAACTATCTTCGGCTTGCTTTTTTTGTCTTTTTTTTGTGGGTTTTTTTTTTTTTTTTTTGCAAGTGCCAGAAGATGGTGAGACAGCTAAAGGCCAGTTGTTCTCCCACCTATTTCTGTCAGGCATATACTACTTATGGAAAGGGCTTCTCTCACGGTGTCCATCTCACCTGGCTGAGCATTACCTAATGCCTTTTGGACGCAGGAGAAGGTCAGACACCCTTCGGTGTATCCTTGCAGCTCCCAGGGACAAGCACATCTTTAAAATGTGCCACCTTGGTGGCAGCGAGGCATTGCTGTCAGACAGAACGAACAACCCTCTTACAGTCATACGTCAGGTTTTATTGTTGTCACCAGGCACTTCCCGAACATCCAGCATCGTACCAAAACGAGACTCTGAAGAGGTCCAGTAAAAGCTTGTGAAAAGGTTTGGGACAAATGTTACTTGAACTGATCCGCAGCAGGCCCAGAGAAGTGTATTTCAGACTAGCTGAGGAAGACTATGGAGGAATTGCTTCTTCAGAAGATCCAAGAAGGAAGTTTTACAATGTTGAGGTATCCTGAGCTTGGTCTTAATATCCAGTCATTGTTCTGGGGTAGAGCAGACTGTCCTCATTTGCTTTTGGGGGGTTTTTGTTTGCTTGTTTCACAGTTGTACTTCTCATACGCAGAGGACTGTTGCATAACGGGCCAGGAAAACTGGAGTTAAGTCCTAAAAGCAAAAGACACAGAAAGAATAGGATGATCCTGGGTTTGAAGACATGTTGGTGTCTCTGCATGTCCCTGCCCACGCTTTTATGCTGTGCCCCATTTATGCCTCATGCCTTTGTGCGGATTCAGGCTGGCACTCACTGGTCCTTCTCAGCTCGGTGCCAGTCGTTTCACAAAGATCTTAAATAAGCCCTGAAAATATAGATTTTTTTTTTTCAAAATGTCTTCTCTTTTCAATTAACTAAATGCCATCTATTCTCTGATGTGCGGAATTTTTAAATATTTGTTTAGTATTTAATCGCATAGAAATACAGGCCAAAATACACCTCATCCAGTTGTTCAAGGGCAGAGGCTGGTGAGATCTTGACAGTTCTGTCTGATATCTTAAAATCACAAGGAAATGTAAAATACCTGTGCCAAGAAAAAGACTACAAATACCAACAGACCCGAGGTTTATTGCTTATATTCTTTTCAGCCATTGTCTTTTTCTCATCGAATCACCAAATGAAACTTTTCTCAGCACAGCAGAGACGAGACAGTCCCCAGCCCGGCTCAGCCTTCGCTCCCTTCCTGCCTTGGACTCAGCTGTGACATCAGCCCTTCTCTGCTGACAGGACTTGAAGCTAGTGCTTACAGAGGATCCCAGGTACTTGACCCACATGGCAAAACCAGGTCTGCTTCCTTCAACCAACCTGCTTCGCTCCCACATATCCCCTGTTTTCCTTTTGCTGCCCCTCTGTTCTCTAGATTGTAAATACTTGGTGAGGGGAGATAAACGTATTTTTGTTCTGTTGTGTTAGGAGGAGGAATGAAGGCAAAGAGGGCTTTTTTGGTTCTTTTGTTGTTATTATTTCTGAGAGAGCACTTTATTTTTTTTAGCACAGAATTCTGACTTGTAACTGTGCTGTTTGGTACTCCTGAAAACAAGAAGTGCATTTGCACAAGGTGCTCCTAAAACAAACAAAAAAGATATATCACAGAGATTTTCTCATCCTGTTCAGTGCACAAATGCCAATCAGAAGCAAATATGGGGCTGTATCTTGCAATCCATTTTGATATTTACAACAGAACGTGGCATATCATTTAATTTAAATTTGCAGCATGCTCAGTGTAATTAATGCTGTGCAGTGCCTAGAAAATCCTGATTTCTTAATGTGATACAATGCATGCATGCTGAGAGCATTTTTTTAAACTACTGTATCATTTTGGAACATTAATGGGGAGGCACTACCATTAAACAGGGGGAAAAAAGCGCCACACTCACTCTCTTTTTATGAAACTTCCATGCAGCTCCCCAAAATATGATGCAAACTACAGGTTTGTTTTAAAAGAGGGGGGGAGTCAGAGATTTAATTTTCCCTTGACACAGCATGATGCCTGAATAGCCAGGCAGCTATTCCTAAATTATGTGCATTTCATTCCTAGGAGCTGTGAGCATTTTGAATGGGCTGTTGTTAAATACAGTACACAAGCATAAATACTCGAGGGAACAGCTAGCTGAAATTTTGGCATGAGCAGAAATCTGATATCTATCATGGTAGTATCTGAGCACGTAATAATAATGCATATTGATTTGTCGGGAGTGATAAGAGAGGGGTTTTGGTATTCTGGGCTGCGAACTGTTAAACTTGGGAACATCTTGGGTGATTATAATAAGCTGTGGTATTTGTGTGCTGTGCTTTTGGCAGGGACAAAAACGTTCACGTGTAATCTTTAGACCTGGGAGGCTGGACTGGGGCTCATTTTTGGGACCGAATCCAAGAGGCTGACTACGTGATACGTGTATATTATACAGAAATGAAGCATGCGGAATTTACATATGTAACTGGAAAATCAGGTGACAAAAAACATACTTGGGATAAAGGGTCGGGACCAAAAGCCCTTCAAGGTCAGGAGCTTTACTGCCCTGACTTCAGTGAACTTGGCTGTTTGTTTCCGTACCTTATCAGGCAGAAATACGATTGGAATTGTGCAAAAAGAAGAGGAAGAAACAAACAAAACGCACAACCCTTATTTTGCAAGGTATCAGTTTCCACCAGAACGTACTATAAAATCTCTGTTTATAGACCTGTTGATAGCAAAGCAAATTCTTCAGGTCCTCTAAATAAATCCATTCCTAAATATAATGCTTCAACTTCTATATTCTCATCTGACACCTGACAATTCAACCTTAAGAGTAATTGGTTCTGTCTTTGAACCTCTGCAAATACTGTATGAGGAGGGTGGACAATTTATTGATTTAGATTGATTTTTGTAAGAAGCATATGAGACAGGTGTCTGACGCTGTATATATTACACTCCTCTTAAACATCCATAGGCGACGGGGCAAGGTTCAAGAGCGTGTGGAGGCAAACGAAGGCGTCCTGCTGCGTGAGACCTCTCTGAGTAATTACCTGTGAGAGAGACACCAGCCAGGAGAACATCACTGGCCGAGTTTGGATCTCAGGGGCGGGATGAAGCCCTCCGAGGTATGTCCTGTCTCCACACGCAGGAACACAAGAGGGTTATTATTCTGGTGCAGGTTGCCCAACCCATTGAGCTCCTCCCGTTTGCAGTGTCAAGCCTCAAGAAGGGGCTGGAGGAACAGAATGGCTGTTGAGATGAATGGTTGCATGTTTCCGCGCTATTTTGTAGTGCTGTGGTTATTCGAGAACATTACAAGACAGGGCAGTGGATTTATCAGGAATAAAAGTGTTTGTGGACTGGCTGTTCAGTTTGTGACAAAAGTTGGCATTAATAGCTCTGACCCCCAGTGAAGACCTAAAAAAACTGGAGAAATAGAACAAAAGAAGACAGAAACAAGATGGCACTGATGGTCTCATCACTAGGGATGACGATTAAGGCATGAAACAGAGGGCTGTCCCGCTTGTGTGCCAGTTTGGCTGTGGAAATCACCCTCCTCCCGCTGTCTTGCTTCCCTCATCTATAATAAGGGAAAGAATAACTTTGCAGCACACTTCACATTGGCGTTGCGTGCTAACTTCATTACTGTTTGCAACAGCCAGTGCAATCCTCAGAGGAAAGGAATAGTAACAAAGAAAAGATGATAATTACCGAGCACATAGTTTCCATCTATAATCTTCATTTCAGGATTCACTATTTCTGATGTCAATATTTTATAATGGCAGAATGAGATGTGCTGAGTTTCTGTTTGATGGAAGTAAATTCAGATTTAATATTGCCAAGGAGCTGAATTTTTAATACACTAGAGCTGTATGCAGATATTCCGCGTTTGCTGCTCCTGCCGCTCCTTTGTACCAGTTCAGCGATGTTCCTGTGGCCAGGCAGAAAAATGGAAAGAGAGTGCTCTGAATTTTCAGTGGGGTGACAGTACTTTTTGTCATTTAGCTCTGTCACAATAATTGGGGGTGTCACACAATGAAACAACGGGACTCACCCCTGGTAAATGAAGAGTTTTCAAAGGGATGCGCAGCCCCTGTCAACTGCCAAAGCTTTTGTTTGTTCATGGAGTGCGGCAGCATTTCCAGAAGAAAAACCACACTGAAAGAGGCACACTTAAAAAGTTTATTGTAAATTGATTTGCTCTCTGTTTTTATAAAATTGGATGTATTGTATGAACAGTAGGAAAATATCCTCTTCTACCACACGCTTCCGGCTTCCAACCTGCGGAGGACTGTCCACAAACTCTTTAGGAATTTACCTCTTTTTGTTAAATTGGGTTGGATCTCATTAATAAAAGAATGGTATAATGGAAGAGAGTTTCTAAAATTATACTGTAACCTAGAATTGCAGGATTCAGCTTTCTCTGCCTAAAGAAAAAAATTCTGAAGCATTAAACTTACTTTATCAAGCATTGCACCTGACATGCTCTCATAAATTTTACATACATTTTAACTTATTTTAATATTATGCAGGCTTGGTTTAAAATATTCTCATGAAGTAACTGAAATGAAGCTGCTCAGCCATAAATTACAGCTCAAAAAATACTTGTTCCCCCTGCCCCATCAATATTTCTTTACTTAAAATCATGTGTTGTATGTAAGGTAAATTTTCCCTTGCCGAGGTACTTTGTATGTCTTAATAGGACTACGGCAGAAGCAGTGAGCCATATTTCTGTGGGGTTAAAGGCACTCTCCTCACTTTTTTAGAGGCATCACATCTAAAAGCAGATGTTAGTAACCCCTTGCGTGCCATATACCAGCTAGACCCATGACCCACGACTAAACGTGCAGCCATAGACACGTGTGTATATGTTGGGTTTTTTTTCTTTACAGGAGTAGCCCTGTAGCAGATGTGTCTGCCTTTTGCAGCGCAGCGCGGTCGCGGCACCCCAAGGACGCCCCTTCAGCCAAGATCCTCATCCAGCAGGTAGGTGGGACATCATTGACAGCTAATCACAAAGCTCCATTTGTGTCCCAATTTCTTAAACTATTTCAAAGTCGCAGCTAAATTACACAAACATTTGCCTATCTAGACATAACAGGACTGTTATGAAATACTGTCAGCTTGTTGCCATTTAGCCTGAGCGCACACTGGATGTGTCTGTCAGGCCATACTTGGGCAGCTCTGCAGCGTGCAACGTGTCCCAGACACTGGAGTGGTTATGTCTGAATACTCCTTATCTGATTTAAAAGTCGACAATGCTGCACATCTGTGCTCGCGAGGCTCTGCTGTTACGCTGCGACGCCAGTATTTATTTTGCTTCTGCAAGTTAGTTTTCCTTGAGAAGCAGCAGGGGCCTTCTTCAATGAACTGAAAAATGTGTATTGTATGAAGGTCTGTGGAGGGTTTGTACTGTAGTTCAATGGGCAAATGTGAACCCAGGGGATGATGTTTCATTTAAACATTTGGTTTATATCTTTACATGCCAAAAATATTAATGTCTCGACTGTAGCAAACTGGATTCAGCACTTTTTTTCCTCCCTTGAATTAAGTAATTACAGCCAAAACATTCCGTGGATATTTATTCTTCCTTCTCAAAGGTGGAGTTTTGCACAGGAACATTTGGTTTCAGAGCTGAATTGTCAGTACCTGCTCACTTGACACTTTCCTGTTAGTTTGTGTTGGAAACCACCGGTAGTTTCTTTCCTTATGTTTATTGTGTTATTCTTAGAGCTTTGATCAAGACATTTTGGACAACAGCAAAGTTTAACTTCAAGCCTATTTGCTAGTTTGAATAAAAGCAAAGAATGTGGTTTCTGTCAAAGGATCTCTGAAGACAGAGTAATTGAGAAGCAGAAAGGCATTTCTGGAGGTGCATCCGAATGTCCTCTTCACATCTAATTGCATCAGGAATTCTGCATTAACATGCAAGTCCTGTCCAAATGAGGGAAAAAAAAAAAAAAGCTTATTTTTAGGTAGGAGCCCTCAGTGGGCAGTAAATTACCCATAATATCCCCCAAACTAGCAATTAGCCCTGTTTGCTGACTACCTGAATTGTTTCACAGTAGTTCAGCACAGTCCTACCAGTTATCACCGTACTTATCATCAGAGATGCAGCGGATGATTCCCGCAGCTTCGCACACTGTATGCCTAAGGTCAGGCGTAATAACAAATACATTTTATTTGCTTCTTTTGGCCCTTCAGAACTGTTTTCTCAGGCTCCAATATGTGAGGATGGCTGATGCTGCCATGCCGCTTGAATGGCAAGAGTTTGAAAACAGAAAGCAATGCAGAAGTGTGGCTGTATTTTGGTTTTAGTTAATAATGAGTGTTTGTATTTATTCCCCTATTAGCAGATAGTCCTAAATGTCTGCTCTGGAGAGAGGGAGCTTGCTACCAGTTTCTAGAGTTTTATTTTCACAAGTTCTGACTTTGGAAGACATTGTTGAACATAGGCCTGTAACTGAGGAGCGTAAATGTGGAAAATGTGGAAACAAAAACCTACGGAAATTTTCTTCTTAAGTCTGCTAAGCAGTTTTTATATCCCTACATAGGAATGCTTTGCAAAAATAGTAACTTTGTTTTGAAAACTGTAGCTATATTGCCTGATTTCCTGGTAGAAACAATCACGGGCCTGCATATGCACAGCAATACAAGCACACGCATCCTAACAGCATCATCTTCATTGAACAGACCCTGGGTTTTAAAGAAAGAATAATGAGTGAAAATGAGAGAAATAAAGCAGTTGAAGTAGAATACAGAAATGTTTGGAACCCGAGCAGTAAAGGTTTATTTTTAACCACTGTGCACAACAATTTACACATTATTTCTAAGGCAGAAATCCAACTGAATTAATATAGGTCCTATTACCACCGGTTAAATCACATTTCCCGTGGTGGTTCTGCATCGCATCGTTCTGCCGTGGCCTGATGGACTAGGTCTGAGTCCGGCAGGTAAGGAGGAGGATGGGCCAGGAATTCATGCTCAAGAGTGACATTTGAGGAATGCTTCTCATTTGCAAATGTACTCCGAGAAGCAGAAACTGGGAACGCTGCCTTTGTCTGGCTCTAGGTAAAATGCTAGAACTTTTTTCTGGGGGAGGGGGGAAAAAAAAAAAAAAAAGAATCAATGAGTTGAACTTTGTTTCCACCCTTACTAAACCAGGCCTTGACTAAGAAAAATACAAATAAGCTGATCATAAATTAACAGTCATCCCCGTAGTGAGCGTGAACACACATACCTGGCCAAGGCAGGCAGAAGCAGATTGATTAAACAACAAAGTTCACCTTGTTTTCTGAGTTGAAAGCTCATGCTGTTTCTTGGCAGAACAGGCATGTCAGGCCTGTAATAACCACTTGCTACCTTGCTTCAATCAGCGTTAAAACCAGCACAGTATTAACATCTGGGGGCAAATCCATCTGGAAACTGCTTTCTGGGGGAAAAAATGAAACGGAGGTAACTGAATATCACACCCAGTATTTATTTATTTATGGATTGCATAGCAACTTCAAATTTCTCCCTCCCCTCACCTGAAAATTTTGTATTTCAAACATTTTGTGTTAAAAAGCAGCGCTGAATACTTGTTCAGCAAGAAGTGGCAAAGAGCAGCAGTTCTTCAGCTGAAGGTAAATCTTTGGCCTGGCAGGGGTTTGTGTTTGCTGTTTGGTTTCAGTCTGGAGGGGGATTTGTGCACAAGTTGGGATGGATCCGTGTCCCCAGCGCAGCAGGACCCGGGACAAAGCCAACCCGGGAGAGGAGACACAACCACGGGACGTCGGAGCAGCCACACGCGTGGATGCAGGAAAGCTGTTGCACTTACACCTTGAGTGGTTCAGCTGGGAACACAAGAGCTGGACTTCAAAAAGATTGTGTGGGGAGAAAAAAAAAAAAAAAAAAAAAGCTAATTTTTGCTGACATGGTAATACTGAAACTGACTTTTTCTTCTTGATGTGCTGGTACAAATATAGACTTGTTATTTTGCAGCACCTCCTCTTTCTGTTGAATAAACTAACATGGTACCTTCAGGTTTCAGAGGACACTGGTGCTTGGTATGAAAAAAAAAAAAGGATCTAAATCCTCTTGTGGGAAGGTTAATGCAAATCTCACTGGGTAAATGAGACAAAGACATTTATGGTTTGTTTTATAATTTCATCTGGTTTTATTTCTTCTTTAAAAAAAAAATAACTGAAACTGTACTCTAGCATGGATAAAGTTTGCAGACTATGCTAATGAAGTACAGAAGACGTGCTCGGAAGTCCATCTGCTCCATGTGAAGGACGCTCTGTCCTGTTGGCTCAGCTTGGAAGGTCAGCGTGAATGTTTTGGAGACACATACAGGAACACGCACGCAGACACGCACGTGCACACAAACACCCGCACACACACACGCATGCGCACACGTGCTCGTGCAGACACACAGGTGCGTGTGCACACGTACCCACACCGATGGCATGCACAAACGTGCACACAGCACAAGGACAGACACACACAGAGTGCACCTGAACACACACACAGACACGTGCATACACACACACGCAGAGACACAGATGCGTACACACAGATGTGCACACACAGAGCAACGCGTCTGGACACGTGCATAGACGCATGTACACACAGCCACACATATACGCACACACAGACATGCGTACATACAAATGCAAACACAAACACACACAGACACCTGCACACATAGATGCACACAGATACCCGGACACATGAACAGCCGCATGCAGACTGCGCACACGTGCAGAGATACACAAGAGATGTGCATGCACACACATACGTTCATATACAGACACACAGATGTGCACACAGATGCATATGCACACATGGGCACACAAAGACGCACACACACGTGTGCACAGACACACACATCAATATGCATACACGCACAGAGACGCGCACAGACACGCAGGGACATACACATTCACACACAGAGGCACATAAACACAGGGATGCAGACACAGATGTGTGCACACACAGATGCATAACACACATGTGCAGATGTGCACACATGCACAAACACACAGACGCAAACAGGTGGACACACAGACTGACACGCACAAATACACAAACAAGCACACAGATGCACAGAGAGATGCAAACACAGACATGCACACACCACACCCCGCCCCCCCCATGCATGCAGACGTACACACGCAAGCACACAGATATGCAGAGCTGTGCATGCACACACCTACATGCATATATAGGCGCACACACATGCAAACAAGGATGTGGACACACACACAGAGACACGTGCGGTCATACACACACACAGATATGCAGAAACACGCACACACAGATGCACGCACACAGACACGCACATACAGATGCACACACAGAAATGGACACAGACACGTGCACGCGCATAGACGTGCACACACACACAGAGATATGCAGACACAAATGCGGAGACGCACACACAGGCACACAGACAAGCAATTTACCTGTTTACAATGGTGAATGTTTCCTCAGGTAACTGCTTCTAAAGGATCCAGCATTGGCTGGCTAAGTCCTCAGCAGAATGAGTAAATATTTTATAATTAAGCCATTAATTGAGAATTCTACATTTAAAAAAAAAATAACATCATGTAGCTTCCATATGAAATATTACCTGTGCATTTAAGGGGGCCAGGGGTTACATTTTCTTTCTCCAGATACCCTAATAGCTATTTCAGTAGACAGAAATATACAAAGTACAGCACTTGATATGGTGAGCGAACCACAACACACAAATATATTTGCAGAAAGAAATTCTGAACAAGTAACACAGATATCAGCAGGTAATTTTTCTTAAATAAAGAAACCTTCATTGCCACATTCATTCAATGAGGGAGAAGACACAGTGCCCGTAACCAGCCTGTGTGCACAGCACACCTTTTGTCTACAGCACTAATACTGTTTTACCTTCGAACTACCTCTATAGGGAGGAAAACATTATCCTCCCTCTAAAAATGATTTCGGAAATAAATACATCTAATGAGAAAAAAACCCCAGTCTGTTTGTGGTCAATTTGAATAGAAAGGGATGTACAACTTGTGAAGGTACTAATAAATTATTCCCACTTTCGGCTGGCAACAGTCAGTGAACACAAATACAATTATATCAATGGCAGGTAGAATCCTGACTAGATAGAAAAAAGCACTCAGACTTTTGGGAAGACAACTAGAGGGGGCACAGCTCGTGCTCTGATCTGTTCAGCAGTGGTGAAGAGACCACTGTACATGTTCATTTACAGTCTGTACTCATCGGCTTCCTAAATGTAAGGCCTGATACTCCGTAGAAGCTCCAGCTGTGTCCTGCTGCTCCGTCTTCTCTTCAAACCGCTGCAGCGAAGACCCGTCCCAAGTTTTCCGCGTTCTGTCGCATGCACGGGTGGGTCGGTGCTGCTGCCGGCCAGGGTGGGACGGGAAGAATTCATATAACAGGGTAGGAGTGGAAAACCCTCCTGGGAAGTGACTGCGCAAAACATCCACTGAACTCAGTACCAGCCCTTTGAATGCCGACGTCATGGACAGGGGTTTACAACGGCATCATGTGATAAAGCTGATTAAACACACATTTTTTTTACATTTCTGAATTGCACATCAATGAAAATCCAGGTTAACGTGAACGCTGGGAGAAACAATGGGTTCAGCCAAGACCAGAGGCTGTGTGCATTTAAAACTGAGACTCCGTGAAGGATTTTTAGAATCAGCCTGGTTTTATATACCCAAACAAGCTTACCTCTTTCTTTAGAGTGAGGTTTTCCTCTCCTTTGGAATTCTGGGGTAAATTGTCCTTGTACAAAATCTGTTCAGGGTCAAGTTTTAGGCAATATTTTGTGCTGCAATAACCACACCATGACAGACAACCTTTCATCAGTTAAGAAAAAAAACAAACCCTCTTCTTCAGGTCAGTACAAGAAAGGAACATGACAGAGCTATAAATACAGAGCCCAGAGGTGTGAAATCTTGTGCATTAAATGCAGTCAGTTTAAATTCTTTCCCAAACATTTCAGATGGTGAAGCAGATAAATATATACGTAGGAGAATCTCAGCAATAAAAGCAAATGTTCATTGTTAAATTATTCTCTCTGATAATAGCTGTGGAAATTTTTAAAGACAGTTATTTAAAAAATACATAACTGGTTAGAGGAAGCTGAATTGGATAAATCGGTAACGTGCAACCTCAGGTTCAGAGACAAAAGCAGCTGAAAACAGAGGGAAAAGACCATCTAGTCACATTTCTACTTGCCAGGTACAGGCCAAAGAGCCCCAAGCAGGGCTAAAAGTAAAGATTTTCAGATAACAGTTTGAACATTTTAATCCATGATACCAAGACAAAAAGCCTGGTCACCAAGCAACTACAGCTAGACAGTTAAATTATGCAACTGATTCCAGAGGTGTGCAAATGCACTGCAGCGCCCAGTGAAGTCAGAGAGATGAGGAGTGCTCAGAGCACAGGGTGCTGGGACAAAAAGAAAAGAAAAAAGAGAGGAAGGGAAAGGAAGGGAAAGGAAAGGAAAGGAAAGGAAAGGAAAGGAAAGGAAAGGAAAGGAAAGGAAAGGAAAGGAGGAAAAAAGAAAATAAAGAGAAAAGAAAAAAGGAAAAGAGAAAATATGAAAACAAAGGGAAAAGAAAAAAGGAAAAGAAGAAAAGGGAAAGGGAAAGGAAAGGAAAAAAAGAAAAAGAAAAAAGAAAAGAAAAGAGAAAAGGAAAAGAAAAAAGACAAGAAAAAAGAAAATAAAAAGAAAAAAGGAAAAGAGAAAGAAAATACGAAAAGAGAAAAGAAAAAAGAAAAGGAAATAAAAGAGAAAAAAGGAAAATAGAAAAGAACAGAAAAGAGAAAAGAGGAAAAATAATCCCTCAATGTAAGGCTAACTTTAATAACTTAAGTAGTGACATTTTAAGACCCTGTCTCCAAAGGTGCCTTGGACAAGCTTTGCTGTGAGGGTGGTGAGACCCATAAGTGCATGATGTTTAGGTGAAAAAATTTTAAATAGCTGTCAGAAATCGCAGCCTGGATTTCTTTTTTTTTTTTTTAATTTGAACCCACACTTTGAAATTATAAGGATTTCCTGTTGTCAAAGGTTACCATTGGCTAGAAAGAGTTTTTGAGACTCTAAAGCGGAGTTTAAAACCAGAGACTTTTGCAGGCTGGTGCCGTTTGTGTGGACGCGAGCGGGAAGTCTCTGGAGGCTCCTCCAGCGCTGGATTCGCTGAGGTTGCGCCCAGATCGGTGCAGCCAGGAGGACGGAATGAGTGTGAAACGGGACGGGAGATGCTGGTGACCCGTTGCTACTCCTAAAGGTTTTTTACCTTGCCAGAAAAGAAAAAAAGTAGAGGTGACACAAACTTTTATCCAAAGAAATATAAAAAAAATAATCTCCTCCTAAATAAGATGTACTCATTAAAATTAATATAGCGGTTCTCTTTTTCAACCCAAGAAACAAAATTACTTAAAGATTTGAAAAATGTGTTCTCGGCGTGGGGGCAGAGAGGAAAGTGGCTCCATCCTGAGGGTTCCCGGTGGCTCTCAGTGTCCGCGGTGTCGGGTCCGTGTCCGCGATCCCCGGTGAGCGCAGAAGCCGGTCTGCAAACAGCCACATGGCTGCGCGGTGGCCACTCCTACAAATCCTGCGCTCTATGAGCTTCCCCGTTGGCCAGTTACAATGAAAAAGTGACACTTCCACAATTTTTGCTACAGCAAACGAGTCATCACATGCTTGAGTTACTGGCACAAGCAGTAGATTTAGAGTATTAAGAAAATCTATGCATTCTGAAGTGCTGTGAATTATACCAAATAATACTGACTATCTCTTTTGCTATACTAATGAATCAAAGCCGAGCTTACCACATTAGCTACAATCACCATGGAGAAAATGGATTTCCGTGTACATAGTTTCTGTATAAACAGTGCATCTCCAGCACATCCTTTAATTAAGTAGTGTCAGATTGCATAATAATAACAATAATAAAGAGAGAGGTGTCCAGCTTGCACACAGGCCAATTAAGTGCTCACCTCCGTGCCTGCACCTCCCAGCAGACCTCCTGGCAGCAAACTATGGACTCTGGAGACCGTGTTCCCCGAATCTTGCATGGAAACAGGTGACGGGGACAGCACAGTCTCCAACATTTTACCTGCAGAAGCCACAAAGTCATGACTGCGGCACAGAGGCACAACTCATCGCTCTGGGCGAAGCTTCAGCGCTCGAGGAGTCGCGGTGTGCCTTACGGCTTTGCTGGGCAGGGTTTTCGCGTGCTGCAGAGAATTCATGGCAAGCAGGGAGCTGGAGGAACGTACTTGATGAGGTGGCTGGATCGTATGTTTATGGCCTGAAATAGGAGATCCCAACCCGAACCACTTTGTTGGTTTCTAATGGTGAGAGGCAGAATATGAAGATCATATAATTCATGCTGGCTAGTGGATATGAAAAGAGAATGTGGGCAAAACCTAGAACAATCCGCAGCCTCAAATAGCTGCTTTGCCACTAATTATGGCTAATGGCCTAATGCCAGTAATAAACACCTTCAAATTTAATACATTCCACATTCAGCCTGTAGAAACTCCCTTTACAGAGATGGCCTAGAAGAACTAAAGGATTTAAAAACTAGGATGCTACAATTATGCATTGCTAACAACATTGGCATAAAAACAGTAGAGGAGAGGGTGCTCTGGACGCCTGGAGACAATAATTTACCACCTGAAAGGAGCTTCTGGCAGTTGACAGGACTCATAAAATACTTTTTGTACCTTCTGCACAGAACTGGGTGCTCAGGACAGCGGTTCTGCAGGCGGTTTGCAGCGCTGCAGTCCGAGACCAGCGTTTAAACACCTAATAAAACATCCCGTTCAAACCGTCAGAGGCTCTTCGGTTGGGAAGCTGAAACATAGAACTGGTGCCCAACTTCAGATAATCAGAATTTTAGCCTCTCTACAAAGACCTGGCAAAACGCAAGTTATCGCCACGAAACCAAGAGCTGCCTTTTATATTCGATCCTAACTCTACTGAAGCTAAAGTCAAAAGTTTCTCAGTACCCCCCAAAAATACAGGGGATGCAGCTCTCATGCCCTGGATACACTTACATTTAGCTTGGTTCGCTTCCAAAGGCCAGGATACAACAAGATACTCAAACACCCGGCTAACTTCAACACACTTTTAAGTACTGCACTGAACTTTGGCAAAAGTAGGGGAAAATAAATTCTGTTAAAGCACCACTTAATTTCTTTCAAATCTGACTTTTTGAGAATCTTGAACGCAATACATCACTGAAAAATATTTCCTTCCTCGTGTACAATATTTTAATATTAAGCCAGATATTTTTATATTTCCACAAATTAAATGCACCGTGGCTGAAGGTTTGACAGAAGCTTTAATTTGCACATAAAAAGGTAGAACGATTTCAGTTTTGACAGCATAAGCTTTTGATTTGTTAATAAAGGCGATTCTTTCTCATTTGTGAACATATTCCCCAAATAAGACAATGCAGTTTGTAACTAAAAAAAAAAAACCCAACACACTGCATCTTCCTGATGTGGAGAATAAACTTTTGATCTGAAGTTATTAAAGAAATTCAAATTTTATAAAAACAAAAGAATGAAACTTTCACATTCAAGCTTTATTGCTAGCAGAACAAGAATCAGAGGAAGATGCATGCTCCTGTCACATTCTCTATACCTATTGTTATGAATGTCACCTACCTTCTGTATATTAGGATGAAGTTCATTGCTAGAAAGTACCTGCGAAAAGTTGCAGCAGTTTTGGGGGTGGGGACGAGGGAGCTGAGTGTCTGGGAATGGTTTTGGTGAAAACAAACACACGCTTTCCTTGCAATGGTCTAATCAAACTGCAACCTAAGAATATTAAGATTTCGGACTCTTGCGATGAAACCCAAGCGCCACAAAGTTTGTAAAGCAAGATTTAAGGCAGGGAAGCAGAGGCCAGGCTGTCTGACCTCCTCTGGGCCCACGTTCTCCTTTTCTCCTGAGACGGCAGAAGAGGAGAGGGTGTGGAGCCTGGAACCAGCCCGAGCAGAGCCAGCTTAAGGGGTTTCTGATCTCAGATCAAACAAATTACTCAAAACTTTTCCCCAGGTGACAGCCAAATGCTGCACGGAAGCAAAGCTGGAAGTACCCAGGACCTGTTTCAGTCTATAAAAGGGTGGAGAAGCCCCCGCGCGCGCGTCTGCCAAGTTCTCGGCTTTTACAAGCTCAGCAAGTCCTCTGCCCCGGCACCACAAGCTGACTAAAGCTTCTCAAGGAGCTGAGGAATGTGTCCAAACGGTGCGAGGGACAGAACAGCCAGTGCTGCTCCTGACCCTGGCCCAGAGCTCCACCAGACGGGCTCCTGGGTCTCGCTGGTGAGCGCCGCGGCCACCGCGCCTGATGTGAGATGCGGCACCTCGGCCGCACGCGCCTGGACAGCTGCTGCCCGTGCCACCGAGCCAGCGGTTACTTACCACGGACTGGCAGCAGCACACTCTGCCATAACACTAACTAAGCCCGTGACACAGCCTGCTATCAATATTTTACTCTATCGCACGTGGCATTTTGCAGTGACACTAGATACTGTGCTCTGAGCCTTACTGGTTCAGAGTCCTTCCATTTAATAACGAAGTCTCTTGATTTCTTTTAAACTTCTAAGCTTTTACTGGAGCAAGTCAAGCAGTTCATTATTGAAAGACATTTTTGTTTTCCAAACAGTATCCCCTCATGCTTTGCTTTGCTTGCATCTCACCACAGTTGCCTCCTAATCCAGTGTTGGTGAAACAAGGCTGAAGGTATTTTGATCATGTTTTCACACTTCTGATGTACAGTTGCCTTGTCTCCTTCCACTTTCCTTCTGACTACACTCTGCTTCACAAATGCAGCCATCTGTCACAACATCTCATTTTTTTGTATCGACACCTGAGTAATCAGAGCCTTTTTTTTTCTTTTTTTTTGAATAAAGCGACTGTTTCCAGCTCCAATAGCAGGCTTATAACAGGCAAGGCACATCCCATTTAAAGAAAAGCAGCAGAAGTGAGAGGCCACTGGTATTAATGTTATAAAACATGTAGGGTGAGATGAGAGAAAAATAAAAACATCCAGCATTTTCGGTGAGATGGTCACAAATAATTTCCAGCACTTCTTTCCCTTCACATTGGTTTACTTACAGCCCCAGGAATGGTCACAGTTCTTTTAAGATCGCAATTCACAATACCAGCAAAGTCAAGCATCAATCAAGCCCTGCTTTTTTTTTTTTTTTTAATTGGGAAAGGAGGTATTTTCATATATTGTGTGCATGAAATATAAAAACATTGATGGCAAAGTTGTGGCCCCAAAAGTTCAGGAGAGTCTTACCACACACGGCCATATGGCCAAAGTTGCATCCTAAGAGCTTTTTCCTGGCCTTGTCTCAAAGGACATCTTTCAGCCTTACTCTCTCTTGCTAACACTCACCTTTCCCATGCTAGAAATAAATTTGACAAGGCTAACTTGATCTCCACCTGGCTGCCGTGTCCTCCACACATCTGATCCTACCCTGAACTCTTGAAATAAAAGACGGTCACCAGCCCGCGGACCAACTGACCTGGAAACGCTGCACACAGATTCAGGAGCAACGGAGCAACGGTGCCAAAGGCAGCTCGCAAATCACGCACTCCGGGCAATGGGACAACTGGCAGAAAGACAAAATCCAGCGACTGGCTCTACCTTTCACAGGCTCCCTCAGCCGACGCCACTGCCGGCTGTTGCTGAAGTGTATCCGCATCAGCTAAACCCGCTGTTTCTTGCGGCGTTTCAAAGCAGAGAGAACTGGGGCAGCCAAGGTCGGGAGGGCGCTGCGAGCCAGGAGAACCATTTCCTACCAGCTCAACAAATGCCCAAGGACAGAGAGGCAGAAGCAGGTGTGGGGACAAGGGACAGATGTCAAGGGGCTGCCCTGATTGCACCCTACCTGGCCAGGCCCTTGGGTTGTGCGGCACGTTCGGTCAGGAAGCAATCGCTGCAGCACCTGAAATAAAGACACAAACTCTCAGGCACAACCACCGATGCCCCATCATTCGAATTGGCACAAATGAGAGATGCCAACAGTATGATTTTTGCTGTCAATATCAATTTGGAAAGTGCCATTGATAATGTGCCAGCACAGTTCAATAACGTTTGACTGAATCTGCACTGAAATCCTTGGTTTTCTTCTCTGTTTTAAACAGACTCTTCCAAGACACTGTCTCTAGGTGCGGGCGAGCGCTCGGGGCAGCTGTGCCACATCAGCTCAGCGTCTCTTTGCTTTGGTGGGTCAGCAAAGTGGATTGTGTGACGCTCCAAGCAGCCTCCTCCCTGCGTGAGCGGTTGGCAGGGGCCCCAGCGTTCTTTTCAGACAGATTTACATTGCACGGAGATGCCAAAGGAGAGGCAAGAAGTTTGACGTAAAAAGCCCAATCTAGATCCCATGGGGACCTGAATGCAGACCCAGAGCCAAGCTAGGACAAGCTGGGCCTGTTTTTGTGAGACATACCTGGTTTTCAAGATGCAGCCACCTGGAAGATGCCCTTCTTCATTTTCATCCTGAAAAGAGAGATGGAGCAGTTAATGGGGCAAGAGAAAGACCATGAAATAAGAAGCCGCGTGAAAAGTTTCTTTGCAAATAACAGTTTAACACCACTAAGAAGTCTAAAATTAGTTACATTTTAAACTAACAGCATATGCTTTTATTGTCTCTGATCTAAAATGTAATCCCAGGAGGCTGTGAAAAGCATGCAAATTACGGAAAGCTAATTTGCTCCAACAGCGACACCTCCCATGTAGTTGGGAGGTCTATTAGACCTACTGTACTCTCCATTATTTGCATATTAATAGCACCTGCTGAAATACTTTGGGATTTACTTTTCTTGCCAGCAGAGGGACAAAACAAACAAATTTTTAAAAAATCACATAAAATTCCTTTCATACAGATTTGATGAACAATAAGCTATTTAGACAGTGCTAAGAATGCCAAATTAGTGAAAGGCAATGGGGTAGGACTGCAGATGCCATCTGTGATTTTCAGAGAAACCGGACTGCAAGTTTGCTTTGAAAAAAAAATCCCAAACCAAAAATCAAACAACAAAAAGCCCTCTCTGGAAAGTGCTGGGTAATTTGAAATCACTCACTTGGCTCAAGTTCGTAGAATGGAAAAGTTTAACTAAAGAAATCCAGACACTGCAGGGGAAAAAAAACCCCAACAAAACACAACAAAAAACCCCTACGCATCCACAACCACCAAAAGCAGAACCCCCCAAAGTGGACCTTGATTAAAAATCTACAAAACCCCAGGCTTTGATATTAGCCAGGCCTGCAAGGCCTAGTCCCCTGCACATAAACCAAAAAATAAATTAAAACCAGCTACAGTCTGAGATTTACTTAACAAGCCAACTTCCAATCTCTGCTCATGACCACTGCTTCCCCTTCTGGCCCCCTAACTATAAAAAAAGCCCCTTGTATATTCCTATAGCTCATCTTCTTCAGGGTGAGGGCGAAAGCAGCTTTCTTTCCATGGCAGCAAGTGGAAAAAGCTCCGCTTTGAGTGCAAAGCTGCGCCAGCGCCCGCGGGCTGGATGTGCAACACGTGCAGAGCGGCTCTGGGCAGCTGAGCACTCCCCGCTACCTCATCTTCCAAACAGGCCATTGCTTTTCCTAAAGAAGCACCAGCCGTGTGCTCGTATTCCCTTCAAGAGTTGCAAGGGGTCTATATTTCTCCCTGCTTTTTAAACCCACTGCTTTAATTCTGATTATGCACCCTTTTTTAAATAGGCACTGAAAGGCCCGCTAGAGTTATTTACTGCTGCTGTGCTGAATTTCCGTAGCATTTTAACTGCCTTCATGTTCCCAAATGAAGGAGGCAATTGACTTTAAGTTAAAATGACTAAATTGTTCTCCACATACTAAAAAAAGCAGTGAAAGAGCATTTCACGTAGGACAAGGGAGCACGGAAAAGGGATGCTCTGAGTAACCTGGAGGGGGATCGAGAGGCTGTCCTGAGCAAGGGCGGGTTCGGCCCCCGTCCGGTGAAACCCCGCGGCCACCTTCTCCATCCGTGTGTTGTGTGAGTCTGTGGGAGGGGGATGCAGAGAAAAAGGGACTGTTATTGGGCAGTATATTATTATTGGCCTCTTCTCTCAGAGCTCAACATGTCTTTGGGCTCTGCGCAGCCAAAGGAGGCCTACGAAAACTTGCTCGGTGTCAATTGTAATTAATGAAGGAGGCGATCAAACATTCCAGCAATGGGGACGCCTGAAATGCTATAGACAGACAACTCTCACCATGGCTGTCAACAAATGCTACTTCTCATTACTGTCTATGTAACTCTTAAATGCTGCAACAGGGGTAGCTATTTGTCTTAGCTGGTCACTAAGTAGTAATAAGTACTAGAACAAGTTGAAGTTGCAGGACGGGAAGCAGATGCAGACCAGAGGATGCAGCTCTGAGCTTATGATCACTGTTGGTGATAATTCTCGGCATATTTTTGCATAGTCAAGAACCTCTAAATAGCTGGAAGTTGTGACCAGAAGGGTTCCTGGGAGGCTTCATGGGTTCGGGGCACTGAGGAGCAAAGCTGTCTTCTTGTGTACATGGCTAAAACCTCCCCACGCTAACACAGCATCGCCCCAGCCTCTTTGTAAAGTGTTCTTCCAAACACAAAGAGCCATGTATTAGTACTGACAGCAATAAAAATAATAAAAAAACCCACCCTCAAAAGCAAAACCCAGGCCATTACCTATTATAACAAATTTAATTGGATGTTCCTTACCTGAAATTTCATGAGCAATTAGCAAACAGAATTATCCACAAATGCATGTATGGCCTATTATCCTCGTAGCAATTTAAGCAGCCACAACATTACAAGCTTGCAGTTTGCTGTCTAGCAGCCTCCAAACCACAGCTCTTTCTTCTTTTATTTCAACGTGAAGTTCATGGCAGCCAGTGTTTTACCACCTGCACACTGGGGGAGAAAGAAAGAAGAGGAAGAGGATCAATATATACATTATCTTTATATTCAGCAAGAGTATGTTGCAGAGTGGGGAGCTGTGATGTGTGTGTTTGTGTTGTCTGTGAAAGGATCCTTAGTGGCACTGCAGCTGGAGAAATAATGGAAGATCAGGGACTGTCTTCAGTGACAAACTTTCATCTGGTAAGTTACAATTATATCGTAGGAAATGATACCACAGACGGCAACTAATTTGTGAATCCCAGGAAAGGCAGATCCCCGATTCTTCATCAGGGCTGCAGAACCTGATCTATAAAAATTTGGGCCTCAGCAGGAGGTTGTGTGTGAGTGTGATTTGCATTTCAATTCTTAGTCCACCACAGCCTTTAAATCTTCCTGCTGCACCATCACAATGGAAATTTTTGTTCTCAGTGTGCTCAAAATACATATTAAAAAATAAAAAATCCTGGTACAATGGAAGTCAGTTGTTAATGGGAAAGAATGTGGCATTTATGCTCAAATTGTTTCACAAAACACCCTTGCATCAGAGTCTTTCTTCATTTTGTGGGGGATCGAGTCCCCTGACATCATCTTCAGGGACTTCATGTGGTGCTTGTCACTATCATTCCACTCGCACAAACACCACAGCCCTTTCAATTTTTATCTGCCCGGAACTCGGAATATGTTACACTATTTAGTTTTCGTAAGAAGCTTTTCTGTATGAAGAAATCACAACAAATAAAAGCCGTTTTCCTGAAGAAACGAGCTCGTGAGTGACGGCTCAGGGCATTTCGGGCAGGGCCCCTTCCCGGGAGCCGCAGCAGCTCTGCCATCCTTCTGGCACAGGGCCGGCTGGTCCCACGTACACCAGCACTGCCAACCACGGCACGATGCTCACGTTAATCCCCAAAAAAACCTTTACGGGTCAGACTACAAACCTCACATATGTGCTGGAGATGAGTTATTCACAGTAACAGGAGGGCTTCCCGGTGCCGCCACTTCAAGCAGGGAGATAAATGTGCAGAGAGACGTAAAAAACCCCTACTCCTGACTCCTTTAGCCAAGGAAATGTTCCACGTCCAACGCTCACGGGCTCTTAACCCCGTGTCAGCAAAGCCAGGTCTTCATGCCCTTCCTGTGTGTTTGAGAAGCCAAGTGAGCCGAGCTCTTTGAGAGGGAGCCAGCGCGCAGAGCCGCCCGTGGGCCACAGAAGATGATTATTAACGTTCTGGCAGAGCTCAGATGCCTCTCCTTGCTGCATACGGAGCCAGGTTTTATCCTGAAGAGCTTCATACAACTACGAATTCAAAGGTACATTTATTTTGGCATTTTGGTAAGTGTTTTCCTATGTGCAGAATTTTACTGCCACTTACTCAGATATGGCTAAACTCAGCAACCCTTTCCAGGGACATGTTTCCAGCTGATTGAATTTCCAGGCTCCAAACCTCAAAGCCCAAGCAAAGGGTGCAGGAGTTTGTCTACCAGCAACAGGAGAATATCAAACATATCCTAAATGTGCTTCTAGGTTTCTTTCTGCTTCTGCTGTTCCTGGAGTTGATAGGAGTTTTCTGTTGACTTCAGCAGATACAGGCTTAATAAAGGACATTTTTTTCTACCCATCTGATAAAGTCTCTTTCATTCCCTCGTTCTAATTTGCCATGTTGGGACCCAGCGATTTCTTTTATTGCACAGTGATCCATGCTGGCGTTTGCAAGATTCCAGCACTTTCACTGGGAACGTTCATGCAGCCGCTCCCCTACGACAAACGGAAAGCAAATCTCCACACTGACGACTACGGCTTTTCTCGGTGAAGTGTGCTGTTCCATGAGGAAGAGGCCAAGCTTTGGAGATGTTACTTCTATATTTGAGTACCTGGGTTCTGATTCTACAACATAACAAGACACGGACCGTCTCTGAGGCTCCTGACCCGCGACATCCCAAACAAACACTTTTCAAAATGTTTGCTTTCATTCCACCGAGCATCTGAGAGCCAGATCAGAGTATTTCAGATCTAAAAAGAAGTCCGGTCCTGAACTTTGTGCTAAAAATAAATAAATAAAAAATCCTCATACAAATGCAGCATGAAGAATTTTCCTTTCTTTAAGGACTCTTCCTTGTTACACGCACAGAGAGCAGTCAGAAGCATAGATCTTACCAACTGTTCTTCAGCTTAACATCTCTGGCATTCAAAACATACAACTTCTGTGTTTGTACTACATTTCCCTAAGAGCTTACATCTAGGCCAAACAGACAGCATTCTGCAAAGGTCTTCTAAAATAAGCTTATTTAAAAGAGCAAGGTCAATGCCCAACATATGTCAGATTCTGCGAGTAGAAATCAAAGAGCTAGAAGCAAATGGAATATGTCAGAACTCAGTGGTTTTCCATGCCAGGCTCTTTTACCAAGTTCACATTGCTGCTGCCAAAACCAGTATCAATCCCATCATATGGACTTCAGCTTAGGAGAAGTGCCCAAAAAAATCCCAATGTCTGTACATAGGCTACTTAGCTCAATAAATAAAACTAACAAATAGATAAATGTGTTTATCTGGACGTGCTATTTATTGTCACTATAACTGTATTTTTCTTTTAATGGGACACATACTGATTCCATGCTTCAGCCTAGGCTCTATTAAAATCAGATTAAAAGCATTAGTAATGTAGTTAATTCCGTTTCTAATTTGTCCATCAAGAGAAAAGAGAACATTAAAATAGAAAAAAATATATAAATCCCATTAAAAAAAAATCCTGCTCCATTTTGATCTTTGCAAAAGAGGGCATTTTTTAAATAAAATTGAAAACTTGTTCCTCTGTTCAGACAAAGTAACTCTGCCTGGTCTTTTAAACCTTATCTTGTGCAATGATATTTGTGATTTCAATTAAAATATGCTATTGTCACTTCAGCCTCCCTCTTTGGTATTTTAAATTGATCCTAATGGCTTTGCCTTAAGTGATTTGTGTCCCATAGTGAATCCCTGTCACTCACAGCACCTCCCACTATTGCCCTCCTGAATAATCACTCCCAGATAATCACTTCTTCCCCCTTCTCCCAACATTATTGCTGGCTTCCCCTCTGACTCTGCATGCTGGTACAGTCTGCAAAATATTTGCTCTTTAACATCTTTGACATATGGCTTGTTGCTCCGGAACACACCAGTCAGGGATTTAAAAGAAGGATAAAAGCTGCACGGAAAAGGCCAAACCGATGGCTCTGCAGGTAGGTTTGTATCAGGTTTGTATCCCTCCAGGGCCTGTTTTCCAGGCTGCAAACCGGAGGGCGAGGAAAGAGCAAAGAGGAGTGGGCTGCGCTCGAAACCCCTCTGGCATCGCACTCACCGTTCTGGGCCGGCAGGCGCTTCTGCAGCCCAGGTCCACTCGCTGCTTCCTACCAGAGCCCCGTGGGATGGAGACGGTCCGAGGTGAACCTGTCTGAGAAAGCAGAATTGTCACTGGAGACCTTCCACCACCAAGGTGCCATCAGCAGAGCCCCGGGTACTGTCCCGCAGCGTCGCGTCCTCCCACGCCGGGCAGCACACCAGGATGCAGGGGAAACATCAGCTTTCTGCTTCCCTTCTCCTTCGCCTTTCACGGATCTCATTATTAATTGAAGAATCATTCAGTTTGCATAATTGTCCTCTGCCATACATAATTCCAACCTTTCTCTTTAAATTGGCTTATTAAACTAAATACAGTCTTTTAGTTTTTGACTCCATCTATCAAAGCTTCTAGATGGACAGTCAGTGTGACGTGAAGAACAAAACCAAACTAATAATAGTAGGAAGCATCTCTTTATGTACATTTATGAGATCTACCACCAGGTGACTCCAGTCTAAAATATCCGTATTTTCATAAAACAAAATGCTATTTCTTTCCTACAGCCTGAACATCATCATAACACCCCCCTCCGTAAGATTTAGCACTCTGAAAAAAAAAAAAAGTGTTAAACAAATAGCAATCTTACTTAAGATATGAACTATTTCCTTTTGAATAGCACATGAAATTTTATTAAAGAGATTCAGGAATTTCCAGAACAGCCTGATCTGTTCCTCTCTAATCAGACCTGATTAATTCAAATCAAACTGCAAACCTCAGTTTTATTTTGCTTTAAAAACTCAAGATCAACAACAAATCAGCAGTATGTAGGTATCACAGCGGCAGTTAACGCGGAAAGCCTACAGACACTGCGTCTCGTAGAGTCAAATGGATATGATTAAACATTTGGAATCATTTATTAATATTTTATATATTCAAATATAGACACAGCAGACAGGGCCGGTTAGAGGGATGCTCTTCACAGGGGACTTTATTATACTTATGCCTAAGAACAGAAGATCCAGCTCAGGTGTCAAAGGGTGTTTCTTCAAAATAGAAAAATTATTAACAAATAATAAGGTTATGCGGGAGGGTTTTTAACACGGAACTGCACTAAACCATGCAATGATCTACACAGATAATCAACATGTTTGTGTGATACTGAGCACAGCGGAATAAATACAAGGAGATAAAATAAAATAAAATATAAAATAAATAAAATTAAAAATAAATAAAATTAAATTAAATAAAAATAAAAATAAAATAAAATAATAAAATAAAATAAAACCATCTCGCAAATGCAAGATTACAAATGCAAAATAGGTAACCATGCAGGAAGTATTTCAGAGATTTACGGAGCCATTATTTCTGTGGAAGGCGTACTCAGATAGGCTCTCAGACCTGACCAGTTTAATCCACATCAGACTGGGGAGACAGAGGGTCAGGAGGCTGAACATGGATTTGGGCACTTGGCACAGCTGTTTTCCTTAGGTGCAATACACTTGTCACTGGTGGTGGCACTCTGCATTTGCTGTATGGCAGCATATGTGCTTGCCACATTTGGGACCCATTATATCTCTTTCCCCTCCAGCCACTTCCCTTCCCTTCTTGTTAGCTGCACGTCCATACGTTCTTCCATACTCTTCTGCTACATTGCAATGCCAGCTCTTTGCCCCCCTGCTTGCTCTGCCCACCAGACATACAGCCTGCACTCTGTACAAGCTTCCCGTACCACAACCATCTGTAGATGGGGCAGAATTCTTATACACGTTACTGAATTTATATATATATATGCACATATATATATACACACATACAGACACGTCCTATAAGAAATCATACCTATTTCACCACTGAAACACTTACCTATTCAGGAATATTTTTGCTACCAGGGAGAGCGCACACAGACAACGAAAAGTTGAAGAATAGCCAAGGAAATCTTCCAAAACATGTAAATCCAAACTAAAAGCTAACGTGAAAAAAAGGGAGGGGATGGACTATACATTCCCATTTCAGCCTCCGCAATTAACACCATAGTTACTACAATAGCACAGACCAATTAGTATATGTTGATATCAGTATATTGGCTTGCAGATAAAACAGTATCTGACTGCATGTCCAAAAGAAGTAGTTAAATGTTTCCGCTTGCTTTCTACCCACAGTTGCACACACACGACTGACTGCAGGACTCGTTTTTGCTCAGGGTTGGGTCATTGCATACGACAGCAACAGTTAAGAAATATGGTTGATGCTTCATTTTGAGGGGCTGTACTGCCAGCCTCCTAACTCCAAATACACAATATTTCCTACCAGGATGCTGGGACACTCTCGGGTCTGGACAGACGAGCTTGCCCAGTTAAGCAGAGCCCGAGCCCAGCGGAGGCTCTTTCTGGTGCTCTCCAGAGGTGTGGGTGTGCAGCCAGTAAAGGAACACTGAGCTTCAGACAAAGGAGTTTTGCAATCTTTTCAAGAAGAACATTCAAGATGTAGCGGCTTCAGATTCACATTTTCATTAACTCAACTATATCCTTGATGACCAGTGTTCAGATAAGGCCAGATCTCCTCCTTGTCCCCCTCAAAACCAGAACCATGCAGGGTTTTGGGTCTTCACACCTGGATCCACAGATGTGAGCCGGTCCGGCAGACAGGCCCCACGGGAAATGCAGATCCATATTCAGCTTTACTTTCCACAGATACGAGTAAGGTAAAAATAAAAATTTCAGTTCATAATAAACCTCCAAACTCTAATTAAACAGGATTTTTTTAAAAAAAAAACAAACACAAAACCAACCACAACTACTCAGCTTTGGTCTGCTTCTGTTTTCATTAAAATTGTCTTCACATATTTTCTAAAAGCTCATCCCAAGGAAGTAATCGCAAAAACCCATTAGGGTTATTTTTACACAATGGTGAGGACACCGAATTACCTTCCTGATGTAGCTCCTGTCTAGGTAAACGGCGCAGCCAGACCTTGGTCTGCATGTCCTACATGCCAAGCGTGCTGTTTTTAAATGCTCCTCCAAGGCAGCAGTTGGGAAAATGCTGTTACAGCCATGGCCTGTTGGGCTGTCGTCTCCAGGAGCACCGTTTCTCTTGGCAGCTGCTCTCAGCAGCTCCATCCCTCACCTGACAACCGTCTCCTTCAGCAACAGGTCAGGCCAGCAAAAATCCCTCGCTTGCTTGCAGGCTCCCTAAGTATCAGTGACAGAGCATGAATCGCCTCTGGATTTCTCTGCAGCTCCCATTCCATTAATGAACAGCATTATATGTAATTGTTGCTGATAACTAAATCCTTTCATAAGTCATGATGCTTTTGGACATGTCCCTCCATCCTCCCACCCTCCCTTATGCAAGACACAGGGAAAAGGCTTGGGAAGAAGGCCAAAAAATCAGGGAAATTTTGGTCTTCTCTTTGAGGCAACCATCTGTGAATCAGCGTGGGAAATCAGTTTGCTCACTTTTGGACGCACAGTTTTGAGGCAGTTGACTGGAGAGAGAGAGAGAGAGAGAGACCGTTTGCGGATCAACAAGAGACAGGCTTTTCACCGGTACCTGTTTCTAACACAAGTGACATGAAGGAAAATTCATAGCTGGGACAGGAGAGGGCGGGAGACTGGAAAACGCTTGGCTGTTTTAATGTAAATAGTTCCACTACACACATACATTTCATGCCATCTCACTGCCCTTAATGAATGTCGGGAATGTTAAGGAGGTAGGAGGCCCCTCTAAGCACTGAGATGTCCTCGGTTTCCAGCAATACTCCCAAAGCATGTTGCAAGCAGCATTTTTAGGGACATGATTTAGTGCTAGAGTTAGGTTATGGTCAGACTTGATGATATTGAGGGTCTCTTCTAACTGGAATGATTCTACAATTCTATGCGACGATCTTTTTAATCTTGTCCATCCTTGGCAGAACAGACGATGGGCAGCGTGACAGGGGTGACAAGGTCCCCGGTGGCTGTGCAGGTCCTGCCTGAGAGGGATTTGGGCAAGGATGCTTTGCTCCTGGGAAGGATGTTGCGTTCCTTCTTCAACACAGAAAGGTTCTGCATTTAGGTGAGTTTTGTTCAGTAGCCCCCCAGCCACGTCATTAAGCAGCCCTTCAGGGACCAAACTTTGGAAGCTCCTTGCTGAGGAGCCTGGTACTAAAGCTACAACTTGCAATCTGGGTCGAGGTTTTATCAGCCATCAAGATCAGTAGGGAAAAAGCACCTGTAGTACGCGAACGGCCAACTCAACTGCTCGTAGGAAGGAGTTGATTTGGGCTGCCAATATTGGCTCTCACACAGATAATAAACTAGACTGGCCTTTCTCTTGACATCACACTTCAATCAAAAACTTTCTCGCAAAATGTCACTTTCAAAGTTGCAGCTTTAAAAAAAAAAAGTCTTTATAAAAAATTCATGGCCACAATGATCTGATAATGCAGCTTTCTGATACCAGCAGATGTTTTGTCTAACATGTTCCCTGAAGCTGTACTCTGTGCCTTCATATCTTTCATTTCCAGTTGCTATCTGCTGACTGTGGGATGTCATGTACGTACCCTATAGCGATGCGCAGCAATTCGCATCTAACACCGCCGTGCGTAATGAGCTTCACAAGATGCTTGTCGCAATAACTCCGCACTTCCCCAACCATATGGAACACAACACTCCAAAGCCCACAGACACTTTTTTTTATTACAGTTCAGATCCTTAAAACATAATCTGTGTGATGTCTAGTGAATGTACGTGAAGAGCTGCTGAAAACAAAGTTAACACTTGTTCACATCATCTGTTACAAATGTCCAATTTGGGACAATAAATTTCCTCGGAACCTGTTCTTTTGCTGACTCGTTGCTTTATCTTTTTTCTCTTTCTCTCACGTCGTTTTTTTTATGAACTATGCATATGTATTAAACGGGATTTGTTGTCCCTAGATACCAATTTGCATAAAGTGCAAGCCATCATTGGTTGGAGAGAAGCAAATTACTTCTCCAGCAAGATCACACTTCTTTTTCTTTTTTTTTTTCTTTTTTTCTTTTTTTTTTTTTTTTTAATTTTAACAAACCGCAGGCAGAGGCTGTTAACAGCACTTAGCCAGATATGCAAAGTATCACTTTTCTCAAAAGCAGCTTGATCAATGAGCAAAAAAAAGAAGAAGAAAGGGAAGGTATTATTCCTTTAAGTACAATGCAGAAATGACCAAAGACTGAAGCAGCCAACCCCGCCATTCACCTGTAACTCAATCTGCCTGATTCCCAGGAAAATATGATTCAAGTGTGGCTTGCGACCCAGGACACAAAGCAAACACCTTGGCTGAGCAGAGCCGCCCAGAACCACCATCCCCTTTTCCAGGTGTGTTTCCAGAAGTCCCAAGTGTGTTTGCTGCTTGTGCGTGTTGCTCAGCTCCCCCACAAAGCCTTTCTTGCTCGTTCACATCCCCGTACATTTACTCACGCTGGGCGCCTTCTGAAGGGCTGTGTAAATAAATTCTCTCCCAGGAGCAGGGACGTTCTCCTCTGCCCTCCCGACTTTCCTGGCTCTCCGGCCCCAGAGCTGCTCCGTGGGGTGGCAGCTCCATCCTAGCAGGCCTTGGACAATTACAAGCTGCCTTTTTTCCTTATGTTCCTCATTGTGCACACCTGTGACATGTTGGCAAGAGCCTGGATGATAACAACGCGACAGATTCCCAGGTTCAGACGTACACCCTGTGTGAGCCCTCTACTTTTGGGGAGGAAGAGAGACAGAGGAGGGAAAAATTACAGTGAGGGGATTTTAAAAGTGCTCCAAGAAACAGTTTATCTAAGCCAAACTGCTGCACAGGCTGATGTACAAACTCAGCAGCCCACTACTAAAAGGATCTGCAAGCCCTGAGCCAGGCTCAGCTAAAAAGTGTGGGATATTTAATTCACTAAAGGGAACAAATTAGCAAGGACACCGAGCTGCAGGGTTTCCAGCTGGGTCTGAAGTTCTCATGAATTTAGTGCTGGGACATTGCCTGATGTGTGGGGGAGAACTCTCTGAACTTAAGCTTTTATTCTGTTGAGGTCTCTAAAAATGACTACAGGATCTGTCTCTCGCTAAATGTTCTCTCAGAATGTAATCCCAAATCCGTCAGTACCATGTGCTTGGATTATTTTATGTCTCAATTTAAAGGACAGATGATACACTCTTAAGAATGGTTCCTGAGATCACACAGACCATTAGTAATTGATTACAGATGTAGGACAATTAATCTGGGCCATGGTGATGACTGGATGCTGAGATGCCTTTCAGGGAGCTGTGGGTGCCAAAAGAACAAGCTAGGACCCAGGGTGTGTAAATTCTCAGGAGTTAGCTTTAGCATCTATCCAGAGATACACAAATAGCCACAGATTTTATGCTGTGTGATGATTTGAAGGTGGAAAAAATAGTTTCCGTCTACAGAAATACTGGCAACTTCTTGCGGCTTTTGCAAAAAGGCAAAAATCCCACAATTTCACACATCTCTCTTATTAACGTATGCTGCTTTGTTTCCGTATTTATATTTGTCACATTTAAAAGGAATAAAATGGAATTTAAAAGAAGATACTCCCAAATGATAACAAAAGCACAAAGAAGTCATGCAAAGACTATGAGAAAAACTCACAAGAGGGAATTAAGTGTCGCCTTTGAAAACTGGGCTTTTTTGTAATGAGGGGCACTGTCGGTGTTAACCAACAGAATCACTGCGGGACCGTGTGAAACCGCGTTTGGGACACTCGCCCTCAGACGGAGAGAGGCACGGGGACCTCGTCTCTCTGAATTTGCCGTCTTAAGAGGCAAGAAGGATCAAGAACCTTCTCTGTCGGGCTTCTCTCGCTTGCAAACCCTGGCACGCCCACCTGGCAGTGTCGAGGTGCCTCCGTGCAGGTGCATCTGCAGCCCGGTGCCTCTGGAGGCAGACGCAGCCCAAGAAATATATTGCTAAAGCTCAGCTGAACGTAGCGTATGAGACCCATCTGTACAGTAGGTGCTAGATAACATGCAATCATGGCCTCCTACTGCAGCAAATTCTACATAAACCCAGGCCTTTGAAAGAGAAGTAGTAAAAAAAAATGTGTTTTTCTCATTCCTTATCTGTAGCCACTCTGCTTTACCCAAGGCTGGCTATTAGCTCAGCTGGTGATGTCACTTACTTCACTGGAACCTGTTATCATGACAGATTTCTCCCAGGATTTTCTATTTTGTTACGTTTGCGCTTTGTGCAATGTTGTATTTCATTCCATTAGATAAAGGGTTAAGTAATTCACGTTTTACCCATATAGACTAAGTTATACTCCCTGTGGGTTGCTGGCTTCCCATTGGCTAGAACGATGACCTTGGAAACAGACAAAAATGATGCATTGTTGCAATAAATATTATAGTGTGCACCTGTTTCTAATTAAGTCTGCCAACCAATTTCAGAGATACAGAAAAGAGAAATGTGTTGGCTTCTAATCGGGTGTTCTTTGCTGTTTGATCTGGATTATTCAGCCCCCACTTGACCTCACCCTCTTGGTTCTTGTTTTTCTTTTTTCGGACTTGTAGAAAGCGCAAGATCGAAAGAAGTCTTCTCAAAGAGCAACATCTCTGCCTAAAATGAGTTTTAACTAAAAACCTGAAAATCGATTCATACACCAAGGCTCAAAGTAGTTGAGTAGTTGGCTCCTTGGTGTCATAGGGCTATTACGGTCTTCTCCTTCTCCTCTCTTCTCTCTTTTAAATTTCAGAGTTTAAAACAATCTCTAGCTATTAGCAGTCAGGATTGGGCTGACTGGGGAGTTGGAGGGTTTTGCAACTGGACTTCAACATGTTGGGGAAATAGCTCAGGAAGGATTTTCCTGCTAACGCTCACCAAAGAAATGCAAACAGAGCAATGCTTTAGGGCAGGTATGGATTCAGAAGAGAAGGTTGAAGGCTGACAGACAGGTCGTGGTTTGCAGTTCAGCATCACACTTTTCACTTGCTATATCGATTCGCAAGTTCGTCTCCCACTCAAAGTGTTCCTCGGTGAAACGAGAGTTTCGTTTCTTGCACGTCTACCTAGCCAAGCTGTGCGCAGTTTGCATAGATTTAATGCCTACCCTGTGATCTTGCTCTATGGATAAACGCAAACGTATGTGGGGAACACTGACTTTTTCTTATAATAAGAAATAAGTGAAGAATTATTAATATCTCCATTTTCTAAATGGGGACTGGAAGCCACAGCTCAGCCAATACTTCTGGCTGTCAAGGACAGAAACAGTCCAGTCCCTTTGGTCCCTATGGGGTCCCTTTTCTCACACTGGCATAAGCATTTGTGCATCTGTATTTTGGAACTGACTGAGGAACCTATCCATCTGAAAACTAATCCAGGGAGAGAAAAAGAGAGAGTTTTTATTTCAGCCACATCGACTTCCTGAGTTCAGTTTACACACAGCCTGAGAAGACAGAACTGAACAGCGAGGACAGAGGAGCACAAGGCAATATTTTTGGATGGAATTGCATGAAATCACAGAAGAAACACATAGTGACATCAAGAAGAAAGAGTGGGTCTCCAGAACCCACAGATGCCTTTCTCTGTTGCTAATGTCACCAACCTCACAATCTAGCAAAGATTTGCAGTTGTGTACCAATCCTCTGAGCTATCCAAAGTTTCTCATGTGTAGACAGTGTATCTCAGAAGTATCATGTTTAGTGGACCCTCTGCTCAGTTAAAAATTAATTATTAGGGGTGGAGGTTGCAAATGAATTATTTTAGTAGCCATACTAAAGAAGGTAGGATCGGACAGATTAAAAATTAGCCCAGACACAAAGAAGCTAAGGGAAGGGAACAGCTCAGCCTATGCGGTGTGATAGCCCCACATCAGTATTATGGGCAAGAGTCTTGTTCAGGAGGAGAGATCAAACTAGATTTTGCAGGCTTAGCACATCTTCCTCCATCTCATACACTCTCTCTTTTCCACCTCTCCCTCGATGGCAGGTAATAAAACACCTGCTGGTACCCCTCATGACTGGAGGTACCCAGAGTGGTTCAGCCCATCGCGAGTGCTGTGCCAATCACTTAACAATTCCCACAGCTGCCTTTGTGAGAAGCCTCTCTCTTAAGCCTCTGGTTTAAGAATTTAGAGTAATCATGTAAAAATGATACCCCTGTGCTCTATGATCCGCTGAATCTTACTAATGCCGGATCCCAGAAGAGGGCTTATTAATGAAAAGATGCAATGCCTCTCTCTCTGCTCATGTTTCACATGAATATCTCTCATGGATTCGGCAGTAAACCTTACTGCTGATAAAGTAAGTATAATGAACCTCTGTGCTCCACGAGAATGAAATCTCAGGCTGATGAAGTAGTTGCCTGCTCTGCTTTCCAGTACAATGGCAGCTTGAGAGGTACGAGGAGAAGCACTCGGCTGCTCGGGGAATAGCGGTGCAGTCTCGCAACCTCCTAAACCTTCGGTCTGATTTGCTAGCGATGCCTATGGCTGTGTGAAAAGATCAAGAGTTTGGAAAGGAGCAGTTTGTAATTAGCTGAGCGAAATGAAATTATGCTTTATTGTAAATCACCGAGTCAACAGAAGAAAGGAGGTTTTTAAAGGGACAGCAACACCTTGAGGCTGCTCTGTGTCCTTTCAACATTGCACAGTAGTCAAAAACCCAGTCAACTCTTGCCAGTTGGCTTGCTTCTCAGAAAGGATGAGCACCAAGCGTTCTGCAAACAGCAGGATCCTACTGCTTCCAGCCCGACATCTAACCAATTTTCAAGAGGGCACTGAAAATACTTTCAAGTACCACCCCTGTCCTGAAGCGCCTTTACTAATGGCAGCGGATTTTGCCATTCAGAGTTTCAAATTGTTATAAATCCTTTTGCTGTAGCTGTTTGAAAACAAGCAAAAAAAGAAAACCCCTACACTAACAAGAAGAAACACCAATTCCATGGGAAAAAAAGCAAGTGACTACCCAGAAAGTACCATAAGGCTAAGAAAAGGAACAGGTGAAGCATTGTAGGCAGCAGTCTCTATCTGAGGCCCTTTGCGATTTATGGTTTCCATTAAAAGGAACACACACCTTACCAATTACCCCTAATCTTAGCAACAGTAGGATGGCATAGACAAGCAACAAGGGTCTGGAAGGTGTCACTCTGGAGAGTCCCGAAACCATCGCAGAGTCTTCAAGCCCAACCACCAGAGTACGTCTGCTCAGTGCATCTCTGACACCTGGATCACGACTCACCTTCCCAGAGCCAGCCCCACGCCACTAAATCCAAACTTCCCAAACCTTTGTGAGGCACAAATCTGAATATGGAAAATTATCACAGAGATCACAGCGCTGTAGAGTGAATATAATCTCATCTTAAACACTGGTTATTATCCTCTGCAGGTCTACTCAACGATTTAAACAGTGCATGAAAATGTTAGCATCGTCCCTTGCTTCAAGGGGATTCTCTGGTTAGAGGGAATTCAAACACTCAGAAACTCAGTGGAACCTTAAACCAGGGGCTGCATTTCGTATTAGCAGCTTGGGTATAGCTCCTGGTATTATTAATACCTAAATGCCCCATATGTTGTCTTTAGAGAGGAAGGCAGTCGCACCACCTTTATGTGTGTGCTTTCTTCCCTTTGCTTTTACATTTCTTCAACAAGCAAAACGTACTTAACTCACTACTTATTGAATGAAGGATTAGCGTTATTTTCTTTCCTCCAGTGAACTTTGTTTCACTTCATCCTGCATATATTTTGCTAGGCTGTGTTTTCCTGCCAGCACACCACTGTTCAGCAAACTACCGTACTTAAGGCCAGCCAGCTAATACAGCGATACCTTTTTACTCACAAGGAGTGTTTCTGTAATCATGGTTGTGCTCATGGTATTGAATGACAGCTTCCACCAAGAAGCACAAAATGCACTTCCAGAAGCTTTGCCGAGCTGGGATACAATTAAACCAGCTTCAAACTGCCAAGACATTTGAAACATCCAGGGGAAGACACATTTTGAAATGCAGCCTACTACCTCAGGACTCTGCGAGCATCAGTGTTGCCCAGGGACTGCGAAGGGAGCGACCTCCCCATCCTCCCTTTACGGTGATGCCGTAGCTCACGTTGAGCTAGACTGGGAGCACTTGGAGAAATGCCCTGCTCTGGGTCCTGTAAAAATTAGTATAAAACAAATAGGTCACAAATTTTCAATGGCTCTGTGTAAGGTTTATAGTCTCTTTTTGTTGTTGTTAGGATTGGTTATGTTGCCCAATGGGAAAGCAAGAAGAAAAGAAGGGGATCATTGCAACTCACTGTGCTCTTGGAAGACCAGACTGGAAGTTCCCGTTCACATCACTGCAGCAATGCAGACCTCTCTGGTGGAAGTATTTTCTTTTTTTTGTGGAATTATATCTCAAGTCCTCCTAGGTAGTTACCCTCTTTGTTCCTGTGAGCCGAGCTACTTGCAAGACCATGCTATGCCATGCTTATAACCTCACACTAAAAAGGAGGAGATTACAAAGGGGGCAAAATACCCTAGAGGGTTCCCCTTTATCAGAACCTTCCCTGTCAGTTTGCCTTCTCATTTCCTGAGCTCTTGTCTGATTATTAGTGTACTGACAGAATAAAAATAACCTCATATTCCTACATGAATCATAAATAAAACCCTTTTATTTCATCAAAGAGGTTGGCAGGTTTATAGTCCTTTGCAATGCATGCACGATGTGAATGACATACCTTTAATTTTGCTGACAAGCTTGTCGGGGTCCTAATGAAAAAGAGTGAAAAGTGGGTGACTTCTCTAAAGGTTTAGCAGTTGCTTTTTGGTGAGGATATATATTTCACCTTGCCATTGTAATCAAGGAGCCAACCGATCTTGGTAATGAACTCTTCAATTACAGTCCACTTCTGACTCTTCAAGAATGCCTAAGCAACAACACTACAGTGATTATTGCTGATATTACAGATTAAAGCAACCTGGGGATAAAAAAAAAAAAATAGGAGGGGGAAAAGAAAGAAAAACAAAAAAACCTGAGCAGTGCCCTTGCTAGAGCCTTAGGTATCAGGGTGCACCAGAAATGAACCAAAAAGAGTGATCGAATTCCAGATTTTGGACAGGTAGATTTTATATCACTGTTGTACACCAGACAGTAATGAAATCACTACTCTCATCCGTATTTTCACCTTATATATTCCGCCCCATTTGTTCGACTATCTAGTTTGCTTTTAGAAACCACTATCGAGTATGGTAGAGGTTCTCTTTGGACAGCCCCACGAAAAAGAAAAGGATAGTGCTAAGTATTTCTTTTGGTGTCTCTGGCAAGCAAGTTTCCTCATAGAGGTTGCACAAAGAAAGAATATTCCATGAACACAGAAAATGGACACAGTACAAAGAATCAGATAATCTTTCCTGTTTCCAGTCCTTCACAGAGTGAAAAGTTTAATTGCTCACAAAGAGGGAAGCAAACACTTAAAGACATAAAAGCGCTTTCCCCTTCTTCAACACATCCTCTCTTATTTCTGCTTTCCTTTTACTGTCTCGCGTTTTGCTCATGTAAAAGCCAGAACACTGGCCCCTAAGTTTGCTTTCCAACCACAAACAAATTGTCAAAGCCACAAGCCTTTTCCCTTCCATAAAAAAAGAAAGTCCTGCTTTTTTCAGAAATGTCCCAGGTCTTCACTAATAATTCAGAAAGAGATTAAGGGAATAGGACAGCTTTAGTTGATACCTTGGAGATTATCCTTTGTTTTGCTGGTGTTCCTTTCTTCAGCAATAACTCACTGGAGTAAGTTTGGGATTTGGCAAGTTACTGCAGCCTGATTGCTGTTCTTTTTTCTTTCTTTCTTTCTTTCGTTTAGTGGGGGTGTTGAGGGAGAAAATGAGAGAGACACAACTAATGTCATCTGACTGGAGAAAGAAGCAGGGGTTGTGTGTGCAGATTGTATGTGAATGGGGAGATGGGTCGGAAAAAGGAAAAAAATCATGGACAGCGAATTCCAGATCACTATCTTGTCAGGATTTTAAAAGATACCAGAGATACACTTTTAATTTTCATTGCTCTACATTTTTCCTTTCGTAAGCTCAGAAGTGGTATCTAATTTTATTAGGAGCTTTTCATCAAATGCGGATATCTTCCTTCCTCAAGGCATTCCCTAGCCACAAAAACATCAGGTTCTGTGAAACATTAGCTAATCCCAGTTAGAGTTACTTGACCCTATCAAGCTAAGAAATAAATTTTACTCTTCATGAGAGTCCTACTGTTTACACTCCAGACAAAATTCTTAGATCTTAAAGTTTTCAAAGGAAAAACATTTTTCATAATGCCAGAAAGCTGGCCTTAAAGACCTGGGCCATACAAGCCTGAAACTGTTTCTTGTTTCAAATTAAATACGTTGACAGACTTCTTCTTGACTGCGGCTGACACCAGCGCCTGATTTTCCCGGCATAAAATCCAAAAGGGTAACGGTAGGAGGCATTACTGGCAACATCCAGCCCTATACTCTACACATCACTACTTGCCCTCGACCTTCCCCGTGCGGCTGCACACAGATCCTTGAGACCCGCAGCACTCGTTCAGTGCAGACAACGTGCACTTCAACAACAGGCTCCGAGTTTGGTGAGAAGGTGAAGAAAAGATTCATATACTCCAAAATTATCAGTTTGTTATCACTATTAATAATACTTTACAGCACTTAAGATGCTGCTTTTCATCTTCAAAGCACTTTGCAAATATTAATTAATCCTCACAATCTGCCTGGGGGGTAAGCAAACGCTGTTGCTCCCAGCAGTTGAGTCACAGGGTTAACTGACTTGCCCAAGTCTGGAGGGTCGGGATCAGCCTCTGCACGTCCTGCTCTGATGCTCAAAATACTTCAACACAGTGTTTCCCCTTCTCTTAAATGGGATGGCAGATGTGCACCACTTTTATACAGGAGATATTTTCTTGAAGTGCTGGCTTAAACTGATAACTGCAACTTCAGCTGCTTGAACAAGGCTGTAGTTTTCTCCCTTCCCACATATTTCTGCACTGATGCAAGATGTGGACAATTATCACCTGATAATTAAAGGACTAGGTTAATGGAGGAGCTGCTAGCTGATTTCTGAAATTACTCCCCAAACTCTGCAGTGAAGAATTGGGTATGTGTGCACAAAAGTGATCAGAGAGTCACAGCCTAAAGAAGCAGCAGACTTCTTCAAAGATTTAACAGGTCACCATCACTTGAGACACGCCTAAAATGAAGTGTTTTCACTGAAAGCAGCCTGCATGTTGGTGTGGACTGATTAGCCTAATGTTTGTTTGTTTGTTTTCTTCCACTTGTGGGTTTGGGTTTGTTATTTTTGTTTTCAAACAACCTGCAATACTTTAAGTGCTAACGAACTAGCAAAGGTTTTGGGGAAGGAAGGACAGGCCCGTGATGTGGTTTTATTTGTCCATGCTTCTTTGAGTTGGTAAATCACACTGCATTGCTTTATTGAGTATCCCTTTAGGAGTATATTGGAAAAAATTCTATCTGCCACAATTAATAGAGTGCCTAGTGCATCACGCGGCACAACCCTGGCGTCGAAACTCGGCATTCTCTGGGAGTCCTTTGGTCCCACGCTGGATGCCAGAAAGGATAGCAGCTGTGACATGTGATACGGCTGCTGATAAATGACGGTGATAATGCAGAACAAAAAGGCTAATGAGTTCTCTCCAACACCACACTACTTTCATGAAATGAATGTGATGATGACCCTATTTGCTACTTCTTTTTTTTGGCTAGTGAGTTACTTATCGCTTTACCTGCGTGTTAGTTTTATCTTTTCTGTACAATGCTACGGAAAGACAGTCAAAATTAATGTAAGCATATCCCTTCACTTTTAAGCTATAAAATAGCCTTTGAAGGTAGGGTAAACCAAAGAGGCCAGTAACTAATTATAACCCATTGTACCGGACTTTGAGGAATAATGAATAGAAGCTATTCCCTGTGTGCTTACCAGAGCGCTTTGCAGACAGCGGTGCCTTTGTGGGAGAGGGAGATCCCTTCACTGGACCAGAGAGAGAAGAAATGGAATTGCTAATGTATGTAAGAGGCAGGAGGATTTCTATGGTACTATTTCATTGCAGAGGCAGAAGGTAGCAGAGCCAATCATGAAAAGCGTAAAGGTGTGAAGGCACAAAGATGGAGAGTTGATTAAAAGCACCGTGGGGAGCGTGAGCGAACAAATCAATGGTAATGATGGAATTATGCCTGAGCGGAACCCAATAGTCTACGGTGTCCTGGTGAGTTGGCGTTGAGGCTTAAACATTGCAAAAAGCAGAGCCAACCCCTTGTCCAGTCTGTCAGCACTTGGAGATGCGTTGATTGATGGGATGGGTTACACCACAAAACTGGGTGAGATCTCCTGAGGAAAGACCGTGCTCAACATAAGCACCTCCATGCCCTGGTGAGATGTGACGGCTGAACCCTGCCTGACCGGGAGCTGGGGCAGAGGAGCAGCCGTGTTGAGAGATGCCAGTCACAGTCATCGCACCTGGGCAAGCAGGACAGGGCTCATCTCGGGAAGCAGGAGCACGAAGGAAGAAAAGGTAAAAGATGAGAGAAGGGCCCCTGAGGGTGCTCAGTGAGGTTAGAGGTGGCGCCTGGCCGGGAGGCAGGGGAACCAGACCACGGAGGCTCACAGCGGTGGGCGATTGATGAGCGGCAGCAGCACCGGTGGCTGCGTGGGGTGGTGAGACAGGAGCAGGGGGGAGCTGAGGGAACACAGATCAGAGCTGGGGGGAAGGAGCTGAGAGAAAGGCCTGGAGCAGCCTGGAGGGAGGGAAGAGAGGCTGGAGCAGCCAGCAAGATCAATGTGGGACCGGCTTAGGGCTCCCAGCGCTCACCGGCACTCGCTGAGCTTGCCCTGCGCTTACAGCCACCGCCACGTTAAGCATCAAAAGTATAACAACAGAACCTACCTTAATAGTAATACCTCTATGAACAGTTTTACACAAATACAGCTTTAGTTCCCTTCTCCTTTGCTACTTTAGTGATTCCTTTGCTGGTATGAGGCATACATTTTTACATGTGTGTATATATATATCCCAGATGCCCCCATCACTGCGGCACCAGGACCACAGGCGGCTCCAGAAACCCGCCGAGCGCACAGCCCCTCGCTGGTTGTTGCTGTGGATCACCGCGGTGAACAACCGCAAGGCAAGGATGCTTCGTGTCGCTGTGTGAAAAGGCACTTTGCAGAAGGAAACATCCAGGCTGCTCCCAAGACTCAGCAGTCTCACCTCCTTGTGTAGCAATTTGGACTCTAATCTTATCTGATTTTGTGGTTAGTGACGTCAGGAGAAGGGCCTGGGGCCATTTTGCCTGCCCCAAGTTGGTCAATACAGCATTGCCACAAAGGCAACTGCGATGGATGGAGGGAGGAGTAAATAGACGGCACCTGTCAGGATAGACAGAGCGTGCCGAGGTACATCCATAAGGGAATAAAATCATGAGTGTGACTGCGCCATAACTCTAAGCAACCTGGAGATTTTCTTTGCCAAGCAGTGGAGCAGCTGCAGCCAGAGGGAAGCTGTTCCTAGGTGGGCTCAGTCAGTTCAGATCCTGCACGCAGGTGGGACCACTGTGGTGGCCTCACTTAAGAGACCTTCAGATTGCTGGAGTCCACTTGTGCTCCCAGCAGTCAGACCAGCCAGGTAAGAGAGAGCGAATTTTAGTCATCCAGAGCCCTGATCTCCAGAAGTAAAATTCTCGAAAGTAAAATATAAAGATTCACAAGTAGAAAATGCTAATTCTTTCCAAATGATCTTAATGAAGATGACTTAAAATATAGATAGTTAAAATATTCCATACATTAACTTCCTACATTCAGGTATGTATCTCTTACGCAGGGTCAAGCCTAAGCACAAACTAATAAACCACTCATGGAGAGAGAAGCTCAATATCAGACAGTGAGAATCTGGTACTTGGCTGCATCTTTGCTCTTTTCTAGCACTAGTGGGTAAAAAGCCTGAAAGGATTAGGCTCAGAGTCGGGCTTGAGTATATGTGTCCCATTCTCCAGAAACGTTTTCTTCACTCTTGAAAACAGCAAGCACCAGAAACTGGGAGAGGGAGATCTAGACACAGCACAGATATTCAATGTAAATACAACACATTCCAGGACAGACCCTTCACTGAAACAAGCCCTAGAGCAAAGCTATCTCTTCCTGTTGATGACAATGCAAAGGACTTCAGCGTGATAGTATTTACTCAGTTAAATGAGAGCTGTAAAGCACTTCAGCCTTAGAAACAAAACTTGAACTATTTAAGTGTACCATTTTCAAAGCTGAGGATTTATTTGCATGTGGCTGTTCACTTCAGTGGGAGTCACCACTGCAATCAAATGCGCTGCTTGGAAAGCTTTCTTACCCGTTTGCTTTGAGCTCAAGCAGAACCCAGAACAGCAAAGTACAGACTTAGTTTAGATACAATGAGAAGTAAAAATACTTTTTAACTTTGCAGGTTTCAACTTTCTGGAGTTAAACTAGCCCTAGAGACACAGGGACAATTTGATTTGGCTTCTTGCACAGTTAAAAACTGTGTGTTAGAGACATCCCAATTGAATTCCATGGGATTTACAGTTTAGCACTATCTAGGAATCAAGAGTTGAGCTTCAGACTCATTTGGCCGTTGCTCAACTCAGTTGCCTTATGCAAATCACCATCTTTTACCTCACTTCCCTTCATTAAACTGGGAATAAATACATTCATACTCCTGGAGATCACTGGATGAGAATGAAATATTTATTATTAGGTACACTCATACTAAATGGGTGATGCTAACAGGGTGAGTAACATGTCTTGTCTAGCACAGAACATAGTTTTGTATGTGAGGGTGCTGGGAAGTTTTAATAAGTACCTTGACTTCTGCCTTCATACTGGTGAGAGTCACTCACTGGCTTAAAAAGTCTTTTGCTATTTATTTTTTAACATATATGATTGAGCCTTTCAGCCTAGTCTTCCCTAGTTTTTCAACACAGAAACAGAGTATGCACTTTTATTTAAGCTCATATGGTCACATTTGTTCCAGCCTTAACGGCGCCCAACCTGAGAAACTACTATTTCCCACGATGAAGTTTTCTTTAAAAACATAATGCAGTAATCCTCTTTCTGATAAAAACTACACAACTGTCTTAATCTTCGCCCATGTGTGGAAGGCACTTGAAAAAACCTTTGTTTTTGTAGAACCAGCAACTTTAGAAGACAGGAATTGGTAAACAGTAGGGTAATCATTCTGTCTCCATTGACAAGCACTGAAGGAGTTAATTATCTGCTGCTTTTCACTAATTCTGTTGCAGAGCTTGGTTGTGCATATTAAATGTCCAACTTACCAGATTCAAAGAAAAACTTGATCTCAATTTGGCTACATATTAAAAGTGCCATTCCCCGTTGTCCTACCTAGCACTGTTAATTGCATACATTTAGCCCTCTATTGGAGAATAATTTAGCTTCAGATTGAAAAGAAACAGCCCTGGCCTTGGTTATGTTGGCATGCAAGTCTCCAGTATGACTCTGTTTTCTAAGCAGACATTAATGATTCTAAAACTAATATTCATTGTTTGAAGAGGCATAGCGGCCTTGGCATTTACTTAACCTTTTGTCTCATGTATGAGCCTGAGTCAGCCTAAATCCTTTTCTTAATTAATACCTATTCTCTCTCTTTTTTTTTTTTCTGTCCAACATTATTTATTAAACAATTTGCATGCAACAATTAGAGTTGAGAGATTAGAAAAATACCCACTGTATGAGCAAGCTCACTCAGCACAACAACCATGAAACTGGTCCTCCAGCTCAAAGCAAGCTGGGAGCATGAATGAGAGGGGAAGAGGGAGTAAGGAAGGTCAGATAAGAAAAATCAAAACCCAAGTCCCACCATTCACCTGTTAGCCCTAACATTAAGCTATTCCCCACTAAAAGAATAATAATTCTAGAGGGAAAGAGATGAAATGCTACTGTGGAAGCATAAAAAAACAGGGATTTGACACATCTAGTGAGTGTCAGTGATGATAGTTCTGGTTGTGAATGAAGTGCAATCACTGAACCTGTTTGCTTATTGCTTTCTACCACAGAAAGAAATTATCATTTCAGATTCCTGTAGTGTTTCACTGGCCAGCACTGTCTGTTCCATGTGAACTGTCTCAGCTGGAGCTCACCTCCTTCTCCAGTGTGTTCGGTTCTGTCTGCTCCTTGCACTTTTGTGATCACAACTGCTTTGCATGTGCTGCTGAGTGTGCCACAAAAGACCCTCATGCATGGTCAGATCAACATGGAAAATGGCGAGGATGCCCTCGCAATTAAAATAAAAGCATTTTGGGGTTGCATTACCAGTTGAATGACAGTAACTAAGAACTGGATTCCAGCTGGCTCACATATAAATACACAGTGGAGACTCAAGCATCTTTCCTCACCTATTCTTCCAATCAGTAGCTCTGCGAAATCACAGACACTTTGCTCAGTGGATTTGCTGTCTGCAAGACAAGTGACTGAATCACCTATAATATCTTACCAGGGATAGGTAACAAACCAGACCCACATGAAAAACTATAATGCTCTCCAGACTTTGAAGTCATAAACAACACAGATGTGATAATACGAGCCATATCTTACACCCATTAGAAGACTCAGAGGAATAAGATTCATTCTAGGCATTGGCATCAATGTCATCCTCAATCTTCTATTAGGCAATGATCCTCCATCTCTAATGCTCTTAGGATCTCCCTTCTAAAAGGCTTTAGGAGATCTCTGGGTACCACACAAAGCTCTTGACCCACACCTTTCACATGAACCCTCCCACCTGTATGAAAAGCTCCTGAGGATCATATGTACGTCTTGTTTCTTTGCAGGTGGGGAAAACAGAGTGAAGAAAAAAGTGAGACCATTGCTTAGAAACCTCCCAGAGAGCTGCACTGGACCACTGCCACAGAACTGACGCTCCCAAAAGAACCAGTTTAGCCCTAGGGATCCAAAAGTGTCATCTGCTTCAGAGCTACCTCACCGGTGGCACCACTTTAAATATTATTTCAGGCATATAGTTCAGCAGGTAATTTCAGGGCATGAACTTAGACAGAAGGTTTTAAAATCCAAATGTGTGTCTATAAACCAAACATATTAATAAGTTAACAGTTTTCAATAAGACATCAACATTTGCATGCATCTTCCTACTTGTTATGTGCAGTACTATGTTTTTTAATGTTTCTTGGATGCTAGCCAGAGAGTCTGGGTCCCTAGTTAGTTCATCTATTACTTTCTTGCCACAATAGATCTGGGTCTTGGCCAAGTACTGGACTCATACTGCATACAAAAGTAGATATTCTCTCCCTTATCTGTTGATAGTCTTCACTTCCCAGGGAAAGGAAAAAAAAAATCATAAATTGAGATAAATAAGTAAATACATAACAATCCAGCACTAACTGTAGTAGAAGTATTTTTAGTATCTTTTAACACTATGTGTAATCAAATGATTTGCTTATGTATTTATACCGCCTTAGTGTCTCAAGAGTCTAATTCATGACTACTCACCTGAACAGGAGAAGATCTCTTCTTTAAAACCCTCCTGGAGCTCCTCAGGCTTTCCACAAGAGTGAGCAAAGTTACATGACCTGAAATAAAACAGGGGAGGAAGAGGCTTCAGTACAATCCTTCCTTTTTCAGCGTTTTTCAACCTATGGACTATGGGAGGGTTTAAAGAGGCCACGAAGGGTTAGAGGCTGCTTCTTTTACATCTGACCTTGAAAATTTTTATCCCGTTACTCAGGACCTCTGGTGTCTTCAGAGGAAGACAGATGAACGCGGAGGAGATGCCTTTTCGAAAGAGCTTTGAAAACACTGTCCAGTGCAGCTCTGATGGCAGGGCAGAGAACGTTGCCTTTTATTGTGGGTTTAAGGTAGCCAACTAATACTTAAATTAACAAAGAGCAAGAAAACAGGAATGAACGATGTAATGATCCCAGCTGTGGTTCTACAGCCACTTTAATGTGCCAGAAGTCAGAGCTGCCCTTGAAAGGACTGGTCCTGCCTGCCCACCCAGCCCTGATGGGATCACTTTTGCCCACTGAAAAATGTGCATTTGATCAGAGAATTAGTAAGCTAAAACATCATCTGACCCCCAAAATACCCCTGATGCTGCTGAGCACATGGAAACACAACACTCCTCAGAGCAGGGCAGGAACGAGGGGAGGGGGTGGGATGGGGTGGGATGGGATGGGGTGGAGTGGAGTGGGATGGGATGGGAGCACCATGCCCTTGGGCAACAGCCTCGTCCATGCTGCCCACGCAACCACCATGAAAGCTGAGCCAAGGACACATGGGGCAAAGCCAAGAGCAGCAGGGACATGTCTCATCTTCACCCGGGCTGCAGCTACAGTCACAACCCAGCCCACGTGGAATATTTTGCTGTCAGTGTAACACTAATCACAGCAGTGCACTGGGTTGATTTGTAAAGTTTTGCTAATAATACGAAGGTAGCTGACAAGTTAATAGAACACATGATTCCCGTACCTTCTGCTTCAGCTGTGTGAGTATTTTTTCTGCTTAATTTGCCCAAACAAAGCATCAGTGCCTTAATTTCAGTTATTTCAGAAATTAGATGCTCTTGAAGAATGGAAGGATGCTGTGTTTGAGAGGGGTAGCTTTTTTATGAAGTCACGTAATTAATGGAAGCCATTAAAGATACTTGTAAAAATGATTCAGATTTTTATATATGATGACTAACTAACCTATTATTGCTCTTCTTGGTCAGAGATTAATGGGAATTTCTTAAAGGATAAAGAATTATTTAACAAGCTTCAGGATATGTATGGGCTTGGAATACACTCTGTGATAGTGTGAATAATAAGAAATGTGGCTGTTTATTTCCTTGACTAATGAACCAAGGCTAAATTCAGAGATAGCAAGATGTCCAAAAAAAAAAACCAAAAACCAACCCAAAACCTAACGAGGTAAGTGGATGTTTTTTACATGAATCTAAACAAATACTTTCATGAAGAAAAACCTATTGTTAAGAAATTCAGGTTCTCGTGTGCTCTAACTCAAGGTGGTAGAGCAACAAACCAGCATGTTCTCTGATATGACTGAGAAGCACCAAGGACTTTAAAGAATGAGTTTAAAATCAGGCAACGCTGAATATTCAAGAGCTTCTTGGGAAGGGAGAGGAAGAGAGAAGGACTGCAAGGAAGAGAGAACAAACCACTCTTCTGCTTCCAAGAGCTTCCCACAAAGAAATTTTCCTTACAAAGAACTTTTCCTTACAAAGCAATGACAACGACGTGTTTGGTCAAAGATTTCTATGCAAGGAAAATGGACTTCTAAGGCCACAAATAACAGAGTCACTTGATGATTCCGTTGATGATGGCACACATGGATACATTTCATTTTTCCAACTCTTTCAGATTAGAAGTGACCTTGGAGTGACTTGAAGCATCTTGTCCCCATTGGGCACTAAGGGAAGAGTCCAGAGAACATTTCAGGAGAGAAGGAAACGGAAGGGAAACCAGTTCCTCAGGCAGCTGAAGACAGTGCTTGGTTCTTCTCATGACTGATCTGCCAAGTATTTTCTGCAGTAACTGTTCAGAGCACCAAACCCCAGTGATTCATGCGCCCAGGTGAAACTGTAATAGTTCCCTTTTCTCTGGCTGAAACAAATAAACTTACTCCAGCTCTTTTCCAAAACGGATCCCAAGCAAGCTGGGCAATAGCAGTGAGCCTGACACCAAATTATTTTAATATCCACTATATCTTCCCCCTCCCAGGGCTCATGGGTTTTTTTCCTTTGACTTTTTGAAGGCGCATGAAGAATTGAATAACCCTTTCTCTGCGTACCTGGCTGTAGCCACATCACTGAAGGGGGTCATTTCGACTTTCTAAAGGACCTGAAGTGTATGACAACATGGCACTGCAGTCAAGAATCTCGCCGGGGAACGGAATAAGAAGATTTATTTTATTTTTAATATTTGAAAGATTTCAAAAAGCATTCAACTGGATTTCTCACTAAGAGGATGAGTGAAGAGAATCCTTTGTAACTAAGCTGGGAGGCCCAAGCCTTTTATCCATTGTTACACAGTTTTTCCCCAGGGCACAGTTAGGAAGGCCTGCAAGCCCCGCAAGCTTAACAAGGCCCGTACGCTGGGTGGGCTTCTCTGCCATTGCCCGAGCTCCAACAGAGATGATCTGGGTGTTCTCACGGAGGGAATCTGACCCACCTGAAAATGTGCAGGGGTGTACATGCACACCCTTGGTACCCAGCCACCGCTATATCTGCTGCCTTAGTAAAGCAGAGATTAGTAGCAAACTGGCACTTGGATTAATCACTGTGCATCGGATTTTGCCAAGTCGCCTTTTGCTGTTGGCTTTTTCATGGAATCACAGAATGGTCTGGGTTGGAAGGGACCTTAAAGATGATCTAGTTCCAACCCCCCTGCCATGGGCAGAGACACCTTCCACCAGACCAGGTGGCTCAAAGCCTCATCCAACCCGGCCCTTCGAAATATTATACATGACCGATTAGTCAAAGATACGTTATTTCTTTCAGGATAGATTGCGCAAAAGGAGGTTTTTGTCTTCTGAAATTTTACTTTTTTTTTTTCTGAAATCCCTACAGCCTCGACGCAAATGAATGGGTGGGTTTTGATCAAATGGACATCAGTGCATATTCCCTGAGCTTGGTTCACAGCACGGACAGATTCACTCACCTTTCCCACAGACGTCTGGTTCTGGCTGCAAGCGAGAACTTGCTTAAGGGATTACCAAGTGCCAATAATTTCCAAGTTGCTCTCAAATAAAAGGTGAAATAAAACAGCTTTTAAGTAATCAAGAAACTCTTTCCTGACTTGCTACAAAACTCACGGGATGCTAATATAGCAAAAATTTTCAAGGCAAATGTCTTAGGTATGAGTCCACCACCCTGAAGCAGGACAATATGGAGTTCGTAAATAACAACTCCAACACAAGTAATGCTTATTTGCTTACTTGATCCCACTGAAATTAATGGTCTGTGGTTTGGGTATGTGTCAGTGCCATAAAGCAGGACACCTTGGGGACCAGGAAGAATCTGCTTCATGCGTTAATAACGGAGTTATGGAGTGGCAGCAGCCGTTCCATAGACAGAGTTGCAGGAGGATTTTTACTAGATGCTCAACTCTCCCTTTTTATACTCCAAGAAAAAGCTGAAGAAATTCCTAGGTCAGAGATGGGTCCAAGGTTGAAGTTTTTCTGTAAAATTTGAAAGGGATCTAACTAGAGATTTTTCGAATGGTGCCACCCCTGAGAAAACACAGCTCGCCAGCACGGATTGTGCCCCTCCAGGCACGTACGTGTATCTCACACAGGGGTCACTGCGTATCAACAAAATTGTGTTCAACAAAATTATTGCCCCTCCATGCCCCTCCCAAGGCTCTTCTGCACTAAAGCCCCAGCTCTCCTTCTGTAGCTCCACCATTCACAAGGAGATGCTTGAATAAGCCCAGAATAAAGCATCATATAGTAAGGAGTCATATTTTAATGTTTATGCTATGGCTTCTTGTATAATAGGAATAATCGCTATTGCTTTGTAGTACACTTACAACAAATAGCTTTTGAGATTGCTCAAACACTTTAGCTCCACTTCAGCTCTTAATCAAACTCAGCAGCTGTTTATTGCAATTACACTATAAAGCAATAGACATTATCCCTTAACTAACTGTCTTATTAATATAGGTAGTTACACAGCTATTTCATAGTTACTCTTAAATAACTGCTTTTAATTATTTTATTAACGTAAATAACCATCTCAATAAATTTAAATTAAATGCATATGTGAGAAATGCAATTTAAAGCATTGCACAAAATTGCATCTGTTTACTAATGTTTAAATTGATGTCATTGTGTAATTCAATAAAAAAGCAACTTTAATTTATTCCAATTTTTGATGGCCATGGAACACCTAGGACACTAGAACTTCCTAAATATTGAAGTGGGCACTGACCGGTCTGTCTTCTGTTGCTATATTTTCTTTGCAATATTAGTTTGCTGTCAGGAGAAGGAGATTTAACCCACAAAACATACGATTTATTATCCCCATTTGGTTTTTTCCCCATTCCCAGTCAAAGCAACAGATGAAACTGGATTTCATTTTGCCTTTTAGTTTACTTGTACGGCTCTGCTTTCAGTGGAGAAAAGGATTTTATTTTCCTGTGCAATACTGGATCCTCCATGTCTTATGCCATTTGTTCTGGTAGGATCAAGCTCTTCCCCTTTAGCAAAGGGGA